>NW_009649057.1:3179666-3188505 GCF_000708025.1 Charadrius vociferus
GTGGTTGGGGGGTGGTGCGGCGCGCCGGCTGCCGCTGCCGAGCACAGCACCGAGGTGGCCGGGGTGCCGTAGGGAGGGACAGGCACCCGCTCGCCCCGAGTGCTGCCAGCCCGCAGCCGGCTCTGCCTCCACGCAGCGACGGTACTGCTGTCAGGCGGCGCGCCGGGTCGCTGAACCGATGCAGGGAATTGTCATAATATTGATGGGGAGTTTGGCAAGTTAATTTTAAATCTGTCACTCCTTCCCCTCTCCGCTTCTCAGCCCTTAATAAACCGGCGCGGCGAACGGCGGGGCGTGCTGACAGCTCGGCGCCATCCCTGCCAGGGGGCTGCTTAGGGAAACATCCTCACCCCATCGCTCCCCCTGCTCCGGGGGAGGCCTCACGTGCGTTGCACCCGCTGTGTGTGTCGTCCCCCCCCAGCGGTGGGTGCTGGGATGGGTGCAGCATCACATCTGGCTGGGAGCTCATGGGCCAGCCCCAGCGAGGACACCCTGCCTCCCCCGTGGCATCACAAATGTAACGTCTGTAACTAGTTAAATTAACGCTATTGATTTTTTTCATATTTTTTTCCCCTCTCTCTGAAACCTCCGAGCACAGAAGTTATAATTGCGCTGTTTATTATTCCTGTGCCGGCGAGCTCGGCGCCAGCCGGTACCCCAACGCCTTGTTTACCTATTACCTTTCAGGCCGGGATAACGGATGGACCTCTTTTCCAGTGGCTGCCTTCCATTTCATTCCTCTTTTTATTATTTGTTGCTGCAATTCTATTACCTGTTCACAACTCTGAAGCCTCAGACATAGTAGTTGGAAGCAATGATGTCTTTCCAAGCCAGGCTAATGCCTCCAGCCCTGGGTCTCAGTAGCAGGTAAGGGGGTCATTAGTGGTTTTGCAGCTCTGCGGAGCTGCTGTGGGATGTGATGCTCCACTCTCTGCCCCGTTCCCTGTACACACCATGTAGAAGCACTGCCTGCTTCCAGCCAGGGATGCTGCTGGCAGAGCAGAGATGTCCTGGTACCCGCTTGTGGCTGCGCCACACACAATGGCTTTTGCAGCCCCCAAAGGGCCCCCGTCGGAGCTAGTTTTCCTCAGTCCCCCAAGGGCCCCAAAAAACTGGGCCATTTTTCCTCAATCACGCTTTTTCCACCTCTCAGCCTAGCGTCAGGGACGTCTGGCTGCTTTCTTGAGTCCTTCCAGCCCTTTCAGAGCCCACAGCGGGTTGCACGTAGACACACAACGTGTATTTTGAGCGCATCCTCACTGGCCAGACTCAGCATTGAGGTTTTATCAATCCCGTGTACGAGTGACTAATGCAATTAGCACAGCACCCCGTCAGTTAGGTTACTATTGCATCCTGCGCGCATCAGCCCCGCTCCGTTTCAAAGTTAGCATCCCACCGAGAAGGAGAACAGATTGTGTGGCTTTGAGCTGGTGTTCCCGACAGTCTGCGGCCACGTGCTTTTGCACCAGGTTGGTAGTGTTGTTTTTTATTCTTGCAGCAAAACAAAAGCAAGTCTAGTGCCAGCGATATCCTAAAGACAACGCAGGGGTCCAGAGTGGAAGAGATGTTTTTTTTTTAAAATATACTGATAGAGATGTTCGTAATAGAGGTGTTCCCCAGCGCCTCCTGAGCCCCAGCGGTGCCAGGCGGTGTGCGAAGCCGTGCCGGTACAAAGAAATAGGCGGGTGTTGAGAACTACAACCAAGCTCCCCACCTTTATCATGAGGCAGAGGAAAAGCCAAGCAGCTTTCACCTCGGTCCGTGCCCTGAAAGCCGGCTTTGCAGCCTGCAAACCGACAAGTTGATGTTCCAAAGTGGAGGTTTGGCCCTGGAGGTGGGCAGTGAGGGGACAGAGCCGGCGCAGTGCCCTGGGAGATGTGGGTACCACCGATATGTACCCCAAACCCTCTCACAGGTACAGTCCAATGCCGAGGCACTGCTGTTGGAGATGGTACCAGCACCCACCGAAGCCCAAGGAGTGTCACCCATGGGCTCTCCTGGGCTCGGGGACCAGCCGGTGGTGGCAGAGCGTTCCTTTCCCCCGGCAGCGGAGCTGCTGCCCCCGCAGTGATGGATGCCGGGGAGCCGCTCCCCCCCGGCCCCGGCAGCGCGTTTGTGTCTGCGCAGATGTTTGTATTCTCTGCAGCTGATGAAAATATTCATTATCTTGTTAGCTGCTGCGGCGGAGGAAGTTCAGATTTGCATTTCCACAGCTAATCACACAGCGCAAACGGAGCCTGTCACCCAGCAGTGCTAATTGGGCAGAGCAGCGCTGCGCCCCGGCAGGGAACCCCCCTCCTGCCCTTCCCACCGCCAGCGGGGACGGCAGGGGAAAAGGGCCACGGCCATGCGGGCACGCTGTGGAGGCGAGGAGGATGCCGGGGTTCCCGGCAGCGGGCCGTGGAAGAAGGCAGCGGGCATCGGGATTTGGGCTGCGTGCGTTGGCTGGGTTGGTGGGATGGAGGAGTGTTGATCCTCAGGCTGGATGGGAGCAGGATCCCAGTCCGGGAATGCTGCTGGGCAAGGGGTGTAGGGGTGTGTGTGTGTGTGTGTGAAGGTTGTGTCTCCTAGCCTTGGGGCTGGGAGCTTCTCGTGGGATGGGAGGTGAGGGGTCTGGGAGGGATGCTCGTCCCCTCGGGAGCTGGTCTGGGACACGGGCTCCTCCTGCAAGGAGCCTGCCCTGCTGTCATCAGCCTGTGCCCTCGGGGGACACCTACATCCCCCCACGCAGCTGTCAGGGGCTCAGTGAGGTCTTCAGGGTCCACCCTGTGAAAAGCTGATGGTGATACTTTTGTCTTGAGTCCCGAGTGTGAGGAAAGCGTAAAGGTTTGAGAGAGGGGACATGGACCCGCGGAGGAGAGGAGGGACCGGAGGTTGGCATTGGGCGGTTGCGGAAGGAGAGCGGGGCTCTGCTCCCCTCCTGGGTCTGGCAGAGGTGCGGTGATTCGTGTGCCATCCCCTCCTTGTCACCGCTCCCTCCGTGGTGCCCGGCACTGCTGAGACTGCCTTCGCTTTCCCGAGCTTCCGGGGCACCCGGGAGGTTTCCCCCTTCCCCCGTGCTGTGGGGAGCAGCCTGTGGGGTGGACTGGGTGACCTGCTCGCCTTCCCCATCTCGGACTTTTATGATACTAATTATAGCTGGTGTTATTGCGTAGTTAATCTGCATTATTAAGAGATGCGGAGGAGATTGGTTTTATAATAATAACAGCTCAGATTTATAGAGTGCCTTTCATCCCAGGGGGTCCTTATTGGCTATATAGCCTTGCAGTGGTGTACAGGCATGCAGAGTGGAATTGCTTCTCCTTTCCTCATCCGATGTGGGGTGCAGCTGCTCCTGGGGCATGGGGGCTCTGCACCCACTTGGGACACATCAAAATAAGGGTTATGTTCAGCTGAAAAGAAAGAAGAGTGAGGCAGGAGGATTTGAGGCAGTAAATTGCCATCACCTGACTTAAAGCTGCGATAGCAGGGTTTTTCCATCATGCTACGGGCACTTCTTTGGTGGTCACCATTAGCGCGGGCCGTGGGTTTGTGCTGCTTGCACCAGGGACACCACTCAAGCGGCACCTACGGGGACAAGGCTGACACTTACCAGCCCGTCACTGCTCTTCCTCGCTAGTGCCAGTGCCGGTTGATGGAGATTCCCCATCCAAGGACTAAATCAGCTTGACATTGACTTAGCAATGCGAATCCTTGCTCCAGGCAATGCAGTCACGAGCAGGCTCCAGCGTGGGGATATCTGAGTGCTCCGCAGCTATGCCAGCTGTAGAGCCGTACCTGCTTCTGAGTTAGCAGCAGGGCTTTGGATGCAGTCCTCGGTGCAGGAGAATATCTATCTTGTCTTGCTCTTTCCTGTCCCAAGTGATCTCTCCAGAGGTGGAGGATTCGCCCTTCTGCGTGTTCAGTGTAACTCGTGACTGCATAAACTTGAAGGCAAGTGCTCTGGTTTGGGTTTGGGCCTCATCAGTTGAACCCACTGTCCACCAAAGGGGTGGAACAAGCTCTGCTGGGAGCCCTCCCATTCTCCGCCGCATCCTACCCTTAAGGCATACCGAGGGGAGCTCCTAAATCTTCCACCTCTCCCAGTTCCCGAGCAGTGTGAACTGACCTGGATGCTGCAGCCATGTCCCAGTGCGGAAGGATGCAGGAGCAGGCGGTGGGGACCGACCCAGCATCCACTCACCCTCCTCCCTGTCCCCTGCTGATGCTCCCTGCCTGTCCTGCTGTCACCGTGCCCAGATTGCAGCCGGGCGAGGAGTCATCTCCCATGGGCTGTTGCCTTCGATAACAATTTTCTTGAGATAAAACCTCGGGGCGTTTGTGCCAGTTCATTTCTCCCCGGCACGGGCTGAAGGAGCCTGGTTTGTGCAGAGCAGCCTGCGTGCCTGCGCCCCGGCTTGCCGGGGGACGATGCCGCTCGCCAGCTGTGCCTGCACCCACAAGCAGCAGGCGAACATCTGGAAAGTGTGATGGCACTGCCGCTTGTCATCGGGCAGCCACCCAGCCTGGGTGCGATGGTCTGCAGACCTGGGAGGAGGGGAAACAAAGCGGAAGGTGCCCCAAGGCGCCTCGCTGAGCCCCCGGAGCGGGGCTTGGCTCTCAGCGCCCGCCTTTCCTTGGGAGGGTGGCAGGGGACGAGTTTGCTGCAGGTGCTGTCACCCCAGCCCAGCTCGCTGCGCGCATCATTTCGTGGCTTCCATCATTACCTTCGCACAGAGAAACGTACGTGACTTTGCAGATGCGGTCGCAAATCGCAGCTCGTTCACCATATGCTCTGACTGCCTGACAGCGCCGGGGAGCTGCCGCTTACGGATGTGTCCCTGAGCACTGCCTTCACTGTCCCTGCCTGTCCCTGCCCTGCCCGGCCCCTGGGGAACACCAGGCTCTGCACAGCATCTCTCTGCGAAGCGGCTGCGACGGTCCGCGCTGGTGGGTTTGCTTCTGGGCAGAGCCGCGGGCTGTGCCGAGCATCCCGCACGGGCATCGTGGGCGGGCTGCCTGGGTGCCGCAGCCCCGGCTGGGGGGGCACTGGGCGCCACTGGGGCTGCCCCAGGCTTTTGATGGAGCCCGGCGTGGGGATGCTGGCGTACGGAAGGGCTTGCGTGGAGGGGAAGCGGGAGCGTTGACTGCGTTGAAATGACTTTGTCGGAGTGCCAGCATATGAAATGTGTGGTGATATTGCAGCCCTGCCACTGCCTGTGGCTGTTTTTCCTCTGCTTCTAATGACTAATAGAGAGAAGACAAAACAATTTCTATTAGTTTCTCCCACGCCGCAGTGGGTTTCTTATTTTCCAAACCTCATTAGAGTTTGTAATACCATGGTGGTAGTCAAGAGCAGTCCGAATCACCCTGGGGGAAAAGAAGAACCAAAGAGATATGATGTGCAGCCCAGTATTAACACTGCTCCTGGCTCATTTCCAGGGTCCCTCCTGATTCCTTTCCAAACTCTTAAGCCTTATCTCCATCTTAAAGGTTAACGATGAAGCTTAGGAGAGAAAAAAAAGAAACGCTTAAGATCCCGAATTATTAAAAGAGAATAGATGTATGTGCTGAGGGGAGAACTGGGTCTGCATTTACATTGGAAAGGCAAATATTATTGAAAAGGCAGTGCTTCTGCTTCCCGGGGTGTTGGAGCTGGGCTGTGGGTTTCCCTGGAGGAGCTGCCTGTGGGAGGGACCGCTGGGGTGCGGAGAGGCCACCGGCTTCAGGTCACCATGGCCAAATCCCGTAGGAACTGGCCGCAAGGCAGGCACCGACCTCACGCCGGTTCCTCGGGAAGTCCCAGCGTGCGGTCCTGGCTCCTCCGAAGGCAGTGGGACTTTTGTTATTTGTTGCCTCCTTCCAAATGATGCTCATGAAAGCACCAGGCACGGAGCTGCTTGAGCAACGCTCGGGAAATGATTGCAAACAGCACCCAAACAACCTGCGCAAGAGGACCCACAGCCTTGGCTCAGCTCACCGCTGAAACAATTGTTCAGAGGAGGCGTCCAGCCCAGCTCGGGGATGCTCAGGCATAGAGAAACCATCCCCAGATCATCTCGCAGCGGCTACAGCCTGGTGGGCAGAAGCTCCGTGAGCTGCTCCAGGAGGTCTGTCTGTCTCCACGGCACTTCTCCATCCAAATCGTTAAAAAGCTGAAAGCTGCTGAGCTTATGGAACCTGACAAGGTCAGAACCTTCGTCTGCCAGCAATGGCGAAGCTAATGGAGGGAGACATCCTGAAGAGCAGGTACATGGAGCAAGACATGGATCCTCCTGGCAGACACTAAGCAGTGCCTGCCCGTTGTGAACGGGGGGATTTCGCATCCTCCACATCAGCTCTCGGGCATTTCCCAGACCTTGCAGTCAGGGAGGGATGCCACATGGCTCAGCGGTGTCCTCCTGGCCATGCCACCGAGTTGCAGGCTCAGGACAAGGCTGCTGAGGCCAGAACCCAGCCAGATGTGGGCAGTGGTGGAGCCACCGCCTGTCTCACTGGTGAGATCAGCCAAAAGCTTACGGCAGAGCCACGCAGGGAGAGAGGTTTTGGCTACTTGTTCGTTTGCTTTTCCCCTGCAGAAGGAGAAGAGGAGCAGAGGGGTGTGTGTGGAAGGGCTCGTTCTTGGTGATAATACACCTAAGTGACGTGATGTACCTACATGGCGTGACTTGAGCGGGGTAGTAGTAAGGAGACAGCAACTTAAAAGTGTCGGGTCAGACACCTGCTGGGTTGTGTTTTATCAGCTTCCTCCTGCTTGACTGGGAACAGTCCATCAAACAAGGAGGTTTCTGGCAGTAAATGCAGAGAGCTTGGAGCCTGCTCTGTCAGAGGGACGGGTCTGTCGGTGAACTCTGGTGTTTTGGGCTCTGGTCCTGGTGCAGCCAGGAGATGTTGCCTGGGTTCGGGTGATAACGATGGCAGCTTCTGCACTAAGTCACATCTCCCAGCTCACATCCCTCCTTTCTGTGAGCATTGACTTCCAGGAGCATGTTGTGCCAGAGTTACAGGCAAACAAGAGACAGGTCGTCACTCTCTTCCCTTTCTCCAGCTGGGGATGTGTCAACTTTTTGTCTTCACCCTCTCACTCTAAAATGGGGATTTTTGACTTTGCTTAAAACTTCTGGCAGAAAATCACCTTTAAACTTAGGTTAAGTATGGGAAATTTCAATCCCAGGGGAAATAATCTGTATATTTGCAAAAAGTTGTGCACGGGGCTGAAAACTAGAGCTTTGCATGAGATTCCTCTTGCAGCCCCGGCTCCGTAATTAGGGCATAAATCCAGCTTTGCGTGCCTGCGTGCTGCACAGGCACCAGGCGTTGCTGTGGGAACCGTAACTTTCCAAATTTGTTTTTACTCGGCACTCCATTTCAGCCTGTTCCCAACAGGCACTTCAGAGGAAGAAAGATCCACAGCCTACTGCAGGATTTCACCCACAGGAGACAACGCTTTACTGGAATAAATAAATAGCTGTATAATGGGGAGCGGGGCAGGGAGGATAACAAAAGGTGATAAATGGGCACCGAAGATGTCACCGGGACTCGGCATCTCACGAGCCAGCAGCTAGGAAAGGCCGAGGAGCCTCTTGGCGTCCCTCCGCATGGCCGTGGGCACTCCACCGGTGCTGCGTTGCTTCTGCTGAGCAGAGCCACGTGCCAGTGGTGGACCTGCTCCAGCATCATGTCCTCCCACCGGCTGCCTGCTCCGGGGCTCGCTGGCGTGCAGGAGGGAGATCTCTGCTCCCACCACTCACAGCATCTCCATCTCCCTGTCTCAAAGCAGATTCCTGTGTCTTTCCTTTAGAAATGGTTTCAGGAGAAGCTTTTTCTCTGTGATGGTGAACATGACATTCACCATCAGTGCCACGGTGTTGGGTACCACTGGCTGGGTTTCTCTGAGTGCTCGGTGGTGTCGCTGGGGCTGTACAGACCAGAGGAAGGCTTTAGTGTTTAGGGGATGTTCGGAGGTGATTTGTAGGAAGATCAGGTTGGGATGGTCCAGCGTTGGTGGAACATGGTGCTGATGGGCGTGGGCATGCACCTCCTGGGTCCCGCTGCTGACCTGGGCTCAGGCACGAGTGGTGTAGAGAGTCGAGTTATCAGTTCAACAGCTGAACTAAAACACCAGCAGCAGCACTCTTTGGAGTCCCATGAAATGAGTCGATGTTCTGGTGCGCTAACGGAGAAGGGGAAAGCAGCCGCGGTCTCTGTTGAGACTTGCCTTCAGCTCCCGGGGAGGTGCAGGAGCTGGTGGCAGCACAACGGTGGCAACTGTTCATCTTCCTCCATCTTTTTTGTACTTAAAAAGAAAGAACAACCAAAAAAATCTCTGCTGAAGATCTGCAACAGGTTCAAGCGGAGTTGACAAATAGCTTTGGTTCAACTGAATTCCTGTTTTACGGTGAATAAACTATTCACCAGGAAGGAACCCCCTTCCCTGCCTCTGCTGGCTCCCGGGGAGCAGCGCTGCTCCCACCGCCCGCATCCTTCTGTCCGGCTGTCACCGCTGTCCTAGGTCGTAAAGTCCCATGTCCAGATGTCGTTTGCTGGCTGTCGCCATCATCATGCCATGGCTGGGGTCCCCGCACGCCGCCACGCGCCCGGTGGCACAGGCACTAGTGGGGTTTGCAGCTCCTGCTCCCATCCACGGTCCCTGGTGACAGCCACCACCCTTTGCCCAGTCTCATGGCTCTCACTGTCCCCTCCCATGCTTTGCTGTCCCCAAATTGGGCGCGACGAGGGAAGAAGAACCCCAGTGGTGCCACCGAGGGCCTCCCACAGCTGTGCCGGCGCGCCACCGCGATTAGTATTCCAGTGCCGGGATCAAAAAGCCGCCGAGACGGAGCCCATGGCGTTTCACCCG
>NW_009649057.1:3188627-3188974 GCF_000708025.1 Charadrius vociferus
GCACGTGCGCCCGCCCCCGAGGAGCCCCGTGTGTGCCCGCAGGCACCGCAGCCCCGGCGCTGGGGTGATTTACCTCCCCGAAACACCTCAATTTAAATGCTAATTCTCCCTGAACCGAGGGGGTAAGGCAGTTATTGAATATTTTCCGGCTGTTTATTGCTGGCGCTGAAGTGGGGCAGGCTGAGGCTGCCGGGCAGCGCGGGGACAGGTCTCATCCGCAGATCGGGGCCGATGGAGGGATGGGGGTGATGGCTGTGCCGCAGCGGTGGGACTCGGGGGACACAGGCAGCTCCGGGTTGGTGCTCTCTTCTCTCCCCGGTCCGGACGCGCATCATTGCAAACGTGGA
>NW_009649057.1:3189026-3191306 GCF_000708025.1 Charadrius vociferus
GTCTTCTCTTTTTTTTTTTTTTTTTTAATCCTGCCTCGTTATACAGGAGTGGGGCCTCGCTAAAATTAATGACCAGTAAATTTGGAGTAAGTAATTGCTGCTTCAGAGGGTTTGCATTAAGCCTTTATAATTCACCAGTGCCTGAGGTCACGGAGACACATGGGGGGAGATTTACAGCGTGCTTACCTTCTCCAAAGTGGCTGTGGAAACAGGACACCCTCTTTTCTGTCTCCCAGTGACTCTAGATCAATTTTTTTTTTTGGTGATGACAAGCTAAAAAGAAGCTATTTCTGAATGTCCCCGTGTCAGATGCAGGCTGGGCTCTTGAGAGCTTGCAGCCACCCCAGCGGGAAAGCTGCTCCGAGGGAAAGTTGGGTCAAAAGCTGGCACTAAATAACCTCAAATCCATCATGTTCTCCCTGAGCCATCGCAGGACAGAAAGAAGTAAGATTAATAAATTATTCTTGCCAGAGAAGGCGTCCTCTCAGACTTGCATAGCAGAAAGCGCAGTTCTCGCATAGACACTTTGCTGAACATAAGCACGCTGGATGATAATGTGATTAACATTTGTAGCTCTGCCGGCTCAGATAAGGGTAATTAAATCTCACGCTTCAGGGCATCAGCTAATCACTTGTGGGGTCATTTTATTTTTTTTTATTTTTTTACCCCTTCATGAATATATTTGCCCGGTTGCTGCGATGCAGCACGTGCGTCCGCTGCCCGTGGCGGATGGAGGCAGGAATCCCCACACCCGCTGATGCTTGGCTTTGCACTGGGAGTTGTACTGGAGCAAGGAGGGTCTCCGAAAGGGTCAGTAGGCAGAGTCCGGGCACGGGGCTGTGCCCTTCCGGTGGGAAGTGTGAAGGTAAGAAGCCACAGCTGGCTGAGCTGAGGAGGAGAAGCTGCTCCTTCACCCGAGGGTGTTGCTAACAGGAAGATGAAACAAATGTGAGTCACCAGCTGATCTTCCACTACTGTGGGCCAAAATCCCACTGGGAACTTGGTTTTCAGCGCCTCGGCAAGGGGACAAGGTGCCCCAGGGCTCGGCAGAATCATGCTGTGGACCAGCACCCGGTGGCCGTGACCCCATCCAGGAGGACCACAGCACTCCGGCTGCTCCCCAGCACCTGTATCGGGCTCTCCTGCTCCCCCCAAAAAACCCTTTCTTTCAGGGATGCTGTGGGATGCTGGTCCTTTCTGGAGGCTCCCCATCAGCTGTGTGAGGTGATACCAGCACTGCGGAGCACAGCAATGCAGCCCTACGCTGCACCACGCCACGGCTGTATTGCATGACCTTCAGTGTGTTCCTTAAGGTCAGATTCCCCCAAAACATCTCTAGTCTGTGTATCTAGTGTCAGAAGGACAGGAGAACAGCGGCACAGCGGGCTCTGGCTGCCTGAGCCCTCCTCCTTGTACCTGAGCCACCACTAATTGCCTTTACCCCACCAGTACGCCGAGAGGGAGGGAGCCGCTGTCTGTTATCTGTCACCTGAGGCAAGGGGTGCGTTTTATGTCTCGGCCAAGGTTACCCGAAATGTCCCTCAAAGCCAGGGGTTTGAACTCAGTTTAATCCAGGGGACTGCCTGCCTCCTCAGCCCACCCTGCCAGTCCCAGAGCTCAGGAAAGCCTTTGGCTGTTTGACCTTTCCCAGCATCAAGACTCCTTCATCTGGAAGTCAGCTCCCTCCCAAGGCAGGGACGAACTCTGGGTCGGATGCTACGGGGGACCAGGGCTGCGAGGGAGAAACAGCCTTTCCTTCTATAATGACTCACTATCTGCAAAATGCCCCGAGAGACCTTCAGGTCCCCACCAGGAGAGCGCAGTGAGTCGGAGAGTGGTTCTGTGTGCATCGTGCTGGAGAGAGCAGCATGGTCCCCACTCCTGCGAGTACTGGGCATCTGCTCCATGGGCGTTGGGGGGATGCTGGGGAGCAGAACAAGAGGCAGAGGAGGATGCTGGGGGGCTAGCAGGTGCTGGGAGCGGGTGGGTTTGCTGGGCTGTCTCCTCATCCCATGGGATAAACCTGGCTCCACCGCTGATGGGAACCGCAAGGTGATGAAGGTGCTGCCGTGCCTCTGGGAAGCAGCGTGGACCCCCAGGTGTGAACCTGTGCGGAGGTGGCGGTGGCTCTGCCGTGCCCGAGACGGAGGCACGTGTGGCAGCACATGCCCATGGATGCTGTCACATCCCTCCCCTCGTCTGTGTCTCTGCCCTTTGCACAGAACCCCACGGCTTTGATCAGAGCTTCCAGAGAGCACAAAAGCCTGGCAGAAACTCTTT
>NW_009649057.1:3191539-3199544 GCF_000708025.1 Charadrius vociferus
GCTGGAGGTGGGGAGGGAGGGAGGGAGGAGATGAAGGAAGCGTTTGGTAGGGAAAAAGCATCCCTGAAGTGCTGCCTTGTACCACTGCTCCCTCCCACGCCGGGGGCACATTGTGGGCACGCGCCGGTGTGTACACCCACACCTTGACTCGCACTTGCCCCTTGTTTTTCCTCGACCTTTCGACTGCCGAGCAGTTAAAGCAAGCGGCGTTACAGCAAGCGGCACCGCAGAGCACGGCTTTTCAGCAAATACCTTTTCCTAAAGGCGTCAGCTCTAAGCAGCAGCCGCTCCAGGCGGGGTCCCCGTGCGCTGGTGTGCGTCTCTGCCAGCATCTCCCTCCTTGGCTGCCCGTGCATGGACCACCAGCCCCCGGCCACTGTCCTGCCCCCGGGATGAGCCAGGTTTATGCCCGAGGACAGCCGGCCCGCAGGCTCGTGGCATGGGGGGTGTGGGTGAGATGGGGCGGGTGGGTTTGTGTGCGAGGACGGGGAGAAGCTGCTGCTTTGCACCTTCTCTGCCCCGTGCCCGGGTGCAGGGCGCAGGGTTAACGCGGTCTTCTGGTGTCTGCGGTGCCGCGTGTTTCTGTCCCCCGTGGCTCAGCTCTTCTGGCACCGCCAGGTCTGTCCCCTCATGCGGGGCTGTGGGAGAGCACTTGGGAAGGTGCCACCAACCAGTGCCATTGTCCCTCCTGGTCCTACTGGTGGTGGGATGCAGGGCTGGACCACATGCTCACCCTTGGGTGCAGGGCTGACCTGTCGGGGGGGACGGTCCTCATGCCCCGGGGTGGCAGGCGGGCTCAGCGCAGCTGCATCCTCCTTTCCCGGTGCAGCATCGCACTTCTCTGGGACTTTGGGATTTGGTAGCACTGATGCTTTTCTGCCTTTTCTGCTGAGGCAGAGCAGCAGAGACGCTGACACGCTCCTTCCCGCGTTCCCTACCGACTTCCCTAATTTTGCAGCCCCTGCTTCCCACCACCCACGCAGCTCCCAGCTCCGGCAGTAATTGCAGTTCCCCGTTCGCATCGCTAAGACGGCAAAGAGCTCAGAACAGCAAAGCACCGCTCCGCCACGGGGATCCCGCGCCCGGCGTGATCAATAGGAGATTTGTGAGCACACGTGTGAGCGAGAGGCTTTTCCCCTCAGACAAATAATCCACTTTTTCTCCAGCAGTCCATTAAGTGAAGCTCCTGAGATGCAATCAGGTGCCGGGGGCTTTGAGACAGGGGTGCAGCGTGAAGGCAGGCTGCTGCCTGGTGGCAGGGCTGCCTGCTCGGCCCCGCTCGTGTGTCCCCACCTGAAGCTGCTCATCCCGCTGCTCTTTGCCCACCTCAGGGCTGGGAGCATCCCCAGGTTGGTTGCACGGGGCTACGGCCTCCTCCTCGCCACCGGGACCGTATCCTGACCCTGGAGCAGCAGGGGGTCCCCGGGGAAGCGCTCCGCCAGCCCAGCATCTCGTTGCAGTGGGATCCTTGGAAGCGGCCGAGGTGTCCCCACGGGTGAGATGATGGAGCATCCCACCCAGGGATGGCCTGCAGGGGGTAAAACCAGGGGAAAGAGGTTAACCCAGCAGCTCTTTAAAGGAAAATCTGTTTGGGAAAATGCAGCTGGGGCAGGCGGTGCCAGCCTGAGCCTCCCCCCAGCTCCTGGGGCTGACCTGGTTTTGGAGGAACCTGCCTTTTTTTCTGCTCAGCTGCCCTTTTGTCTCCGCACCCGGAGGACGCAGAGCCTCCTGGCCTATATTTTGGCTCTAAGATCAATATTTAAAATCCCCCCTCCCGTTGCCTTTGCGCAGGCGTGAGGTGTCTCGCTTGCTGGGGGAGGCTCGTCTCCCAGAGACCTGTCTGTTCACCATTTCAAATAATTTCCCCGGTATCGTTGTTCTAGAAACAATTCATTAGGGGCCTATTATAGGATGTTATACCTGCCAAGGTTAGAAAAGATCCCGCATATGTGGTAAAATCTGTGAGCTGCACGCGCCGGCTTTTTTTTTTTTTTTGGTGTCTGTCTATAATGGTACCTTTTTCTCCTTTTGCAGAGCCAGTCACCTGGGGGCAAAGCCGGGGGGGTGATCACGCTGCCTGGGGTGGGGAGCCCCAGCAGGGGTTGCTCTGGTGCTTGGTCACGGTCCTGTGCTGGGAAGATGCTGCCGGTGGCGGAAAGGAGTGGTTTTGGGGTGTAGCAGCTGTTCCTCTCTCCTCGCCGCTTTATGCCCCCTCTCCAGTGGCACATTTGGAAAATCTGGGCCAAAACCAGTGGCCAGATCCCCAGGCTGAGAGTGGTCACACGTTGTCAGAGAGATAACAGAGCCGTGGTCCCCAGGGAGCTCGTTAAGCATCACCTCGGAGGGCTGCGTGGCCGGGGCGGCTGGCGGCGGGGGCTGCAAACCCCATCCCCTCTTCCCTCTCCTGCCCACAGGAGATGTCCCTCGCCGTCCTGGGCCATCCGTCCCCGTACCGCTGGGGCGGCTCAGCCCCCCTGCCCGGCCGTGGCCTGCATCGTGGCTTTGCAGTTGTCTTTTTCTCTCTGCAGGGAGAATAACTTCATCAAGGATTTCCCCCAGCTGGCCGACGGCCTCATGGTGATCCCGCTGCCCGTGGAGGAGCAGTGCCGCGGCGTCCTCTCGGAGCCCCTTCCCGACCTCCAGCTTCTCACCGGTACGAGCTGCCCCCGGGCTCAGCCCCCTCGGGGGTGAGCGCAGCTGTATGAACCCCTTCTCCCACCCTAGATCCCAGCGTGGTCCTCGAGGGGCATCAGCATCCCTGGTGTTGGCGGGGGGTCCTTCGTAGCATCCCTCCTGCATCCCCTGGGCAGAAGCAGCCTCTGTGCTGGGGGAGTCCGCCCCGACACGGCACGGTGGCATCTCTATCCCTGCAAGCTCCAGGCAGCCGCAGCCATGGCGATGCTGGTCCTGCCAGCAGCCGGGGGACCCCACGCCGTGACCACCGGAGGAGGTGATCCCTGCTACCACCCCGTTGCTCGCCCCTGCGGTGTGTAGCAAAGCGGTTGCTCGGTGTGAGCAGTAAGTGTTCCCCGGAGCAGAGCCGCCGGGTCGGCAGGGGCTGAGCGCCGGCTCTTCTTTGCAGGGGACATCAAGTACGACGAGGCGATGGGCTACCCCATGGTGCAGCACTGGCGGGTGAGGAGCAACCTCTACAGGGTGAAGCTCAGCTCCATCACCCTCTCTGCAGGTGAGGGCTTCTAACAGCGGGGAGACAGCACGTCTGCATGGGCGGGTGGGTGGTGGTCTTCTGCCCCATGGCACAGTCGTGCAGAGCATCTCAGCAGCGTTTCCCATCTCCAGGCTCTGCTGGGGCAGGAGCTCGTGCTCCCAGCGCTGCTGCAGAGGCAGGCAGAGAGATTTTCCTCCTTTTTACAGGCGGGGGAAACTGAGGCAGGGAGTTTGTGCAGCTCGGTTGCGCAGCTCGGTTGTGCAAACCAAGAGCCGGGGTGAGGGCCAGGATCGAGGTAACAGGGAACACTGCGGGGAGGATTTGTGTGGGGGTGGCTGTGTATGTGCGTATGTACGAGAGACAGTAATTTCTTGAAAAAACATGGTTTCAAAAGGACCCAAAGCACTTGTAAATGCGGGTCATACAAAGCAGGAGTTGCAGATGAAGAAGGGGCGGGGGGAGGATCCTGCAAATGTCAAAACATTTCACTTCCACGTTTTTATAGCTACACGTTTTGTTTCAGAGATGCTGAAACATTTTGTTGCGACCTGAAATGTTTTGCCTTTTCATTTCAAAACAGCATTTTTTATTTAAAAATCAACCTGTTTTTAAAGAGGGAAAGAAAAAAAATAAAAAGATTTAGTGCAGACAGGCTGCACAGCCCCGGAATGAAATAACCTGTTCGGAGCTGGACAAAATATTTGGGTTCAGCTCAATATAAATTATTCTAGCTTTTTTATTAGACCAAACTTCTCCTTCAATAAACCAACCAACCAGCCAGTCAGATAACATCATTTTGGTGACAGTTATGACGTATTTTCTTCCAGTTTATTTTCAGTTCCACTGCTTGAACCAAAACGATGATAGCAGCCAGCTCTAAAGGATGCCAAGGCACCGTGTAGTCACCGATGCCTCCACGATATTTCAGCTCCATAGAGCAGGGAGGGTCCGTGTCCTTGTCCCATGCCAGCAGTCCCTGCTGTCTGCGCAGGCGCTGCAGGGCGCTGCTCAAGAGATCATAGAATCATAGAATGGTTTAGGTTGGAAGGGACCTTAAAGACCATCCAGTCCACCCCCTGCCCTGGGCAGGGCCACCTCCCCCCAGCCCAGGTTGCTCCAAGCCCCGTCCAACCTGGCCTTGAACACCTCCAGGGATGGGGCAGCCACAGCTTCTCAGGGCAACCTGCCCCAGGGGCTCACCACCCTCACAGGGAAACATTTCTTCCCAATATCTAATCTAAATCTCCCCTCTTCCAGTTTGAAGCCATTCCCCCTCGTCCTGTCGATGCCCCGACCCTTGCACACCCACCGAGCTGCCACCAGCCCAGCCCTGTGTATCTCTCTGGTTTGTCTCCAGCTTTCCTAAAAATAGTTATTGACTGTGCGGGATATTTACAGTGGGGATGGTCTGCAGTGCAATCCGTAATAAATTACACCAGGAGAACATCTCTGGTTGCAGTTACTGCAAAGTAATGGCCAAGTGCATCCTCTGGGGGAAAGCGCTGATGGTGTTCCAGCAGCCTGCAAAATGGGATGGAGCTGGTGGGGAGGGTGTGTGTGTGTGGATATGTGTGTCTGTGCACACACAGGTTCACATGTTCCTCCCTACAAACTGGTTTTGGAAACATCTTAGGGAGAAGAATCATAGAAGGATGCCAGAGCCACAGCCCAGGGTAAATAGGTTGTAGGTTCCAAAGGATTGTCTTGGAGGCAAGAGAGGAGGAACTGCGCTTTGCTCCTATGTGGGGACTTGTGTGTCTTGAGCAGAGGATCTCCTGGGGCTCCTTCCCCCGAGGCTGGGGCTGGCAGCCCTGCCTGGCCGACCCGCCGATCCCCTGCCTCCCCCTTTGCAAACATCCTGAAGATCCTGAACAAGGACAGCAGCCGGGAGGAGCTGCTCTCCTTCATCCAGCAGTTTGGCTCCCACTACATCGCAGAGGCTCTGTACGGCTCCGAGTTCAGCTGCACCATCCACTTCCCCAGCAAGAAGGTCCAGCAGCAGCTCTGGCTCCAGTACCAGAAAGGTGAGGAGTGCGGTGGGAACGGGCAGGGCCACAAATGCCGGTTATTGTTTGTGCTGTTTTCCATCCGTCGGCCCCTCTGCCCCGTGTAAACATCGTCACCGTGCCCGGTAGTAGGTGCAGACAGGAGACTTGTACCAAATTGAGTGCCCAGCAGCAGGAGATGGTGACAGCATCCCATAGCCAGGTGAACCCCTCCTGCCTGCTCCTGCCCTCCGGCTGCCACACTCTGGCTCCGTCCTTCCCCAGGGGGACCTTCTTCACCGCCCGCCCCCAGCCCCGCCACGGTGGCCCCTGCACGCCGGGGGTGCTCAGGGTCGGGTGATGGAGATGTGACATAATTGAGCCGTCTCAGAATGGCTTCGTTTTATTGCTTGTGACAATGATGGTCTTTAAGGAAGTGTATTAAATCAATAGCAGACTCATTGTGCTACACCATAAATAACGAGACACATCATTAAACAGGGCAATAAACTTCAGGACTTTGAAGTAATACAATTAGGTTATGTTTATAAAAACTCCCTTATCGCTGTAGCCTTCCATTTGCCAATTCATCTCTCTCCTCCAGGGAGACGGGGATATTCCCCGGGTCTGATGTTTTTCCGTTGAAAAACATCTGTGATGTTTCATAGGGCCAGTCGTAGGGCTGATGGTGACGGAGCTCGTCAAGGCACTTGCATCCTGCCCCGCGGGCGCTGCCGAGAGTGGCCTCCTTCCGTGGAAGCCAGTGGACAGAGCTTTGCTCCCTCCTGCTGCCTCCCTCGCTTTCTGCTGATTTTTTTTCCCTCTGTCTTCCCAGCGCAGCTCATCTTCTACGCGTATTTATACTGCCCTGTACTCCTTTGTTTAGGTTTTAAATAGTGATAAATGAAGTTTGCCATAGCAATGCCCCTGCTTAGCAGGAGAAAGCATCGGGGAAGTGTGTTGTTTGCGTACTCACGATGTTATTAATTGTTTGGGTGTGCTCCCTGCGATCCCCGGGCAAAGGTGGCGGTGGGGAGCAGACCGGAGTGGCTTCATGGCCCCAGCGCCGTCACCGCAGATGTGGGGCTCCTCCGGAGATGCCGGGTGGGAAGGAGAGGCGGGGGCTGCAGTCTGAGCCCGCCATGAGCATCACCACTGTTTCACGGTGCTGGGGCCAGAGGGGAGATGAACGGTGGCAACACTTGGTCCAGTGATGAAATATCTCCTGTTTCTCAGCCCCCACCTTCCCCCCAGCCTGAGGCAGTGGTGGTTCCTAGGGCTCAACCGCGAAGCCCTGTGGTGGCACCGGGCCTGAAGGCGAGCAGTGCCTCGCTGACAAAATAATTTCCTTTTTAGTCCATGGTATGCAGCTGGCCGAGGCGGGCTCCCTCGCTCCCCTGGAGCCGTGCCGGCCCCGTGCCGCTCGCAGGGCTGCCCTGGCGCACGGGGGGCATCCAGAGCATCCTTCCCCACCAAAGCACTCGTGGCACCGCATGGATCCCCAGGGGTTTTGCATGTAATGCCTGGACATAAGCATTTTGTTTCTGCCCGTGCGGCATTTAGCCGCCAGGGCTGGCTCCGACCGTGCTCTTTGTGGGTGGCTCCGTCTGCGGCTTCGGTAGCTGGTGGGGTTGGTGCGGTTGAACTTTGAGGCCGTTGGTACTGCAGAGGGGACCAGTGTTGTACTTAGCTCTTTGATGGCCAGAAAACACTCTTGGAAGGACACTGAGGATGTTCAGGGCTCTTGCCAATACCGGGGGAGATCGGGTCTGGACAGAGAAGAAGGTATCACAGAAAACCCAGGGCTCTCTCCTGGTGAAACCCCAGTTAGCTAAGAGAAAGAGATTGCTGTTCATGGTAGATGGATTTTATTCCCAGCTTCTCCACTGATTTACCCTCATTTTGCCAGTGACATAAGGAGGATTTGAATAAATAGCTCCAGCTAGACAGTTCTGGATGCCTTCTCCACTCAGGAACAGCTCTGGCCCGCCGGGCTCCCCGCTGCTAGCCAGCCCGTTTCCGAACTGCTCCGAGAGCGCACATATGCATCATCTCTAATAAATACAAAAGCGAGGCCAGGATAACTGTAATTTGTTAGCGAACAAAGCAGGTCGGAAGAGGAGGGGGAGAGGAGAGTCTCGAGCTAATTGGAACGGCACCAGATATGATAAAAACGCACATTGCGGCGTGTTTGCAGCATCGCACCAAATTATTTTAATATTTTAATCAACTTCGTAAATCAATCGGCGGGCCTCGGGAGAAGGCCCCCCGCCAACAAAGCGCACAATCTGCGCATCGAGCCCTAATTGAAAACACGGTCTCGAAGAAGAGCCGGCGCCATTGGCAGCCGGACCCCTCGCCGAGCGCCCGGGCCAGGCGCTGGCTCTCTGCCGGGGCTGGAGCAGCCCCAACGCCGCCCTCGCAGCCCGTGACGTGGGTCGGTGTCTGTGGAGCTCTTCCTTCAGCCCGAACGGTGGAGAAAGGGATCCGGCTCTCGCCAGGGACGGCAGAAAGTCGGTGCCGGGCTCCTTTCAGGGCAGACACACAAACATCCCCCGGGCTCCCCGCCTAGGAACTGTGTTAGCCCGTGAGCGGACCAAAGCAAACCCCGATTTTATTTCATACAGAGTGATTAAAAACCTGTTTGGGGGGGTGCTTGCTCTGGATCTGTGCAGCCAAACCATGCCTTAACTCATCGGAGCAGCCTCTGAGCGGGGACATGAGATCGACCCGGCCATTGATCTGTGCCACGGGAGCCCGCATCGGTTTTCTCCCCTGTCGAAGGCAACATTTAACGCTGACGGCACCTCATTAAGTTCGTACCAATTGTGTGAGCATCTTCATTTGGCAG
>NW_009649057.1:3200235-3203283 GCF_000708025.1 Charadrius vociferus
GGTGCTGCAGTCTGAGCCCGCCATGAGCATCACCACTGTTTCACGGTGCTGGGGCCAGAGGGGAGATGAACGGTGGCAACACTTGGTCCAGTGATGAAATATCTCCTGTTTCTCAGCCCCCACCTTCCCCCCAGCCTGAGGCAGTGGTGGTTCCTAGGGCTCAACCGCGAAGCCCTGTGGTGGCACCGGGCCTGAAGGCGAGCAGTGCCTCGCTGACAAAATAATTTCCTTTTTAGTCCATGGTATGCAGCTGGCCGAGGCGGGCTCCCTCGCTCCCCTGGAGCCGTGCCGGCCCCGTGCCGCTCGCAGGGCTGCCCTGGCGCACGGGGGGCATCCAGAGCATCCTTCCCCACCAAAGCACTCGTGGCACCGCACGGATCCCCAGGGGTTTTGCATGTAATGCCTGGACATAAGCATTTTGTTTCTGCCCGTGCGGCATTTAGCCGCCAGGGCTGGCTCCGACCGTGCTCTTTGTGGGTGGCTCCGTCTGCGGCTTCGGTAGCTGGTGGGGTTGGTGCGGTTGAACTTTGAGGCCGTTGGTACTGCAGAGGGGACCAGTGTTGTACTTAGCTCTTTGATGGCCAGAAAACGCTCTTGGAAGGACACTGAGGATGTTCAGGGCTCTTGCCAATACCGGGGGAGATCGGGTCTGGACAGAGAAGAAGGTATCACAGAAAACCCAGGGCTCTCTCCTGGTGAAACCCCAGTTAGCTAAGAGAAAGAGATTGCTGTTCATGGTAGATGGATTTTATTCCCAGCTTCTCCACTGATTTACCCTCATTTTGCCAGTGACATAAGGAGGATTTGAATAAATAGCTCCAGCTAGACAGTTCTGGATGCCTT
Organism: Charadrius vociferus; assembly: GCF_000708025.1. Taxonomy (NCBI): domain Eukaryota; kingdom Metazoa; phylum Chordata; class Aves; order Charadriiformes; family Charadriidae; genus Charadrius; species Charadrius vociferus. Next base: position 3,201,079 of record NW_009649057.1, read on the forward strand.
CTCCACTCAGGAACAGCTCTGGCCCGCCGGGCTCCCCGCTGCTAGCCAGCCCGTTTCCGAACTGCTCCGAGAGCGCACATATGCATCATCTCTAATAAATACAAAAGCGAGGCCAGGATAACTGTAATTTGTTAGCGAACAAAGCAGGTCGGAAGAGGAGGGGGAGAGGAGAGTCTCGAGCTAATTGGAACGGCACCAGATATGATAAAAACGCAAATTGCGGCGTGTTTGCAGCATCGCACCAAATTATTTTAATATTTTAATCAACTTCGTAAATCAATCGGCGGGCCTCGGGAGAAGGCCCCCCGCCAACAAAGCGCACAATCTGCGCATCGAGCCCTAATTGAAAACACGGTCTCGAAGAAGAGCCGGCGCCATTGGCAGGGCCCCCTCGCCGAGCGCCCGGGCCAGGCGCTGGCTCTCTGCCGGGGCTGGAGCAGCCCCAACGCCGCCCTCGCAGCCCGTGACGTGGGTCGGTGTCTGTGGAGCTCTTCCTTCAGCCCGAACGGTGGAGAAAGGGATCCGGCTCTCGCCAGGGACGGCAGAAAGTCGGTGCCGGGCTCCTTTCAGGGCAGACACACAAACATCCCCCGGGCTCCCCGCCTAGGAACTGTGTTAGCCCGTGAGCGGACCAAAGCAAACCCCATTTTTATTTCATACAGAGTGATTAAAAACCTGTTTGGGGGGGTGCTTGCTCTGGATCTGTGCAGCCAAACCATGCCTTAACTCATCGGAGCAGCCTCTGAGCGGGGACATGAGATCGACCCGGCCATTGATCTGTGCCACGGGAGCCCGCATCGGTTTTCTCCCCTGTCGAAGGCAACATTTAACGCTGACGGCACCTCATTAAGTTCGTACCAATTGTGTGAGCATCTTCATTTGGCAGTTGGGGCGAACGTGACACCCCCGGCCACCGCCTGTTGCATGTAAGAATGTGCCGGGTCTGGGCTGGATGGAGTGAAGCGGCTTCATCGCAGCCCCCGTGGTGCTGCGCTCTCCATTTGTGGCTAAACCAGTGCTGAGAACACCCCACAGCGCGTTGGCTGCTGCTGAGCGGTGCTTGCACGGCGTCCCGCCTTCCTCTCCTTCCCACTCCATCCCTGCAGCGAGTAGGTGGGGGTGGGCAAGATGTTGGGAGGGGACACAACCAGGACTGCTGACCCAAACTGGGCTCTTCCACACCCTGTAATGCTCAGAGATAAAACTGGAGGGAAGAGGCTGGGGGTCAACCCACCACACAGACGCTCACAAAATGTAGAGGAGGAAAGAGCGATCCCTCCGTCCAGCACATCCACCTGCCAGGGACCGCTTCCGTCCCTGCTGAAGGTTTATCAGGGACCCGGTTGCTCTGCGGCCCCTGGGTCTGGTGGACGAGGAGGAGTTGGAGACCTTGGTTAGGGAAAGGGAAGAGCTGCTCTGATAGCAAAATCTGACAGCCCCGGTGGGATTTCTCCAAGAGCTGTTCCAGCTTGCTTGTTCCCACTGCGATACACAAAATGCAGAACAAATGTCTGTAAGTGCTCCGGCACTTAGAGAAAATGGAGACGTTATCAGCAGTAATGCGGAGGGTCTCGTCTTGTCAAGCAATTGAGTGACAACTCTTTTCCTTCACACGGTGCAGACTAGCTGAGCCTCAGCGTGGGAGACTTCTGTTCTCCAGCTGGGAAAAGTTGGAAAAAGAAACGGCATGGCGGTGGCGTGCTGCTGCTGCGGAGCACACAGGCTCACGGGACCTCCTCTCCCTGCCCAGAGAGGACCTGGGGAGAAGCCCAGCTGGGGATGCTGCTGGGTGCAGGATGTCCTGTGCGTGGGTGGAGGAGATTCCGAGGGTTTCGTCACCCAACTGTTACGTTGCTTTAGGTCTAGAGTGAGTGAAATATTCGGTTGGTTTGCATTTCCTAGGATCTCTAGATAGAGTTTCCTGGGCTGGGGTCACCTGGGCACGGTGGGTGCTCAGCACGCTGAGCTTTGGAAGTGGCTGGTACGGGTGAGAAAGATGTTCCCCTGCAGGAACACCTCCTACATTAAAGTAGTCCAGGGAGGGGCTGTGCCCTGACAGATCCTATCATGGTCCACCAGTCCACTCTCTGCCCACCAGCCTTCCCCAGGCTCCCCAATACTTGCTTCTCTTCTCTCGGACCACAGGCCATTGCTTGCATTTACCTTTAAGAGGTTAAAGTTATGCTTTCTTGTGTACTCAGCGGT
>NW_009649057.1:3203414-3213474 GCF_000708025.1 Charadrius vociferus
CGGTTCAGGAGATCTTCATAAAATAGAAGCCATGTTAAGAATACAGCTTCGAGCTCTGCTAAAATAGCAGTCCATATTCTTCTGAGTAGGATCTGTGGATCCCTTCTGTCCTCTCAAGGTCTCGTTCATCTCCCTTCAGGTCTGATGCTGCCGTAACACAATGAAGATTGAACTAGTGCAGGGGAACTTTTAGTTTTCCTTTCCTAGACACAATCAGGTGCATTAAGAGAGCCGTAAGGCAAGCTTTGCATCTATTAAAGGAGATAATGGCTCTCCCTTATACCTGCTTGGTCGGAAGTAAAGCATATAGAATTTCCCTGTCCTTGAGATCTCTTCCTATAGTGAACCACTCTATTACCTTTGAAACACTCTTACTTGCTTGCGGTTTATGTCATTATATTTATTTCAAAACCTCAGATTTTGACATTTTGTTCGGGGGAGGAAAAAAACAATCTAGCTGGTTGCCGTGAAATTTAGTTTAGACTAAAATATGTGCCGTGACTCAGTCTGCTAAATGACCTTATGCACTGCTCATTGTAATCCAAAATTACCAGGCAAGGAGAGTAATTAGTTGTGCAAAATGAAATAACTTTAAATCCTCGCATTGAGTAATGACCCAGAAAAATCACTTAGGCTATACAATAGAAAAGACTCGAAGCATCTGGCTTTATTTTTACTTTTGTAGCTCTGCCCCCTTTGATTCAGAAACGGGCTCTGCCCCTCATCCCGTTAGAAACCCTGCCCGTCAGTCGCTGCCCAGAACAACGTTCACAGCTGAGTTGCCGCTGCCCTAAGAAATCATAACTTCTCCTAAAGCAGCAGCACAGCGGTTGTTCTGCAAGGATTGTATACGTTTGATAAACGAGCAGCTCTCATCTGTTTAAAGAGCTGCTTTGTGTCATCCGAGATGAGCCCGAGTGATAAAAACCTCCACCCAGACCAGCGAACCCAGCTGGGTGGCAGGACCAGGGGAGAACCTGCTGCTGCTGATGATGCCTTTGAAAGCTGAGTAGCAAACTGTTTAGATCTCCCTTGGCTCCACCTAAATACGCTGCTTCTATATACAAATTTTTGCAGCGTTTATTAAAATTATCCAGGAAAACAGGTGAGCCCTCCCAGCAGCCCTCCTACCAGCCCCAGCAAAGGTGTCACCTCTACAGCGGGGCAGAGCCGAGTCCCGCGCCGAGCCCGGGCCGTGGGTGCTGGAGCCTTCACCCACGCTTCATGTCCTCTTACTGAGGGCTCGGTGCCAGGGAATTTGGGCCAGACCTCGAAAACAGCAGGTATCGGCTACGGTGAAAAGTAAGATATTGCCCTTGTGGGAGTATCAGCCTGAATGAAGGTAGGAAACTCTAGTAGTTGTTTATGAGGTGCGTAGAGGGGTGTCAGATAAAGTTACGTGAGACCTGCCAAGGAGAGCAGATTTATCCCCCGCAACCTGACAGCATAAAAGGGGTCTCGTAGCCATCGTGTTCCCAAATCTAAACCCACTGGCCGTAAAAAAAAAAAAAAATCTGCCACCAAAGGGAGAGATGAAGTGTTTTTAATAAGAAAATGAGCCGTTTGCAATGCGCTTTTAATTGGATCGATTTCTCCTTTATTACACAATCTTTAGAAACCAAACATAACGTATAACCAGACAAGCTCTTTCTCCAGGTAGAGAGCAGAAGCCAAACTCTTTCATCACAATCCTTAATTACTCCATTTCGTCTCGTTTGGCAGACGATCACAACATTGTGTGGGGGCACCACGGCAAGAAATATAGCTCTGCAAAATCATCTCGCAGTCACTGTCGAGTTTTGTCAGGGGACACGTGTACCCTGGGCGAGGGACAGCAGGTTTTCTTTTTCCCTCTTCTGCCTGAAAACCAAGACTAGAAGAAGAGCCGCAGGCGACACACACCCCCAGGCGCCGATCGCAGTGTCCTGGCCCACCAGTGCATCGCAGGGTAGTGTTATTTTTCTTCAGTCTCCGAGCGAGAAACAGATGACAGACGCTCTGTTTGAACTGTGTAACCAGGAACAGGCTGGGGTAACCAACTGCTCAGTTTACTGGACCAGGTTTTACGGCCTTCAAGCGCTCCAGGAAATGTTATTGCTTAGTACTGTGATGTTTATTGCAAAGAAAAAAGAAAAAAGAATCCATTGGAACAGAAAATGAGAGAGGTACATATTATCATAGATAATATTGCTTCAATTATTCAGGTCCACGGTAGCTTCCTGCTTGGAGCAGTTCTTAGAAACAGGAGAAATGTTTAAAAGAGATCAGTAGGAGAGGAACTGCCATTACCATAATACTGGAAAAAATGCCTTGAGTTACAATGTAATTAACTGCAGAAGGGCCCAGTAATAGTCGTCATCTCCCAAAAACATACAAGCAAGATGAGATCGGCTCCCTAAACTGCTGTTACATACCTTAGGCGACTTCCCCCTCCCGCCCAAAAAGAGCAGCAGAGAATGTAAATAATTACGTGCCAGTCGGTAGCCTTGGCAAACGCGCGGAGCAGCCCAGGAGGGAAGGGGGGGTCAGTTCCTGGGGGCACCGTCTGCCATGCTGGTGTCTTAGCTCCTACCCCCTTCTCCGAAAGCTTTTTCCAGCCAATTATAGCGAGAGAAATAGGAAGTCGCCCTGATGGAGGGGCACCTCCATCACACAGCTGGGTGTTTGTTGCGCTGGCCCTCTTCAGCGCTTTGGCTGAGCAGAACAAAAAACAAACAAACAAACAAACCCAAAACCCCACCAAAATCCGCTCCTGTCGCTTCTTTTGCAAACCCTGTAACTGGCAAACAACTGGCTGGAGCAGCAGCAGCTCTGAAGCCTGTTTTACTTTGCTGTTTCACTAGCGGAAAGTATATGGGAACTTAAAAAAAAATAAAAATCACTTGTTGCCTATATGTTGTAGCACAAGTAGCAAACAATTTGCTGTAGCATGGCAGGCACCATAAAATCAGCTTTTATATTGTCTGTCGTTCCCCCAAATTTGCAACTACATTGTTGATAGCAACAAATAAATGCACTGCAGTGTAACTATTATCTGTGGCAGATTAACATGCTACCACTGTGCCCTATTTAAATGCATCTTTCCTTCAATAAACTGTTCTGGGCGAGCAGCACCACACTGAGGTACACATTTATCAGCCAGGAGAGTACCACTGTGGGGGCCTTGGTTCACACAGCTGCAGTTTTGTGCTTCATTTGGCCCAAAGCCGTGATGAACATGAATTCTGGTGCCTGCTGGTGCCATAAAAAAAAAAACCCCAAAAAAACCCCCACCCTGACAATATAGTGTTTTGCTGTGCAAGGGGAAAAAAGGCAGTGCACCAATGGATGTGCTCCCAAGTATTAAAAAAATGACAGCGAAACAGTCATGCCCCCCCATCCCCATCTCAGCAGCGAGTAGCTTGCACATACGAAGTGCAGATGAGTGGAAACCTATTGCTAAATGCAATGGGCTGGAATGCAGAACAGTGAGGTGCAGGTGAATATACAATACGTTGCATTTAATCTCATTTACTACGATCTCCCAGTCTTATTCCCCCAGCCCTTCCCCCCCCTCCCCATGAAGCTTTACATACCAGACATACCTTCCAAAGACACTTTCCGGGATACACTTAAAAAAAACAACAGTGAATATCAACTGTAGGTTTTCCCTGTTTTTTTTAACCCCCTTCTACCTAGCAGAACTCTTAGTAGTAATAAAAGCCCTGTTGCCATCAGAGGGCAGTTTTCTGGCTCAGCTCGGTCTCCCATGATGGCACAGTACTCACTTCAGACTGAACAGACACAGTTCACAAATGGCACAACAGAGGCGATCTCCTGAATACCAGAAAAATGGGGAGAGAAAACCCTCCCTTGTCAGTTTGAAAGTAAAGCTCCATCTCCGCACAGTTTAAGAGGGCTATTTTGTTTTATGCAGTGCTGCAATCAGAAATTGCTTTCTCTAGTAGTTGCCCAGACAACTGCTACCCAGTTCCTTGCGAGTACCACAGCGAGAAGAGGATTGCCTCTCTAGTCCTCTAAGGGAAGGTGATTTAGAGCAGTCAGTCAGTGTTTATGTCACAAAGAAAGATACAATGGTTGAAGCTGGAAGTGTAGGAGATGTGGTGTAAGGACGTGAGAAGGTTTATGGAGTGACCGTCATTTATCAAGGAACCAATACTTTCCCTTGAACTTGTTCTTTTTTTACTGTATGGATTTTATATAAAAAAAAGAAGAAAAAGCAGACCACCACCACAGAAGCTATTTTGTTTCTAAACACAAAACATGACAGCCTCTATGCTAAACCCCCCTTCGGTTATGGCACAAGCTTCCTGAACGCTCGACACTGGTTCCTGTCAGATTGCAATGAGGCTGGAATAATCTGCTGCCAAAAGAGGCTTTGCTTAGAGACATGCCTTTACGGGGTGGAATATCTTCTCAGATGGTAACTGTAGATCTTAATGCAATGATCCCAACAGTCCAGCACCAGCAGCTGCCCTTTGGGAGTAATAGCAATACCGACAGGACAGGTGAGTCCTTCCCGGATTAGGATATTGTAGCCTCCTCCTTTAGGAAAATGAAGGATTTCTTTACGGCTGCTGTCAGCAACAATGAGGTCTCCCCTGGCATCGACACACATCCCAGCTATGCACCTGAAATCCTCATTCTCGGAGAAGAAGTGGCTAATCTGGCGTCCCAGCTGGCCATCCGGGCCGACGGAGCCAATTGAAAAACCTCCTTCTAAATGGTGTTCGTACTGCCGGTTTTCCAGGTTAAGCCCCAGACCTTGAGTAAAGTATATGGTCCCCTCAGCATCGCAGGTGACAAACTTTGGGCGCACTGCGCTACACAAGCAACTGTACTTCACTACCCCCACGCCGCGGTCCACTGTGAAACACCAGAGTTTGCCCCCTTCCACGTCGGTCACTACAAACTGGCCGGAAGGCAGGGCTGCGATGCCCCAGGGCTTGCTTAGCTGGCTCCGGTGACACGCCACGCAGTGACCATCCATGGTGTAGACCTTGACAGAGTTATCATAGCTGTCGGTCACACCTATCAGGCCATGGCAGTTCATGGTGACAGAAAGGGGAGTCAAATTGGGCAAGTCTGCTCCAAGGAAACTCAACACAAAACTATCAATTCCGCTAGGGCTCCGGCGAATCTCTTTCAGAAAGCCCTTGCGGGTAAAAACCTGGATTCGGAAATTGCCTCGGTCTGCCACAAGCACCTCTCCTTGCAGGGTGACGTGTAGGCTGACGGGGAGATTAAACATCCCCGGGAGGCTTCCCTTGGAGCCCATCTTCTTGATGAAATAACACTGCTGGATGCTTGTGGCTGCTTCAGGCATCCTTGGCTTGGCTGGTGAGGAGTTTGGTGTGCAGCTGGCCTCTTCTTGCACCAAGTCAGGCTCACGAAATGACGCCGATGAGGATGCTGCAGTTTCCATGAGCGATTCCTCCATGTTAACAGTCCGGGGTTTCTTCACCACCTGCCCGATCTGCAGTGGTCCCACATGGCTCACCTTAAGGAGTTCAACCTCTTGAAGAGTCAGCTCCCTTGGGAGACTGTTTGTCAGTTCTGGTTCTTCCTCATCTGCTGCCTCCTCCAAGAGAGCTATATCTCCCTGCTTTATTTTGGCGAGGAAATAGTCACAGCGAGACATTATCTGCACTTCTGCTAAGTTCAGCAGATAAGCTTGCTCCTCCATTACCTGATTATTTACCTTCTCCACTTCAGACAAAGAGGTGGTAAAGAACTTGCGTGACCTGGCCAGTTCTTCCTGGATCTTGCGCTCTTCTTTGCTGTAATCTTGCAGAACTGCTTTGTATCTAGATTGCAGGTCTCTGGAAACACCCTCCAGAGATGCTTTTCTTTTCTGCAGATCACCCATGAGCTCCCGAAGTCTGGCAAGCCTTGTCCCAAATTCCCTCCTACGCTCTTCAGCAGCCTCTTTGATAGCAATGACTCTATGCCCTTGGGGCATGTGTGATGTCTCCTTGCACGGCTCACATAAAACCAAGCTACAGCTCTTGCAGAAGTGTCTTGGCAACCTTCTCCCACACACCTTGCACATGAGAAGACACACCACTTCCGCCAGTCCGGTGGTGTCTATGATCTTCAGGACAGTAAGATTGTCAGTCAGCTGTGCTAAGCTTGTGATCCGCGTGATTTTGCTGCAAAAGGGGCACCGTATCCCATTAATGCTGTTTGCTAGGAGTTTCTCTAAGCACTGTTTGCAGATGGTGTGCCCGCAGTGTAAGAGCTTGGGTCTCAGGTGCTCCTCAGTGAAGGACTCCATGCAAATGGGGCACTCCAAGACCTCTCGGAGTGCATCCGAGTTGAGATGAGGGGCGGCAGCCATGGCTTTCCAAGGCAGCTTTACCCGGTGCAGTCTTGTACTTGCATCTATTCCAAGGTGCTCCAATTCTGTCCAGAAAGAAAAAAGGAAATGTGATTTATGTCATCACCAGCAGTTACATATACATGCAATTTAGTTCTGATTTATCACCCAAACCTGGAAAAAAGAAGCCCAGTTAGCTTTTCTGCATTTGGGAAGGATGGATTAGTCATAGCTAATCTCAGGGTGGGCAAGTTCCAAAACTAACTTGCAGCTCCTAGTGCGATGAATTATTCACTTGCAAAATTTATAAGTAGAACTGAAAGAAGTGTAATGGCAGCAATAAGGTAGCCCAATAGATATTGATGACTGAATCATCTCCTCATGGTGCCCATCTCCCGCTGCCAAGCCTCCGAGTTTACATAATTTACTGAAACCCAGGGAGATTAAACCAAGCATTCAAAATGTTGCACATCAAAAGAGGAACCAGATGGTGCAACGCTTTAGGACATTAATATATCACCTCTGGAGACCTGCATTCAGATGTGACATCAGATACGAATGAAATAAATGTGGTTGTTTTACTCTGCTTTTCTAGATAGCCAAAATACATTTTCAGGGTTTCATACGATTGCCAGGAAGAGAAACTAGAAGGAATGATTTGTCAGCTTCCACTCGTTCTGGGAATGACTGTACATACTGAAAACACACAGCGAAGATTTTATGCCAGTGTATTTCATTAACCTCCGCCATGCTGCATCATGCTTCAGCATGCAAATTAAACACAGTTCAACGCGGCAGTGTTCTAGCAGGTATTAGCAATAATGGAGTTAACAGACAACTCCAAACATTTGTTAATATATACTACAAGTAGTTCTTGAACTTAGCTTAATTGCATATAATTTCTCCTTATTTCACAATCTTGCAGCATTGACCTCATTCGTGTATTCTGGTTCAGTTTTATACCGCTCTGGTTGCTGTTCAGCTTCAATCCAGGTTTCTCCATCCTCACATCCCTCACAGCAGGGAGCAGATCCCAGCAGCTCTCTTACTAAAGCAGCCATCCATTCAAAAGGAACAGAACAGGGTTCACATCATTAAGTTATTATTCAGTAGACTGGGTTTCAATACCTTTGCTATTGCCTTGCTTAGCCATTAAAAGAAATGGGGAAGAAAACATTTCTTCTAGGGGGAGAGGAGGAGAAGGAAGTATTTAGTCTTTAAAATGAAGAGACAGTCACAGAGAGATGTGAACAGACAGCTTTTTCTGAATAATGGCTGCATGCATGCAGCACTCTCGCTTCCCTGCTGGGTTTGCCTGCTTCATCCTCGGGAGCATTTCAGACAGAAAGGTTCACTGTATTTCAGTTTACTATTTCCTCAAGTGGGAGAAGAAAACTGCAATGAAGTTCTTTATGTTCATACAGAGAAGAAAAAAAATCATTTTAATTTATCAGCTGCAGTTCACAGTCCTTGAAAGCCCACGTTTCAGGAAGGGATTCAGTGGCGTAGCAGAACCTCCCAAGTTCCAAGGTGGGATCTGATCCTTGGCTCAATGGTGGCACAACGAGTATCACATCCCTGGAACCCGGGGAGCAACAGCAGTCCAGGCGCTTGCTGCCGCTGGCACTGAATACACTTCCCTTTATTCTTAGCGTATATCTCAGCTGGGGAAGCAGAAGCCTGGGCACTGCTATGTAGATCAGAAACCTTCCTCCAAGGGATGAAAAATCTGTATTTTAAAACCATTTTTAAAAATGAAACAAAGGATACCAGATCCATTAGTCTTACTTTCCTTGGAAATACGTCAAAAGAATTGGTTAGGGAAGGAAGGGGGAGCAGCACAGACACCAGATACACCAGAGAGTTACACAAAAAGCCACCTTTAAAACAAGTATTTTCATTAAAGAACAACGGCGGAGGGGATTTTGTTTAAAGTTAGATTCGGTTTTTAGAAAGATGATTTGTGTGACACTCTTTTCATATATAAACCCCTTTTATCAGAATGCTACTATGCGCCTTAGTAACGTGAAATTATTTTTACTGCTGCACTTTTATCTTTATCTCACACTCGGCCATGCCTTCATGGAAGTTTCCTTAAAAGCGAGTTGTTCTTGCCTATCAGTGCCTCCCAAGGCCGTTCCTCTGGCGCAGAGCAGGGTATTAGAGAAAGCCACAGCTGAGGATCAAACTATAAAACTTTGTAAATTATGTGAGTTTGGTTTCCTTATATTAAAAAAAAAAAAAATTCCTGTGGTGGTTTCTCCCCTCACTCTGTAGTTTTTACTTAGCGTGCGTGGGGAAACAACTAGTTTCACTTGTAAGTCTCAGCTTGTGTCATGGTGGTGGGTTGACCCTGGCTAGATGCCAGGTGCCCACCAAAGCCGCTCTATCTACTCCCCTCCTTAACTGGACAGGGGAGCGAAAATATAAGGAAAGGCTTGTGGGGTCAAGATAAGAACAGGGAGATCACTCACCCATTACTGTCACGGGCAAAACAGACTCAGCTCAGGGATATTAGTGTAATTTATTACCAATCAAATCAGAGTAGGGAAATGAGAAATAAAACCAAATCTTAAAAACAACTTCCCCCTCCGCCCCTTCTTCCTGGGCTTAACTTTACTTCTGATTTCTCTATCTGCCCCCCTGCCAGTGGCACAGGGGGACAGGGAATGGGGGTTGTGTGTTCATCACAGGTTGCATCTGCCACTTCTTCCTCCTCAGGGGGAGGACTCGTCAAACTCTTCCTCTGTTCGAGTGTGGGGTCCCTCCCACAGGAGACAATCCTCTGTGAACTTCTCCAATGTGAGTCCTTCGAACGGGCAGCAGTTCTTCACAAACTGCTTTGGCATGGGTCCCCTCCACGGGGCACAGTCCTTCAGGAACGGACTGTCCCAGTGTGGGCTCCTCTCTCCACGGGGTCACAAGTCCTGCCAGGAACCTTCTCCAGTGTGGGCTCTCCATGAGGTCACAGTCTCCTTTGGGCAGCCACTTCCTCTGTCTGGAGTCCTCCATGGGCTGCAGGTGGGTATCTGCTCCACCGTGGACCTCCATGGGTTGCAGGGGGACAGCCTGCCTCACCATGGTCTTCACCGTGGGCTGCAGGGGAATCTCTGCTCCAGTGCCTGGAGCACCTCCTCCCCCTCATTCTCCACTGACCTGGGTGTCTGCAGGGTGGGTGTTCTCACATATTCTCACTCCTCTCTCCAGCTTCTGTCATTCTCCCCGTTTTTTCTTTTCCTTCTTAACTGTGTTACCCTAGAGGCGCAACCACCGTCGCCGAGGGGCTCGGCCTTCCCCAGCAGTGGGTCCATCTTGGAGCGGGCAGCATTGGCTCCGTTGGACATAGGGGAAGCTTCTAGCAGCTCCTTGCAGACCGCCCCCCCCGTAGCCCCTCTGCTACCAAAACCTTACCACGCAAACCCTATACAGCTATTAAGAAGTTAAAATGATAAAGCTGCAAAAATTTGCATTGACTTCTTCCTACAGCATTATGACAGTATTTCAGTGATGATGACAGAACCAGCACGACAATACGCGAATTTAGGGGTTAGGTTTTTTTTCCAAAAGCAGACGCTCTCAGCATCTCTCGCTCGCAGCAGCACCCAGGCGCTGAAGCGATGGCGTGGCGCTGACTGACCCTCAGCCCCGCGTCCGGAGGCGGTGAGCGGCCTCTGGGGAGGGACACACGGTTTTAAAGGGACGTTAAAACCGCCGGTTTAATGACAGGACGAACCCCCTCCC
>NW_009649057.1:3214093-3223835 GCF_000708025.1 Charadrius vociferus
AGGGCGCGGCCAGGTGGCCTCCTCCGTGCGTGTGCTGTAGCGGTTTCTATGGGGTAAAATTAAGGAAGGAGAAACGTGTTTTCTTTGATTATTTATTTATTTTATTATCTGGAGTTTTGCCACACGCAGGTTTGTCCGTGCCCTTTCCCCGACCAGCCGGTCCCGCTGCCGGAGCAGCCCCTTCCCTTCCCCCTGCCCTTCCCTCTGACGGGGCCCTGAGCCCCCGCCGGGTTCTGCCTCACCCGCTGAAAAATTGTCTTTCTGGGCCTGTTTCATAACCTGCGTTGGAGCAGCCCGTGGACTCCCAAGGACTATTTTTAGGTAGAGAATAGCAAATGTAATCAGTTGATTGGGTGATGCGCATAAATATCGTCAGTGAATAGATAGGCAGCTGCAGCTGTTTATGCAAGGACTCGCTCAGCACACATCCTGGTTGGTATTAATTCCTTTCCCACAGTGCCCCGATTCTGCACTGGTGGCCTGCCATCGGTACAGCTGCGGTTGCACAGGCAGGGAATCAACCGTTTGTGAAGTCTGCCCTCAATCCGAGGAGAGCTTGTGTTGCCCTGCTATTCAACTCCTCCGCTCCGCTCATGGGAGGCAGTAAAGGATGGCATCTCCATTACACCCGCACAGAGCTAACGACCAAAGTCATTAATTGTAGAATCAGTCGTTTCCTTCCTGCCGCTTCCCTCCTCCTCATCTCTCTAGCCTTTATTTCTGATCTCTCTGCCCATCACACGGGCTCTCAGCTGCCCACAGGCTGGCAGCAGTAGCCAGAGGCAGGGGTGCTGCTGCTGGACCACGGCTCTGCCCTGCCCTGGCGTTTCTCAGGGTTGCAGTGCTATAAGGGCCATCGGTAACAGAAGGCCCGTTCCAGCTCAGCTTTCGCTCAGCCATTGTGAGATGGCTTTACGGATGGCAGGGAGACCAGTTTTACTGTGTTCCCGTGGGGCTGCACAGCAGATCAGGAAATGACGGGGCTTGGGGCTTCCTCTGTGGGAGCAGGGAGACGCCCAGGCCTGGGCAGGCAGGTCCAGGGGAACTGTGTCCTTCACACACCAGCGGTGCTGCAGCTCGGGTGCCGCCGGCGGCATTGCTGGTCCCAGCAGCATCCAGGCAGTACCCTGCAGTCAGCCCCCGTAAACTGTGCCTGTGGCCCCTCTGCCTGCGTGCCCAGGTGGGAGTGTGGCACAGCCGGTTGTGGGGCCATGCCCAGACCTTTCAGCAAAAGCTGCAGCACATTTCCAATGTTGCTTGCTCACCCCCTCAAGCAGCTGCCAAGCAGCACTGAGGAAAGCACTAACATAATGCAGCCATTCTTGCCACCTTCTGGTTTTGGTATTTTTTTTCTACTTTTTTTCCTCTTTAGAATAGAATAGAATAGTTCGGTTGGAAGGGATCTACACCCAACTAGCGATCAGGAGCAGCAGGGTTCAGCAACGTGGGCAGCAGATGCGCTCAAAGGCAGAGAGAGCAGATGCAAAGCCTGACTAGGGTTGCAAAAGAAAATGAGTGAGATTTATGGTCTCCTGTTTCACGCAGTGCTTCAGGCCCTGAGCAGCAAACCTCAGCAGGCCCCCCCGGCACTGGCAGTTCCCTGGGGGTGTTGCTGGGGAGGGGACGTGGGGTTCACTCCCAACTCCTGGCATCAGCAGGGAAATGCTCTTTCAGCCCCTGATATATTTTCCAGTGAATAAAAGTGGACGTTAGCATTGAACTGGGGTGGTCTGGCAGATTTTGTGAGAGCACTCCTGAAAATGAACGGTACGAGGGAAAAATAATGGTGAGAATAAGAAAATAAGCTTTTAATGCATCCTGGGGAGAAAACAAAGGACTGTCTGTATTTGGTTAGAGGTGATAACAATGAGCTGATGATGTTACCCAGCGTGTCGGAGTATGGGGACCCTGTGCCATGACGAGGAATGCTGGGGAGGCTGTGAAGCCTGACCCCGTGGCAGAGTGGTGTGTCCCAAGGGGCTGCCCCATGCGGGTAGCCAGCCAGCGAGCCAGCAGGGCTTGGTAGAGCTCGGACATCCCATGGGAAACAGGCATGTGGGTGTGTTGGAGCAGGGAGGGAGCCAGCTGCCCATATGGGTCTTATACAGCAGCCCACGGTGGGTGGCAGCAGTGATTTGGGGGGTCATGGAGCCATCCTTGCGGGGTCATAGTGGCTCAGGGGCAGGGGCGCGAGCACTGAGATGCCACTGAAGGTTGGATGAGCTGGGCAGTGCTTTGGTTGCTCTTCCTGAGAGCTGGCACAGGCAGCAGGGTGGCAGTGGAGACCATGCAGGGCTCTGCAGAGCTACTTCCTTTGATAAAGCGAGCTCGCTGGTGATGCCTGCACCATCCCCTTCTATAGAGGTTTATCAGTGGTCTCTAAAAGCCTTCTTGCTATTTTTTTTCTTAATACCACAGATTTGCAAGCCTGTAAATGTCTCATCTGAAGCTGAGGTTACTGCAGAGCCTGCCTGGCCAACCTGAGGGCAGAGGAGATGGTCTGCCTCCGGATTCTCCATGCCAGTACCTTCAGGATCAGCCCCAGGGCAGAGGGGCTGCCGCGGGCAGGCAGGGTGCTGTGCCCTCTGAGCCAGAAGCACCACGGTGTGGCTCTCTGGCCCCTCCTTGCAGTTGGGCCTTGGGACACTGAGAGTCCGCAGGGTTCTGTGTTTAATTGAGTTATGTTAATCAGCTGGGAGCAGTGGTCAGAGCAGCAGCAGAGAGAGGGGGGTTTGCAGCCGGAGGCTGCTGGGGACTGAGGCAGGCAGGCAGCTGGCAGCATGGGGCTCTCCGGACGTGATGGGGGGAGAGAAGGGGTCACAAACCATCACGTTCAGGAGGTTATCACATGTTGGCACTCAGGGATGTTACACATTTGTATTGCAAGACTCGTCTTTCCAAGGCGTGGGGCTCCCCAAAGGATGAGGTCCCCGCAGAGGGGCTATGGGGTGACAGAGTCAGAGCGAGCAGTGGCGGGATCTCCAGCCAGAAGCCATCCTCCCGCGATGCCACGAGAGGGCAGCAGGTCCTCACGGACCGCGGTGGCCACAACTGCCCCGCAGCCACGCCGGTGGCAGGGCCCCACGCTGCCCCACCGGCTGCTCAGGGGCTCAGCGGTGGTCTCCCACCTCTGCGTTTCTGCAGTTGCTTGCAAGCCGCAGCCTGCATGCTTCTGGGGTCTGCACTTGCGTGCTGCGTCCCTCTCGGACAGGCTGGAGTCCTGCCTTCACCCAGGCTTTCCACGGGAGATGCTGTGCCACAGGATGGCTGCATTCCCCAAAAGATGGGTAGCGGTTCATCGGTGAGCCTTCCCTTGCCCCAGCCCACGCGTGAGCCCCGGGGATGCGGGCGTTGCTGACTGCTTGGTGGATTGGCACAGCCGGACTGAGCCGCTGCCGGTACGGCATCTCCTGGGCAGCGGCAAGGGCTGGCACCACGCTTCTTGCACACATGGACGCGTGTGACAGAGGAGCACTGCTGGCTCCCCCAACATTGTCCTCACAGCAGCCCTGAGCAGTGTTTGCCCATCACTAACAGCCGGCAGCGTTAAATCCGTCCAAACTCTTCACAGACCTGTTGGTTACTACGCTGACAATAACTCACTGCAAGAGAAATTCCCAGGCAAACACAGCTATTGATTTTCTTTCTAACTCCCTTTCGATGGATTTGCCAACAAATGGGGTATTATTCCACCAGGTAATAAATGGGTAGCCTGTGCCAGCGGATGCGTGCTGGCCATAAATCCCCACTGCCCTGCCCGTGGTGGCACTAGGTCTGTCCAGCTGGAGGGTGGTGTAAAGGAGAGGTGGACCAGAATTACATCTTCCTTGCATGAAATGCAATACCCAGGTCCTAAGTCAGGCCCAGGTGAGCAGCCAGTCAGTGTCAGCGGGGTTAACCTGCTGAGCCTGGAGGAATCCCTACCTGGGTCCGTTCCTGACATTCCTTCTATGGCTTCAGCTGGAGAGCCTTCTCCTCTCCTTGTTCCAAGCTTTTCTGCTGTTGAAGAGCTACCACATCCTACCCCTGATGTGGCTGCATTCTTGTGGTGAGTGGAGTGATTCCCACTTTCGGAATGACTTGGGATCTTTTGGGAGAGGCGCTGTATAAAATGCTGGACCACTAGCAAAGCCATCATCTCCTGGGAGCTCTCAAGACAAAACAGCACTCCAATACAAAAGAATTAGGTGTTATGCTTTTGTTATTGTTGTAGTAGTGGTGTTATCATGTTTTCCTCTTGTCCAAGCACTAGGAGGTGCTGCTGGTAACGCTGGAAGCGTTTCCCCACATCTGCAACTGCTACATCCCGAGCAGGGACCCCTGCACGCTGTGCAGGCGGTCACCTCGTGCTGTGGGGTTATTAAATCCTGGTGGAGCACGGAGACAGAGCCAGGCACCCCAACAGGCAAGCGGTACCTCTGCACACCCTGTGCTGCTCGTCCTCCCTTTCTTACGCAAAGCTTGACGCTTAGCGGAAGGCTGTTATTTTATTTGTTTTGTTGTGTTGTTTTGGGGTTTTTTAAATACATATTTCAGACAAACAAACAAACTAATAACTCCCACAAGTTGCCGTGATGCGTCTAACCACATCCGCGGTGCTGTGCTTCCAAACAGATGTTGCCAGGATTCAGCTGAGTCGCCAGCAGCGTTAGCGAAAGCATGTTCAGATGCAAGGGCTGATAAGGAGTCCCTCTGTCCTCGCTGCTGCTCTGCCGCAGCCCCTGCAGCCGAGCCTCATCCTCCTGCCAGAACAGGACCTTTGGAGCACCCCAGCAGTGGTCACCTGCGAAGCCCTTCCCTAGGTGTGAAGCAGAGGCTTTGCAAGAGCACTCTGAGTGCTCTGGGAGGTTATCCAGTTGTGCACAGGGCTCGTGCAATGTGGATCTGAGTGCTAAAACTGGGTTTACTTATTCTGGAGTGGACCCAGCTTGCGGTGAAGACAACAGGAGGGTTTCCGTTAGCTTCACTGGCAGCTGGAGATGGCATTGCAGTGGTACGTTGCAGGGTCTGGTTCTGATTCTCTCCAATCCAACAGCAAAAACTTCCTTTGACTTCATCAGGAATAGGGTTGGGCTGCCCATATTTTTGTTCGAGAACAAGCCAGTCAGCTGCACCTCAGTGCTGACGAACGCTGTACAGCGACTAGATAATAAAAGCCAGAGTGATCTTCCAGGAATACGTGGGGTTTCTCCAGTCGTGGAGAAAAAACTGTCAGGTTTTCCATGAGGAGAGTGGGCTGTCCTCCGAGCCCCCTCCTTGCGTGCAGGCAGGGGAGCAGATAATCAAAACTCATCTCAGAGGTAGGAGAGAAGGCGATAGAGGGACCTTGATCCCTTCTGCTGGGGCTACAGTTGCAATGGCAGGTCCAGGAATAAAGGGGTGTGTTTGAGGGGGAAAAGACCTCCCAGATCTGAATAACTCCTCTGTGAGATGCTGCGGATGGTGGGTGATGGGGTGGGAAGAGAAGGAAGCACAGCTTCCCTCAAGGGCATGGCCAGCTTTCTAGGGTGAGTGCAGGCCTGAAGGCACCTGGAGCTGATGCTTTCCACCCCCTGAACAAGCAGATGAGGAACAGCAGTTCCTCCTCGCTGCCTCTCCCCAGCTCTGGAGGAGCTGGCTCACAAGCAGGGTGTTCAGCTGGCGCTCTCAAAGAGGTTTGAATAGCAGAAACGGGGTGATTATTTTGTTAGGACTGTACTTAAGCCCCCAAAGCTCGTTCCACAAAAGCTACCAGGAATTGCTATCCAGTGCTGATGACTTCCAATTGCTCATCTGGATGAGAGCTGGCAATTTGGCAGTGAAGCCTGTCTCCCTCTGCTGAGCCACGTCCTATTTCATTTTCCTCCTTTGGAGTTTTACCCAGAGCCTTTTTGGTACAAGGGAACACCATGGATCCCTTGCCAGCACGCTGAACCAGTAAGCTCAGCTGCAGTAACCCGTTACGTCCCCAAGAATCTAGTCTGCAAAGCAGTCCTTTTCCCCAAAGTGACTGGGGCTTCAACTGTTATAAAGAGGATTAAACGCAGACAGCTGTTTCCATCTTACCTATGAAGTCTGCTCCGCTGACAAGTCTGCCACGAGTCACCAGGCTCCACGGTTAATCTTCTCTTGCTGAGTGCATGGCTGCTATGGAAGGGGAGCTGTGCTACTCACACAGGTTTCTACCTTACTTTATTTGCAGACCTCTATGCTTTCCCCTGTGCAGCTCCATTTGACAACTGCTGCTCCTGAAATGGCTCTGCTCCATCTAGGTTTCCTTCAGGAGAAAGGAGGAACCTTCGCTTTCATGTCGGTCCCTTTGGAGAGCTCTTGAAACCACCACCTCCACCACCCCCAGCTGCAGTGCCCTTTCCTGGGAGCGATGGGCGAAGGCAGTGGCGGGTGGTGCAGGATATGTTGGACGAGCTCACGCTCATTTTATTGTCTTTCTAAAGGGATTGTGTTGTCAGGGTGGACGCTGGAGGACGGCTCTCCATGTCTAGCCCACCATTTGCAGGGAAGCCGTGTCCTCTCCTTCCCCAAGGTGACACGTCTGGTGGAGCATCACTGCACAGAGCTTCATCTGTATTCCTGGACGGGGCAGCTAATGCAAACACTTGAGTCTGAGCTCTTACAGCTGCAGCAGTCGGGGGTGTCCCTCAGCGCGGGGCAGTCCAGGGACACTGGACTTAGCACTCTGTTGCAGAGAGAAATTCTTGCTCAAGAGGTTTTTCTGCTCCTTACTTGCCTCGGCTTGCTCCTTGCAAACACAGCCCGTAACTGAGGGGGACCAAGGAAGGTTGCTTTTCCTGCTTATTCATCCCACTCCTTACTGCTTGTTTGTACTCGAAGAGCACCTGAGCCCACAAGCAGTGTGCGCACACGCGGCGTGGGCCCTGTGCTTTAACGCCGAGAGGACGGGTGTCACGGGGGGAGAAGCACAGAGCGGACAGCTTGGAACGGAGCCTCCAACAAGGCATTCCCAGAGCAGTGCTCCAGCAGCAGGACCATGCTGCCCATCCAACCTGGGCTGTCTCCAGATCTTCTTCCAGGTGCTGGTGGGAGCCTGTATGTGCAATTTGAACAATGATTTTCTGAAAGCCTTTTAGAAAGGCTGGAAACCGTGTGCCGCACCTCCAGACAAGCCTTAGCTAAGCTTAGGCTGAGCCATCGCCTGTGTTAGGGGCGCATTCAGGCATTTGATGCTAGTGGTCTATAATTCTCAGCTATAAAGCCAATAATTCAGGAAGGAAGGTTTGATAGCCTGTTACCAATCATGAAATAACTGATTCCACTTTCTCTTCAGCTATATGTTCATGTTCTCCCTTAAAGCATGGTTCCAAAACTTCCTTCCCTGTGGAGGATTGCTGAAATCACTGCTTGAGCTCTGGTGAAGAAACTTGTCAGCCCAGAGTGTCATTGTCATCTCCTTCTTTCTCTTCTAAATGTAGATTAGTAGTGATGTTAAAAAAAAAAAAACACGTTACTTTTACCCACAAGTGAGCAGAGGCTCATGGTATCGCTTTGTAGCTTCGCTCTTTCGGCGCCATCCGAAGCCATATCATGGCTTCATGGCTTTCCCTCGCAAGGCTTGAAGTTGCCTGGAGCTGCTCTTCCAGAAAAGAGTCTCTCCAAGAACCAGCTGCAACTCTCGTTTTCCGTGTCTGTGTACACCAGTGTCTCCTTAGATGTTGAGACATCTCCTCACAGCCTTGTTTTAACTTATCTTAGCAACGGCCCCCCTTTTATCCCCCTGAAAGACGGGTTGGCTGGAATTTGCTCGTTCTTTCCGTGATGGCTTTGATCCTGTGCACAGAAGTGTTCCCTGACAGCCAGACAGGGAAGGGCTGTCCCTAGCCTGAAGGGCTTGGGGAGTCATGGATGAATACTGTGTTTACTTGTTTCTAATTGACTACTGCCTTGCCGGATCAGCTGCGTGTCACTGCAAGCCGAGGTCATTGAGACAATCCTCATTCCTCTACAGCTTCTTCTTGGGACTGGGAGGTTGTTGTTGGAGGCAACAGCCGTCCAGCTGGCGGTGTTGGGAGCCTCATGCGGGCATAGGATGGAGAAAGGCTTTTCTTCTGGAGATCTATCACCAGGTTATGAAAGTTGGGCTTTCCTTATCAACCCAAGAGGAGTGTCTATAGATAAAGAGTTTAAATAGAAGTGTACAGGACAAAGATGGGAGTCCGGGCTCCTTTGCTGAAGGTGTCACCAGGTTCGATGCTTTCTTTGTCCTTAGTGAGTGTTTGGACCAAGGCAGAATCACAGCATCCCAGACTGGTGGGGGTTGGAAGGTCCCTCTGGAGCTCCCCCAGTGCCACCCCCTGCCAGAGCAGGGGCACCTCCAGCAGTGGCACAGGACGGCGTCCAGGCGGGTTTGGGATGGCTCCAGAGGGGGAGACTCCCCCACCTCTCTGGGCAGCCTGTGCCACTGCTCTGCCATCCTTACAGGGAAGTTCCTCCTCATGTTTAAATGGATCTTCCTATGTTCAAACAAAGCTCTCCAGCTTTATCTCCTTGTGGTTAAGACCACCAGGAAGTTTCACAATGGGTTTCAAAGGCCTGAATATTTCCTGAAAACAGAGTGTTGACAGTGGTTTTGGAATCGCCTCTGTCTATTCCCCGTGTGGTGAGATTGTTCCGGTACCCGCTCACCCTCTCTGCCAACGGGCTTCATCCCACAACGTAGTCTCTTTGCAGCCTCCTTTGGGTCTGTCTCGGTGCCCTGGATAATGTGTCACCCAAAGAGAGACCTAAGGACCACAGGGCATTGCGGAGAGGATGAGGGCACTGAAGTCTTTGACCTGTTCACTTTGGAGAGGTTTCTTTTTGGCAGGGAAGATATACTTGGGTGGGTTTGTTTCATTTTGAAGCGCGGAGAGTGAATATGCAAGTTACAAAAAAGGAAGCTGGAAATGGTCACACTTTCTACCCACTCCCAAGCAGCGACCAGCAAGTCCTGTTTTTCTCCTTCTCTCCTTGACCTTTCTGGTTTCCTGCTCCCACCTGGCCTACACCTTCAGCAGCTGCATTCGTCCTGGCTTCAGCAAAGTTTGGGTTTGGGATGACTGTGCTGAGATTTATTTAATGTTATTTGGTTTCTTTCCTCTCCCTAAACCAGAAACAACGGAGCTTGGAAACAAGAAGGAGTTGAAATCCATGCCCTTCATCACCTATCTCTCGGGCCTGCTGACAGCACAGATGCTGTCTGATGACCACCTCATCTCAGGTGTGGAGATTCACTGCGAGGAGAAAGGGCGCTGCCCATCCACTTGCCATTTGTGCCGGCGCCCTGGCAAGGAGCAGCTCAGCCCTACACCGGTTCTGCTGGAGATCAACCGAGTGGTGCCCCTGTACGCTCTGATCCAGGACAATGATACCAGGGAGGTGAGTGAGCCCGGGATGGACCAGCTCCACTGCTATGATCCTGCCTTAGTCACCCTCTCAAATCTGCCTTCCTGAGTCTCTGCATAAACATTGGGTTCCCCGGATAGGGGCAGTGGTTTTGTGTGCATGTTTGGTGAGGAATGCTTGAGGACAGTGTCTGATGGAGCTGGCAGGTCCTGCTGCCCACCACCCACAGCCCTCGCTGACCTGTGTCTCCCTGCCTTCAGGATGGTGAAGGCAGGGGGATGAGCAGCTGGGGCCATGGTCATCCCTGGTGTCCCCCCACAGCAGACACCAGTGCGCCGGATGTGTCCTGGGGAGGGGTCTTAGCAGCCAAGAGTCAGGTCAGTCCTCCACTCCTGGCTCTGCG
>NW_009649057.1:3223922-3249380 GCF_000708025.1 Charadrius vociferus
GACAGGTTCTGATGGAGCTGGCAGGTCCTGCTGCCCCCCACCCACAGCCCTCGCTGACCTGTGTCTCCCTGCCTTCAGGATGGTGAAGGCATCTTATATGAGCAGCTGGGGCCATGGTCATCCCTGGTGTCCCCCCACAGCAGACACCAGTGCGCAGGATGTGTCCTGGGGAGGGGTCTTAGCAGCCAAGAGTCAGGTCAGTCTTCCACTCCTGGCTCTGCGATCTCAGCCGTTGGCTGTGCGAGGGGTGGCCAAAGCCCTGTAACTGGCTTTGCAAAGCTCCAGTGCGGAGGGGATAACCGGCCCCTCGGGACAGTCCCGCAGCCACAGGAGGTCACTGTTACTCCAGGAGGGAGCAGCCAAGCTGGAGGTCACCCTTCCCTGGGGCTGGGCTCTTCTCCCTCCTGCAAGAACTTCGGTGTTAATCCTATGGAGATTGATTTCCCGCTTTCTCGGTTCGCTGCTGCCCCCTGCTCTCCTCTGTAGCCCTCTAACCCCAGTCTCAAATCCAAAAAATGACAGACCTGCTTGAAGTCACTTGTTAGCACTGAGCCTGCACTTGATTAAGATGCCTGGAGTGAGCCAGCGGGCAGCAGCTGTGGGTGGGATGCAGAGGGCTGCAGGTCGGGAAGCAGTCCTAGCACATGGAGGTGTGACCACCAGCAGTGATGCCTCAGTCCCTTCCCAGATCCATGGGCAAAAAAGCCCCCGTGCTTCTTCTAGCATCCAAGTCCCTTATGGGGACTGTCCCTCCTTGTCTGTTGATCTCGTTCCTGCTTTCCTGTCTGTCAGCCCTCCTGGTTCTTCCATGCAGCCATGCCTGACTTCCATACCTCGGTTCCTCTCTCCTTCCAGTTCTTTTCCCCAAACTCCTTTCTCATGCTATTTTCTTGTCCTGCATCCTTTCCCCACCCATACCTGCTCTTCCTGCTGCACAGTTCTTGTGTAGACATTGACCTGCCATTATCAGCATCTCCAAGGCAGTGCTGGGATGAGGCATTACGGGTACAGAGAGAGCAGTGGAAAAATTGATTTCCTTCAGGCAAGAAAGATGTGTTCCCCAGCAGAAGCCTGCAAGAAGGCAGAAGGGAAGGAGTAACAGCGAAAGCAAGCAGAGCGCAGCAGGATCTGGGGGATCTCCGTGGATGCTGCTCACCACTAGCTCCCCTTCCTAGCCCTGCGCCCACGTGGCAATGCCACCCTGTCTCTCTGGCCCTGGCTGTCCCCTCCTCTTCCTCCTCACCTGTCCCTCCAGCCCTGCCGGGCTCGCTTGGGGCACCTCCTTGTCCTGTGGAACTGGTGGCTGTGTTTCCCCAGCAGCAGCAGCCCCCTTCCCTGCCTCCCCTGGCTCGCGCGGAGGGCTGGCCCCATCAGCTGCAGCTGGAGGACAGCCCGCATTGTGCTTTCAACTGAGGCGCTGGGAAGACCAGCAAACAAACAAAAGCAATCAAACGAGAGAAGCCCCGGTCGTCTTCCAGAGGGCTGCGTTGGAGGCATCCCTCCTCCTCCTTCTCCCTCCGCCTGCTCAGCCAGAGGTGGAGGAGCACCCCCGGGAGCCGGTGTGTGCAGGGGTGCTGCGTGTGAGCCTGCTGCCCTTCGCCCCACGGCGCTCTCGCTCAGCGGTGATGGGGTTAGAGGTGGTGGGGTGAGGAATTTGGGTGGCTGCAGGATGGAGGATGCTGCCGGAGCAGGTGCTAAGGGGACACTGGGAGCTGGCAACGAGCAGCGCGTGCCAGAACAGGTCGCCTTGCTCCGTGCCCAGTGGCAGATCCTGGGGGGGGGGACAGGTGGGTGCTCGCTGTCCTGTCTGACCCCCAGCATGCAGCTGGACTGGGTCTCGTTAGTTTGGCTGCGGGCTTCTCTTGATGGCAGACCCTCTCATCCCCCCCATCCCTGCAGCCCAACCAACGCCACCCCCACCCTTGCCACAGCAGGACACAGGGAGGGCTTTTTGCCTTCCCTGTCCCTCCTTCTCCTTCCTGGCCATTCCCATTCCCTCAGCATCAATCCCTTGTTTTGCATCAAGCTCCATTTCCTTTCCCCTTCTTGCTCGCTTCTTAAACCTTCATCTGATCCGCTGTCCTCCTCCCTCCATCACTTCCTCCCCAGCTTGCTTCTCTCCATCAACCTCTCTCCTGCAGGATATTTATTTCTCTCCCTCTCCTCCCACTGCTGCACTTTGGCCTCGCGTGGGCAGGGACGAGTCCCAGTGCCCGTAATCTATCGCTGCCGGAGGGGCTCACTGCCACCGGGACGCTAACCTCACTTCTCGGCACTGGAGGTTTTGGTGGGTGGCCTGGGCTGGGAAGGCTGTGCCCATCTCTGGAGGAGCTGGAGCTGATGGTAGCCATGCCCATGCCCTAGTGAGGACGGTTCGGTGCGGGGTTAGCGCAGCCTGTGTGAGAACGTGTCCCCATGCCTCTGGTGGCATCGTGAGCTCAGGGATGAAGGATGCCCCCAGGGGCAGGAGCATTGCCTTCCCCTGTGAGTGGGGAGAGAGGGTGACCGCATAAGGGGAAGGGGTCTAGGGGTGGTGGGAAGCTGCCACCTCCGTGGGGGCATCACCCTGTCACCGAGACCCAGCGGTGTGCCCTGGTCCCCTGCAAGCGTGCTGGAAAGCCACCAGCTTGGACCGCTTCCTCACTCCGCACCCCAGGAGAGGCTCCCAAAGGGCAGGTGCTGTCAGGAACATCTCATGTACGGGCTGGATGATGAAATGTCCTTTTTCAGCATCAAGCAGGAGGCCTGGGGGGGTGTGCCAGGCACTAGCAGAGCGGTGTTTGCCTGTGGCATAAACAGGATTTGCAGATGCATGGGCTGAGCCAAGTCCTGCACCTCTGAGCACAGCATCCACAGCTGAGCGCTCCCCTGCCCGATTTTCCCCTTTCGTGGGGATAATGCTCAATCGATACAGCAAATGCTGACCTTACAGGAACTGCAGGCAGATCCCAATTCCCCTGTAGTATTAAAAAAATAATAATTGTAAACAATGAAGATCTTTCTCTTTGCACGTATGTCCATGTAGATAATTATATATGTGTACAGAGAGAAAACAAGGTCATTAATTAGCTGGATACTAACAGCTGTAAAGTTTGAAAGTTTTCCCGTGTAAGCCTAGCAGCAGAGATGAGGCAAGACACAGGTAAAGACATTTTACCCACTTCAGTATGTGTAGTTTTTTTAGTAGGTTTGTCTTTTCATCTGCCTCAGGGCAGTGAGTTACGCACTTTTAAAAATTTACAACTACCACACAGTACGTGCCCATGTTCTCGGTTGCTGATGACCTTGCCAGACTCTTATGTGCTGGGGTTTAAGTTTCCATGCTGGGTGACTGCCTTGGGCTGATTTGCGATTTTTCTATGCGTGCATGTTTGATTTCAGCTAAAACTGACCATTTCCAAGAGGGAGATTAGGTGAAAATATATTGCTTTGCCCACATGATATAAATTGGAGAACTCTTTATTTCCATGTCATTGGGAATGGCTGTTTTCTTCTCGCTTTGAAGCAAGGGCATGAAATTTAGAAGGGCTCCAGGAGTCAAGTTTTAGCCTTTTGCTGCCCAGGGAGCATTTGTTCAGAGGCATTTGTGCTGTGAGCTGAAGGAAACTCTCAGCTGTGTGTGATCGGTCGGGGTTTGGTCTCTGTCTCCCCAGTCCTGCTCAAGCATCGCCCCCGCTCCCAGCAGCGGGGAGGAACGGTGTATCGGGGCACTGCCAGTTACTGATGGCCCTTCTTTTCCTCCTTGTGTGCAATGAAAACTTCCCACGTTGAGCCCCTGCTAGAAGGTGCTTCTGGTTTCCTCCTGTGGTTTAATGGTGTTGGTCAGAGAACTTGCACGGTCACTGGTAGCTGCAGCCTGGCTGGGGACTTGGGCAGCTCTAGGGTGGGAAAGGAGCTTTGCAGGGTCAAGGAGATGTGTTTGAAAGTCAAAGCACCTTTTGAATGTGCTTGGACTTTGTTGAATGGCTTTTTCATAGCTGTTATGGCTGATGTGGCTGTGGGTGGAAGGTTTCACAGAGGAAGAACTGCTTGCTGGAACAGGAGCAATGCTGAATCCTCTCTCCACTGGTCCCAGTCAGCTGGTGAGATTAAACTGGTCTGAGTGGGTTTATAGTGCCATTGCTGTTATAGCTCCATTGCTTTTAAGTCAAAATGCTCACAACATGAGTTCAAGAAATGTAGAGACAGAGCTGTGACCTTGGCGGTGACTCCTTTGGATGTCTCTGGAACCTGTTTCATTGATGCCGTCTGCCCACATCTCTCTTCTGCTCCACTTGTGCTCTGCAGCAGTGCAGACACCAGGGCGGTCCCTCCGTTGCTGTATCCAGATGAAGCTGGAGGAGATTCTCCACTGCAGGACTGTGGAAGAAACCTCCGCCAGTGTCAGTGGCTGACCAGGCCCAACAGCAAAGAGCTTCTATCCATTGTGGGGCTTTCTGCAGGCAAAATGCCCCCGACGCCTCAAGGGCAGGATGCTGTTGAGTGCATGTGATGGGAGAGAAGAGAGACGTGGTGACCCTGGTTGGTTTCCCTCGAGTGAACATCCTGCAGCCAAAGGAGAGGAGAGCTGCACATCACCCCAGCGAGAGTGCCAGGCGGTGGTGGCCTTTCTCCTCCACCATCAACACATTCCTGCCTGCCCTCACCCCATGGGATGGGCAACGTACTTTTTGCTGCCTAGCATAGCCCTGGAGTCCACCAAGAGGCATGGGCTGAGAGAGCGAGACCCCGAGTTCTGCAAACCTCCACGTCCCCTGGCTGGGCTGCAGGAAGGTGAGCCAGGCAGCTAACGCTGAGAGGCACTGGGAGGAGCGGGGATGCCCTGCTTCCCCCATCTCTCCCACTGCCAGCACCGGCCCAGGGAGTGGCACTGAGACCTGGAAGATTTGGTGCATCCAGGAGCACCTTTGGCAGGGATGCACATGTGCATGGCTGGAGCCACAGGGCAGCCATGGCCAGCGGTGGGGAGGAAAGGTGCAGGCACGTTTGGCAGCGTTGGTCCCTCCTGGTTGTGGTCTGTTCTTTTCCCCCCCAAAAAAACCCCAAATAAACACAGAGCGGCTCCCACAGAGCAGCTTGGCCAGCTGCAGAAGTGCTTAGAAGGTGGTGTGGGGAGGGGGGTGCAGGGAAGGGGGGCAGGAGAGATCAATCTCGCTCCTGGTGGGAAATGGACTCCAAGCCCTGTTGTTTGTATTTAAGGAGACAAATAGACGTGGAGCCGGGATTTTTAGAAGACCCTTAGGGCCATGATTTAATTCAAAAATTGAGTAATCTCAGCATTTGCCTCCAGCCGCAGCCTCCTCGCAGCACACAGGACCCAGCCCGCGGTGCGGAGCCTGGCCGGGGGGCACGTCCCCACGCTGCTGTCCCCGTTGGGCTCGGCAGGAGCCCGGCGCCTGGCTGGGACCCTGGCAGGGTTCTCGGTGACATCTGCTTCACTGCCTGTTCATGGACCACAGTGTGCTTGTGCCCGCAGCGCCTGCGTGCCGGGGGCCTGCAGAGCCCCTGCTGGGTCACCCGCTGGGATGGCAGCTCCAGAGGTTGGAGCAAAAGTCCCCATCGCTCCTTCCCACCCCCCACCTGCGAGCAGCTGGGGACCCCAAGGAGCCATCTCTTGCTGCGCAGAGCACAGCCACCACTGACCGTGTCAGTGTCCCCAGGGTGGCAGTGGCGTTGGCCAAAGCACTGGGAGTGAGGAGCAAGGGAGCTGCAGGCAGCAAGCGTCCGAGCTCGTGTCCCAGGGGAACGCTGCACCGGCTCCAGCATCTGCCCAAGCCTGGCCAGATGGGCAGTTGAGTTATCACGGACCAGAAGGCAAGCAGGGGCAAGGAGAGGGGAAAGCGCCTCTTTCATCTGTCCCATCCTCCTTCCTTCAGACTACTTAGTCTCAGCTCACTCCAAGGATGTGCCGATGATGATGGAGCACATGTCCGTCCTCCCTTTGGAATGAGATATCTGCTCGCACTGATGATGGCAAAGTGGCGGTGGTTGTTTCAGCAGCAGCTGCACGAACTGGTGTTGCTTTTCCTCCTGGTGCAGCTGATCTCCGTGCCCTTGCTGCTCGCCTGCTCCAATGGCTGTATTCCAGTAGAATTGCAAAGTGTAGCTGGTTTTGGTGTATTCTGTTGGTGGTTCTTCTTCAGGTCTTGGGGTCAATGTTGTCTTGCACTTGCTGTTTGTAAGACAAAGTGTGATGGAGCCGTGCCCTGCCTGTGTACTTAGAGCCCTTCTGTGCATTTATACCAACCCTGAATTACCAGCATGGGTCATCTGAAGGGCCCACAATGGGGTGAAGTGTGACCATCATTCCTCCACCGCTGCCTGTCCATCAGGGCAGTGGGGAGACCACCCTTGTTTAAGCAGAGTGGGCTTGCCATTGCGGTTCTCCAGCACCTGGGCAAGGAGCTGGAGTATCCAAGAGTATTGCTGCTGCTGAGACCCCCCCACTTTGGTGTTGACATTGCCCTTGAAGGTCAGAGCAGATGGAAAAGGGCACACCTGAGAAATCTGGTACCCCGGGAGCTCAGCGCTGTTGCCCCAAGACCTTGTGCTCCCACAGCAGGAGATTGCCCTGCCGGGCATCATCTGGGCTCTGATGCTGGCTTTGGAATCACGACTGTGCCTTGGAGAGGAGCCCTTGAGCTCCATTGGGTAAACATTGTGTGGCCATCCCGCTTCAGCCCATAGGGAAGCAAATCTCCCTAAGTGGAGACCAGAGACGTGCCTGGAGATCAGCCCTACGCTTGAGCAGGACTAGGAGAAAAGTACACCTGAGGAGGAGGGATAGAGGAGATGAGGCAGAGGCTGGAGAAGTCACACTGGGACTCATTTCTTAGGGAAGAGTTTGGCCGTACCCCTTGAATCCCATTCAGGAGGGCAGATCTCCGGGCCCTTCCCGTCACCCCGGACCCCAGGGCTGAGTCTCCTGATGTCTTCTGCCCATCTGGGGTGGCGGGAGGAGGCTGAGGATGCTATGGGAACAGGGCAAGAGGCGTCCCCGAGGCCATGGGCTCGCTTTGGCCCTCCTGGGGCATAGAGCACCAGACAGCAGAGCTACTGGAGGACAATGATCCTCCCTGCACACACGCGGCTTCCCCGAAGCAGCCCCTGAAGGCGTGAAGAGCCGATGCCAGGGATTTCTTTTTCCACCGCCAAAGCTGAAAGGGAGCCAGGGTGAATGAGGACAGTGTTTGTATTGTTGAGGTGAGGTTTTTTTGTTTTGGTCTGGGGGGCGGGTTGGTTTTTTTTTTTTCTAATTTGTTTTCGCTTTGTTTTAATATCAGCTAATTGGCCCTTGTCCTCCTCCTGGTGTACTTGAGCATCCTGCTGCAGCTCTAGCCCACATCCGACTTGCGTTACCCGGGGAAGAATAGCCGCATTGTAACCGCCCCCATCGGGCTATAATGGGGAGCTTTGTAGCCGAGGTGTGAAAGCGGAGCCGGCTCCCCGGGACGGGACTCTCGCTGCAGCGCGAAGGCTTTTATTTCCCCTGCTGCCAGGTTTTACTGTGTCCTCTGCTGCTCCCTGGGATCCCATAAATAACAGAAAGGAGGATGCTGCCCACCCTGGGTCCCTTCCAGCACCCTGACCTTTCCGGTAAACCACTGATGTGCCTTCCCGGGATGAAGTGCTGGTGATCCTGCTCCCCGGGGACAGGCAGCCGGAGGCAGGGAGGGTGTGAGCAGCACAAGATGAGATCACCTGCCAACAGCAGTAGGGAAACTTCATCCTCCTTTGCTGTGAACCTGGAGCAGACTTTCAGACGCGAACTGCATGATCCTGGAAAGAGTCTCTGGCCTGGGAAATCCTTAGTTTTCCTCCTCTTTTTTTTTTTTTCTTCCTTTTTTTTTTTTCTTTCTTTTTTTTCTTTCCCTCCTCCCAGAGATGTCTAGACCAAGGAGCAGCGTTTATCTCCTGTGAACAGCGCTGAGCATTGCTGTAAGGGCATGGAAGGCTTTTCCTCCCGCCACCCCTATCATCATGGTAGCATCCCCTTCAGGCTGTGAAATCCCTGCTCGAGCCTGCATCCCATAGTCTTCTTTCCCTTAATGAACAGTCAGTATTGCTGTTGTTATCTACAGACTGCTTGGAGCACGGCAGCGTCCGGCAGCTCCTGTCAGTGTCCGGTTGTGTCAGGCACTGTGTGGGGTGGCATCGCTGGGGGACTGGATTTGCTGGTCAGCAGAACAGGGCAGCGCCTCGCCAGGCAGCCCTCTGCCTCCTCCGCTGGCACCTGGGGAAGGTGGCGGTGGTGGTGCGGGCACCATCTCCATCCTGCAAAAAGGAAGGGACTTAATGTCTCTCTTGGCTGCTGTGTCCCTGGACATGGGGCCGAGCCTGTCCACCGGCCTGCTCCTGCTCTTCTTCTCTTCCTTCTACATTTAGAAGAAGAAAAACAAGCAAAGACCAGGGAAACTAGCGCAGAGCCCAAAGTTTACTAAATTGCCAGCTTTTAGGTCATCTCTGATCTCTCCATGATGCCTGATGTCTGTGTCCAGCCTCCATGATCATTTATGGTTATTTTTTCATTTCGCTGTATTTCCTTTTTAATTTTTCCAGAAACTGAGGTGTGCATACCCACCACAAAGAAACCTAGACTCAAAGAAACAACTGAGCCAGATTGTCATATCCCTGTCAGCCATGGAGAAGACCAGATGTTCAAACACACATGAGCACCCAACACATGCCCTTTCCCGTACACCATCTGGAAACACCAGGCCCCGTGGTGTGTGCTGAGTCCTGCAAATGCTGACCTGAAAGGTTCCTTCATGTCCTATAACTTACCTCTCCAGGGACGTTAACAGAAAACCCACGGTCAGAAATAACTTAATGCTTCTCCCTCCATCAGCCAGGTCTAACAGAGGACAAAGGAAATGTTCTTCTATATTCTGTTGCAGAGCGTCTAAGCTATAAAACGGGGCCAAATGGCCTCCCCCTGAGCACAAATAACAACAGGAGAAAGATCCATATGCAATCGAGTGTAGGATAAATGTGCTTAGCTGATCATTCGTTTCCCTAATATTTTTTTTTATGAATAGGCTTAACTTATGGTAAGATGGGACTTTATGGTCCTGTAAGTCTTGCTCATGTCAAAACAAATGAACTAGCCATCCTATGGGGGAACTATCAATCCAATATATGTGTGTGTATGGGTGTGGGGAGTCAGACCTATTATACCTTTAAGAGCAAATTAGATGCTGTTCCTATGATTCATAATGCTATATATCTAATGGCATGACTCGTCATCTAGAAAATAAACGTTTCGAGCCAGTTTCTCATCTCATAAATTTCCCCTCTGGCACTGAAGGACATAAACTAAATGGGCTGACTCACAGGGAAACAATACAATTTGGATACTTTTAAATGAAAGATAAAGTTGCCTTAGGGCACAGAGGGGCGTTGAGATCCGGGGGAGTGGTTGACGAGCGCAGGATGGTGCGTCGGGGGCTGCTCTGCCATCCCCAGCAGGCAGGGCTGCTCCTGGGAAGCCCATCACACTTCCAGAGCCTCTTGGGTTTTCCCAGCTCGGTAGCTTGGCATGACCACCATGGTGTAGCATCTGATGTGGAGACGGTCATGGTTGAGATGGTCTTCTTGTTGTACATGCTGTCTCCTGGCAGGGAGGAGAGTGTTTGCTGCACGTTTCCAAGCATGGCAGCAGGGAAGGACAGGAGATACGGAGGTGCCCCCACCAAGGCTGGAGGGGAAGGTTGTCCTTCACCACCGCAGACCAGGGAGGTCCCTGTGCCTTCCCATCTGCAGCTCTCCTGAAGGCTGCAGCTGCCCATGGGATGGCTCTCAGCACCTTTGCAGTATCCTTTGTCCATTGTTCTTGGTCTTCCTGTGCCGTTGGGCTCCTGGTTTAGGTGGCAGCTGCCATTCCCCTGGGTTTGTGTGAGCAGTCCCGTCGCTCCTGAGCAATGCTGTCAGAAGAAGACAAGGAAGGAGAGGTTTTCATGTGGTTGCCGCCTGTGGAGGAGCACATGCCTTTGGGGCTGGGCCAGTTAAAGCCATCGCCTTTGCGTGGGAAGGCAGCTTCCACCACTGAGCTCTACCAGGGCCTGAGAGCAGCCTCTGCCACCACAGCCAGAGCCTGCAGCAGGCTGGGGGAGGTGAGGGGAGGAGGGTTGGGCTCCGTGAACTACAACAAAAGCCGTACCTGGCTTCAGGGCTGGGAGGACCACAAGAGTCTTCAAAGCTCGCTGAGACCCTCTGTTTGTCGTGAAGTTTCTGAGGAGCAAGTGCATGTCCACAGGGAGCAGGCTGGTGTCCCCACGGAGGATGTAGAGCCTCCGAAAGTGATGGCGAACACCTTTGCATGGGGAACTTTATCCCTTCTTTCTGCACGATCTTACCCATTTCACCCCCATCAGTTCGCTCTTGCCGCTTCCCCAACCATCAACACGCGCTCCCCGTGTGCTGATGGGAAAATCCTGGAAACCACTGGCTAGAAATCCCGCTGGAAAGCGAGGGAAGGGGAGTCCTGGCTGCCCCACCACCCCAGCCCAGCCCCAGTGTCAGCCGCCTGCTGGAAATTGGACGGAGGCAGCAGCCGTGCACCGAGTAACCCGGTTAGTGCGCGTAGGTGCGCTTGCCTTAATGAGTGCAATTGAAGGACGCATCGATTAGCTAACCTCGTTTGCGTGAAGGTTGACACAAGGCAGATGACAGCTGGGTACCTGCAGGATCTAATTAAAACATGTGCAAGGCTGGGCAGGCAGAGCAGAGGGGATTGCTCATCCAGCCTCGCACTTACCATCGGAAAAAAGAAAATAGAAGGAAAGAATTGACTATTGGATTTGGCTAAAGGGCACAGATGGGGCGAGTGGGATTTCTTCCCTGGGTTGGGGATGTGCAGGGAGGAGCTGGGGTAGGGGCCAGGGAGGGAGCGTGCAGAGCGGCACGGGTCAGGGCTGGGGACAGGGTGACAGCGGAGCGGTGCCATCGATGTGACGGTACAGCTCTGCCAGGGATCACCCAGCATCTGTCTTCGCCCACAGGGCATGTCTGTGCACACACGCACCCACAACGTACGTATTTATCCTGCTTCCGAGGGAAGCACACGCTTCCCCATCCACCTACGTGCATCGCTTTCTGGGTCTATCCTCCACAGACCCGCCGCTCTCTACAGAAGTGTATCTGCACCCATTTATCCATGTGTCGGGTAAACTCCTCTCTGTCTTCCCTGCTCTCCAATTACTTTGAGATGTCCTTTCCAGCCTAGTGCTTCAATTACATTCTAAAGAAGAAAATAAAGTAACGTCACATTTTCTCTCTTTCACATGTTTTTTCCTTCCTTTTTTTTTTTTTCCCCTCTTCTGGAACAGTCCCATTTTGTAAATGCCTGGAAGCAGAAAAGGTTTCAGACATGAGAGCCTCGAGGCGCCTCGTTAAAGGTGCTGGGGGTGTTCGGGAGAGCGACAAAACCCCGGACAATGGGAGCCCTGACGTCAGGCTCTATTTATACCTCCTCTTTTCAGAAACCTCCCCGGGATGGCGCTTTTCATAGAGTTTTCTACTAAATGCCGCAGCCGCTGGAGCCGTCCCTGTCCTCTTCCAAGGGCGCAGTTTTATCTTTAAGGCGTAACCTGGCGGCGCGGGCGGTAGCGGTATCGCCGGGGCCAGGCATCCGCAGGCGGCTTTGAATGGGCGGAATGGTGCTGCTGGGAGCTGGGCTGCGCGGAGGCTGGCAGCGAGGCTGCTCTGCGTGGATGAGGAC
Organism: Charadrius vociferus; assembly: GCF_000708025.1. Taxonomy (NCBI): domain Eukaryota; kingdom Metazoa; phylum Chordata; class Aves; order Charadriiformes; family Charadriidae; genus Charadrius; species Charadrius vociferus. The sequence continues at coordinate 3,235,642 of NW_009649057.1, forward strand.
CTGTGAAGGCGTTTCGGCCCCGAAATGTGCCTTTTTAAAAGGTCAACAGCATTACAAAGAGGTTTGTTTAAGTGGGTGAAATTTTGGTGTTACGATTATTGTGGCAGGGCGTTGTGGCTTCCCAGTGTCGGGTTGAGCGTCGGCTGTGTGTGTGTGCAGGGAGAGATGCTTTCTTCCAAGCTGAAGGTTTAATTAGGCACGACAGGCAAAGGTAGCAGGAGAAATCACCGTGAAATCTGAACTACAGCAGAGTACGGAGCGAGGGATGCCCCGTCCTGCAGTGTGGGGACCGACAGCGAGTGCCCCAAAGCTGCGGGATGAGCACCGGGAAGAGAGCGCGGAGTTAGATCTGGAGGACTTTGGGAATTCAGTCAGTGTGTTTCAGCCTCAGCCCCCAGCAGACGGACAGCTGTTATTCTGGGCATCCATTGGCATCATTAGGAGCTGTCGGGAGGGCTCCTGGTCAGGCTGGGGACAGCCTGCGGAGGGGAGACTGCCCAGCTCGGGAACACCCTGCAAGTATTTTGCAGGATTTTATTTTTTCCTTCCAGATACTGCTGGTTTGTTTGTGAGTGTTCCTTATGCGAGCGGATGAAGCAGCAGTTTGCTTGCAGGAGGGCAGCTTGTATAAATAACAAACCCATGAGAAGGTTGGCAGTGGTCTGTGTTGTTGGGGGTGCAGGAAGGAATTTATTCTTAGTGGGGGCACACGCAGCCATGGGATGGGCTCATGGAAGAGTTTCACTGTGCCCAGCTGCAGTGTAACGGTGCCCTACGTCTGATCTCCAGAGTCACAAACGGGCTGTCGTTTGTGTTCCCTCGGGCAGCTCAGTCCTCCGTCACAGGAGATCCCCTCTCTTTGAGGCCTTGTGCAGACGCTCCCCATCCCCACACCAAAAGTGGCACCAGGGGATGAACCAGCATCGCTCGATACACGGGAGCTAAAGCACAGGGAGGTGAAGGGACTTGCCCAGGGCCACGCAGAGAGGCAGTGGCAGGGCTGGGGGGTATCCCCTTGTGCCTCCCGTTCCCCGAGCGCTGTGCACAGACACCCCTGATGCTCAGCACCGCGCGGCGGAGCCACCGGCTGGATCTCACCGAGTCTTTAGCACACGTGTTCACGCTTTTTGTTCTCCCGTCAGGCTTTCAAGGGAGCCCTGATGAGCTCATACTGGTGCTCGGGGAAAGGCGACGTTATCGAAGACTGGTGCAGGTGTGACCTCAACGCCTTTGATGAGAATGGACTCCCGAACTGCAGCCCTCTCCCTCCGCCTGTGTACGTATCGGTGTGAGCCCGTCCCGTGGGTCACGGTCCCCCAGCACCAGCCCCTTTCCCGCAGGCTTGGCCCACGGGCACCTCCTTCCTCTCGCCTTCCAGCCCCGGGGCCGCAGTCCGGTGCTCCTCACCACGTGACTGATGCCTGTAGGATATCCTGGCTCCGGCTGTGGCCCTGGAAGGTTTCCTTATAGATTTTCATCACCTGATTAGCAGGGCTTGTAGAATGGGATTTCAAATGCTGAAAGAAATGGAATTACAGTGCAATTCATTGTGGCTTGTCAGAGCAAGAGCAAATCGGGAGCAAACTGATGGGAAATTAGCTGAGAAAGCAGGAAGACTGGCTCCAGCGATCCACAAGGAGCACAACACCTTCTTAGCGAGCCAATATCCTCAGAGGGGATTCATTTCCCATCCTGAGTTCAACACACACACTCGTATGTTTGGAGCCGGACTCTCCGTAGCCATGTACGTTGCATTGTCGTTTACCGCGGTGCAAAGAGCAGCAGACGCCTTTTGCGCTAGCGCGGCCAGGAGCACAAAGCTGCTCTGCCGTCGCCCCTGCTCACGTGGTCCCTGATCCGGGCAGGAGCTCCTGCACAGCTGCCCTGCTTTGGCTTTTGCTCCCACCCGCCAGAGGTTTGCTCATTTGCAGCTGGGTAAATTCACAGCCACACCTGCCCCTTCTCACCCTCCCTCCATCCCTCCCGCCCTCCCTCCCCTTTGCTCGCTGGCGGCGCGGACCGGACCCTCCCCTCCTGCAGGCTCAGCCCTGCTGGGTTGCACAAAGGTTAAGCTGGAGCCTCCCCTTCTCTCTTGCTCCTGGGCAGCCGGTCCCCAGTTTCCCCCAGGGCTGCCGAAGTTCGGTAGTTCTCCCAAGAGATGGAGGTTCCTTTAGAAGAGATATTCGGGGTCGCGTGGTTGCGGTCGCACCACCTAGGCTTTTCCAGGAGCAGGGGGAGGAAAGAACACATGTTGCGTAGGCTGTGCCCAACTGAACTTCAACTGGAAGTTCTTCTGTGCTCACCTATGCACTTTCCCCTTGTGCCCCCTGTCCTGGAGGGTCTGCGCATGAGTGTGAGCCCTGCCAGGAGCTGGGCTGCCTGGAGAGGTGGACTCCTCCCCAGAAAGCGAGCTGATGTCTTACACGGTTTCTTTCCTGTCTCCTGCCCAGCCTGCGGCTCTCCCCCAACGTGGAGCCCTCCAGCACCGTGGTGTCTCTGGAGTGGCTGGACGTACAGCCCGCCATTGGGACCAAGGTGTCTGACTACGTCCTGCAGCACAAGAAGGTGGATGAGTACACGGACACGGACCTCTACACAGGTGGGTGCAGCTGCGTGGGCAAGTTCCTCTCAGTGCAGGGGTGCCTGGCGCTGCATCCTGCGCCCTGCCCGGCTGGGGACCGCTGCTTTTGTGGAGAACAGCGCATAGAGCCCCAGTGTTATGTGAGATATCAAACCCCCTCCCTTCAGGAGAGGCTTCTGAAGGCTTCTGGGGACATGGCTATTTGAGGGGAAGGGGAAATACGAAAACGCAGCACGGCGGAAGGAAATGATTTGTCCTTTTTAGGTAGGAAAGCTGTGAGTTGGAGTTTCTGAGTGAAGCGACTATTTGATCTGATCGATCTCAAGTGCTACAGGATGGTGGGTGTGGGAGGAAGGTCAGCCCTCAACAACTCAAGGGCTTTACTGCTCTGTTCCAGCGAGTACTGCATTGCGTGCCAGCCTTTGAAAGGATACTTTAAGTTGCCTTGCACACCTATTGAAGTAACTTAAAGCCTGAAATATTTAGAAGGATCATTTAAGCAGCACAAAACATCTCCCCGGGAACCTGTAAGTTCCCTGAGTTGGAGTTTGGTTCCCAGCTCAGGCTTGGACTGAGCGCTCTGTGCATTGGAAAGGCTTTGTCAGCGATGCAAGCCGTGCTCCAGGAGCTGCTGGGCAAGGTGGAGGGGTGTGAAGGATGGGGTTTGATTTGGGTGAATCAATGATGTATTTCGGTATTAGACTTGAGACCTTGAGTGTTGCTACTGCTGCATGGAAAGCCAGGCAAAACCTCCTGCTGCTCTTTGCTCAAGGATTTTGGCTGTTGTTTGTTAAAGAAGGTCATGTGACATGTCAGGGGCAGCCAGTGTTGTTGACCAAAGCAGAGATTTACCTTTGTGTGAAGGACTCCTTCCCCCAGACCTTGGCAGTACTGAATTTTTTGGAGCAAGAAGGCTCAGCAATAGTTACCGCTTTGGGTCATTAAGAACCTCATTTGTTGTAAGGTGGAGCCTGGGCAGCTTCTGCGAGTTGTGCGTGTCCAGGCTGCCTGCGAGGGCAAGGGACCAGACCGAACATGGGGACGTGGCTGGCATCGGAGGGGGGAACCTTGCTGCGCTCCTGCAGACTTGCGGGGGCTTCCCGGGTGTTTCCCTGCTGGAAAGGCAATCTCGGGAAGATCATTCAGAGCAGGATCCGCGGTTGCGCGCACACAGTCCTTAGGTCTTGGTCGGAAGCTTTCTCTGCTTGGTGTGGTGGCTTTTTTCTTCTTCTCACTAATTTTGTGAGACCCTCTGGGCCAAGCTCTCTGCTGCCACAGAGCAAACTGCTCCAGCTCACAGCCACAGGGAAGCGTTCACCCTCCCTGTTCATCTCAGGCCCGTCTGTTCTGCTCCTGCAGCCTCTCTTACCACCGTATCCAAAATTTTCGTGCTGTAAGAGCTGGACTTTTCCTGCTGGAGAGAGCCAGAGCCCCACGTCCTGGGGGGGCCTGGCTGTTTGTGGAGACCCCCACAAGAACGAGCTCTGGTTCCTGGCTCACACACCAGTCCTGTCCCGCAGGAGCTTTCTCCTACACCTTGCCAGCATCCACGTCCAGAGCCGCCCAATGTGGCCATGGCCCCTGGGTTATGTTTCTAGTTTCCCGGCATGGAAGAAGGCTTGCTCTTTATCTTGGAGGGGCACCCTCCAGTAACGGAGAAAGAAAACAAGCCACCAAAGGAGGGGCTTTGTTTTGGATGGGGATTCCAGATTGCTCACACATCGGTCAGGTGAGGCCAGACTGGGGAAACGGGGGGTTTCTCCTTTGAAGTGGCTGGATCTTTGCCTGGCAGCCAGAGTAGGAAATACAGATTATTATTATTATTTTCCTTTTATGACTGCCATGTGTTTGACAGGCGATTGAATTCATTGTGGGGCGCTGCCCTCCCCTCTCCCTGCTCTGGGGGACCATTTGGGACAGAATGACCCCATTAACAATTAAAGAGAAAAGCCAATGCTAAATCTCTCCTTTTTTTTCTATGTTGTTTATAACGAAACAACATTCCTGCCTTCATTCCTTTCTTACCCTCCAGGCCCCTAATGCCAGATGACTTGATTCTTGCAAATACCTTGCGGAGGTTTGCAGAGATGCTGACTGCTACATCTCTTAATGGCTTTGCTTGGTACCGTGCTTCACCTGGCCAAAAAATCCTGCCACGGGTATCCCCTCACTACCACCCAGCCGTCCTGCTGCACCACATCTCCATCGCATCTGAGCAGCATCCGCAAAAAAAATAAGTCAATCGCAGGAGAAGGAAGCCTTGGGAGGGGGTGTGGGATATGAAATTTGGATGGCTTTTGATGGATGTTGGCAGATCTTCCTTCCCCATGAGTCCCATGGCTGCGGGCAGGTAGGAGCGGGTTGCTCCCATTGCTGGGAGGTGCACCACGGGTGTCTGCAGAGGGTGGCAGCGCTGGGCTGGGAGGAACCTGCAAGGTTTGACGGCTCTTGAGGCTGCTGCCATTCATCCCTTGGATCTCTTGAGTTTAAATGTGTTGGCTATTTGTTCTTGTATGGGTTTTTTATTTGCTTTCTTGTAGTTGTAGTCATTTCTTGTTTGGATTCTTGGCATTGGCTGGGGCTAGTGCTGAACCAACCTGCTCTTCAGCCCCATGGCAAGCTAGATGGTGCCTGGCCCCTGCCTAACCTGTCTTCTGCCTTCCTCCTGCCCCCCAAAAGCTTCCAGTCTCTCACCCTTGCAAAACTCCTTGGCCTCCCCCTTGCTTTGCAACAGGAAGATGTAGCCTTTCCCTTGAGGCAGAAAATATTTGCTCCTCTTCTTCTTGGAGCAGTGTCAGGAGGGAGTTTTGGGGCTGGTCTAAGGCGCATCGCTGCTGCTCCCTGCCGCGCTCCGTGCGGGGCGGCGATGCTGCGGGATGGGGCAGAAGGAGCCGGCAGCTCGCTCAGGTCGGCTGCCCCTGGCTGTATGTGCATTTTTAAGAGGCATATTACTGGTGCTTAGAAAAACACAGCCCTCGGACCATCTGAGGCCAATAGGAGGTGAACTTGTGTGCGAAACAAACCACGCTTTCAACACCAGCGCGTGGGGAGCGAGCGGCGCTCCGCTCGGGAGCCAGCGGAGAAGACGGAGAGCAATTACATCCCAAACTGTTTATTAAAACTTGTGAAATTACTCATAACTCCATGTGTGTGATGGCTTTGTAGTTGAGTGATGCTCTTTGTTTGAACATGGGGCTCTCGAAGAGGGCGCGAGCGCGCGTGTGTGTGCGCGGCCGAGCCCGCCAGCGCATTATGTCATGGACGAAGCAGGCGCTGCACTTGAGAGAGAGAGAGGGAGAAATGTGTTTTACAGGGTGAGGTACAAACTGAAATGGCTGTGAACATCTGGAACTGATATTAGGCTTGGAAAATGTTTTCTGTCACTCCAACACTCCTCTGGAGGAAGGTTTCTGAAGTTAAGAAGCTCCAAAGGGGATGAGGGGGAGGGACGAGGGGATAATATGACCGCAGTGCAAAGTGCTTTTTATGTCTCAGTTCTGGTTGGTGTAGCCAGGCTGTGTCCCTGCCTGTGCTGGACGGGGGACCTGGGGTAATGCTGATGCTCGTTGTGGTGACCCTGGCTTAGAAGGTCCCCTGGATGAACTGAGCCCCACCACTCGGATGGCCCTGCCTGGGGAGTGCTGCATCCTTCAGCCCGCGATGGGTAGAAGGATAGAAGAAGCCGTGCCCTAGTTTTAGGTTTGGGACCCAAGAAGCTGAGGTGGGAGACAGCATCTGAAAGATGAAGAGTGAAATCCTCAGGTGGGGTTAGGCAGACCTGTTCCTGGTTTAACACCACCTGGACCTTCTCCGGGGCCCACCTGGGAGGTCGGACCCACCTCGGGGCTGGCGCAGGTTGGGGCAGCTGCTGTGAGCGTGCAAAATGCAAGGTTTAAAAATAAAATAGTGCTTCGAATGTGTTTGTAGCACACAGACAGCAGGCCTGGGGACAGCTGGGGGAGGACAAGAAGCTGGGCTCTCGCTGTGTGGTGGACTGGGGTCCGTGGGCTTGGCAGGGGTCTGTGTCGCTCCTGGGGTGGTGGCCATGTCGCTGCTGTGGTGCTTTGTAGCTCTGGGAGCTCCTGTGTCCCCTTCTCAATGTTCCTCTCCTTGGTGCGGTTTTCTTCCCCTCCTGCCCTCATCTGTTTGCTGCCGGGTCTCCGACCACACGTCTATTGGGCAGAGGCTGGTGGGGCTCCCCACCAGGATCAACCCCGGGGGCCACAGGGTGGTGCCGAGGTCGTGCCGTGCCTCTGGGCCCGGCTCTCTGGGGGCGACTCGATCGGTGGCCACCATGCACCTGTGTAGGGGAGGGCCAGGAGGCCTGTGGAGCTGGTGGTTTCGGCGTGTGAGCCACAGGAGGATCTCAAAGCACTTTGCTGTTCGTAAGTCAGACCCTTCCTCCCACAGGTCATGCCAGGGGCTCTCCCCTGCTGTGCAGGTGGAGGAAAAAAAACCAAGACACAGATAAAATGTCTTTAAAATGTTTTCCCTGAGGTCGCAAGTGCCGGGCAGTGCGTTAACCTCAGCATGAGACCCTCATCGTCGAACAGAAGTCGCCTCCAAGAGCAGAGGGGGGTGCAAGTCCTGCATCCCCCCAGCTTCGTGCCCCGTGCCCGCTCCTTTGTCAGGAGCCACGTGCTGACCACCGGACCGCGCTGCACCTCCTGGTTATTCCCCACCACCAAGGTGGACAGCCCTGTACCCCTCTGCAAAGCACACGTCATAGTGGTGCTCCTTGAGCGTGAAGCCACCTCCTCCTGCTTGTGCTCCAGTGGCAAGTGGGTAGAACTGGGAAGATGCGGGGAAACAAAGCGGCGCTTGCTGTCACTGTGGTTGAGGGTGACCGTGAGCGCGAACATGACATTTCCACAATGCGCTGCTTGCTCTGTGTCGCTGCCAGCAGATCACGAAAGGTGGATTACGTGGCTCCACCTCTCTGCCAGCCCATCGTCTTCTGCCCTGTTCTGCATAGGCTCTTACGCTGTGGTTTCCCCTCTCTTCTCTGTGGTACCTCTTCTACCACTCGGTGTGCGTCGACAGCTGCGTTAATGTACTCGGGGATATTGTGGGGTATTAGTTGGAAAAAGTATACAGCAAAAAATGTATGATGCACTTTTATTTTTTATTTTTTATTTTATACAGCAGTGGTGCTGTCAGTCGCGAGGTGCTGTGTGCCAGAAGGACAGGTGAGGTCTGAGCAGGGACTCCCAAGCCTTATTATTTCTCACGTCATCAAGGGACCCTGGCTGCTCCTGGGTCTCTTTGGCTGGGCAGTGCTCACGGTCGTAAGAAGAGGCAGCCCTCATCCAGAACAGCCTGTAATCCTTGAAGAAAGGAGACCAGAAACACAGCCTGCTGACTGAGCTTGTTGGGGATCACGTAGACCTCAGAGCAGGAGAATCGGGTTTTGGCAGCTTGGTCAGAGTGCTCTAGTATACTAGGAGCCCTCTGTACACGGGACTGTGGTGTGAAGAGCTGGCAGGTGAGCTGCGGAATGTGTCTGGAGAAAAGACTGGTCAGAGCGATGTACAGAAGTTGAGGGTATGGTTATATAAAACGTGTGCACGTCATCGTGCCGGCGTTACAGGCTCCTCTGGAGCAATGCTGGCTGTTCCGCAGAGGTGTCTCTGAATACGCATCGTGTCTATAAAAGAACGCGAAAGAGGTCAAACCAGAAGGCTGTGTTTTGTACACTTGCAAGTAGTGCTCCGAATTGAGGCTTGAGAGTATCTTATTTATAACTTAACTCTGTTCTGTAGAGCATCGCTCTGACGTGTCTGGATGGCTGAGGCTGTGTAGAGATAGCTATGGCAACCATCACTTCCAGTACACCCTCTTGTGTGCAAGCTGTGCTGCTACTGTCATGTGAAAACCAGTGATAGGCTGGAAGAAGAGGAGAAAAAACTATCTGGCCAGAACAAATACTGTGCCTGTCAGTGAGGAGTCTGCAATCTTCGTACAACCGGGTTGCACTCCTATTACATGCCTGAAAATCATCTTTAGAGTCCTGACTTCCAAACAGGCTGGGCACCAGAGAGACTAATAGGACTTGATACTGCCCTTAGAAAGCTGTAGGAGCTTCAGGTCCAGCCAGGAGCTGGGTGATACCTGAACATCCAGAGTTTTAATTCATGCCAGTGAAGCATGGAGGATGTTAAAGCACGAGTGTTTAAACCAGTTGTTAAAGATGCTAATGATCTCGGGCATGGGTGATGGTATTGACTACCTCTGTAAAGCCCCGTGGAGGCAAAGCTCTCTTTATAGAGACCGCTATGGCACCTTTGTTAACTTAGGTACCATTTTTGTAGGTGATTTTTGATGTGTAGGTTGGTCCAGGGGATGTAGGCTCTGCAGCTGGTGGATCACAAACGGAGACTTGGAAAAGAGACCACAGTCTCTGATGGTTTCGGGAGAGCAGTTCTTCTGTTCTCCCTGTCTGTGATACCAAACCACTGGTCTCAGCACAGCAATGCTGGTGGTCAGGAAGGTTAGTGCTCAGCCTGGGAGCGATAGGCAGCTCTCTCAGGGGGCATCTGTGTGTTTGACTTGTGTTCAAAAGAGGTCCCTGAACATCGCCAAAGTAGAGGATGGGGGTCAGGAGCTGGTGACCCACCATTGCCAGTCTTAAACACAGTCCTTGGTTGTCCCTACCTGCTCAGGTGATCTGCCTGGTGGATCTCAGCTGGTTTCTCAGTGTTTGGCTGATCACAACCACCACTTGGTGAGGAGTGGCTCGCTTACTTGATGGGGATGGAAAAGCAGAGCTTCATCAGTGAATGCCTGTGTGCCGGGAGCCCGGGCAGGGCAGGGCTGCTGCCTCTCCTGTAACCAGCGCACGGGTAAAGATGTTTTCAAGACTCAGAGTACCCTTCCTGAGTGCTGAATCCGCTTCACTTGTTAGCAAAAGGAAGGATGATTCAAAAAGGAGCCTTTGAAGAGAAGGTCAAGTTTTTGGAAGCTGCTTCCTGGGATGTGTTGTGTAATAGCACCAAGCAAGTGCTTAATTTTGGCCATTACGTTCACTGATTTCTCTCCCACTGGGACAGCTGTAGTTATTTCCACCTACCAGTGTCATTTTTGTATCCTGGAAAGCAGAAGGGAGGTGGAGGGTTCTCAGCTCTCAATTAGGATTGAGTCAGTTGCTAAAATATTTCATTAATTCACATTTCCATATGGTTGTTCCAGATTTTTGGTTGCTTTGTTGTTGTGTGTTTTTTTTTTTTTTTATCTGCCCAGACACCTTTTAGACAGAACCGGGTGTTATCTTTGCTTTCTCCCAGATCACTTCATAGGTGGAGAGCTGGGATTGTCTGCCGGTTCCTCGCTGACTGCAGAGGACGGAGCAGCCTGGATGGTGCCACAAGTATGTCACGCACTTTGAGAGCGGAGTGTTTGCCAAGGGCTCTGTGCTGTCTGCTCCGAGCTACCTCTCCCTCAAGGCACAGGACAGCTGTAGATGCTCCCTTCTAGCTGAGAAGGCTCTGAACTTCTTACACGGCAGTTAATGAGGCCGATCGTGAAGGTTTTTTTACTGGTCTGTAATTTTATCCTCTAGGATTAAGTTTCTCCTGATCTGGAAAAGTCAAGGCCACAAATCCATCTTGTCAGAAAGCATCAAAAGCGAAGGCTGCTAACACAGTCAGACGGATCGTGGCGTGCGAGTGCAGTTCAGTGGAACCTTTTCATAGGAGCCTTTATTGACTAGACAGGCTCTTCTAATCAATAAATTGTGGCTGGAATTTGGAGGGAAGCTCAGTCTGTGCTTGCAAAGCTGGCGCTTGGCAATGCAGCCCTGAGCTACTTGGAAAATTTAGGCTGTTGGGGCATGCGTGGGTGCAACACAACCCTGCTCTGGGAGGAGACTATGGCACGCTTGCTGAGCAAAAACCACAGGTCTTCCCTTAGGATGGGCTCTGAGTGACGCCCAGGCTGGGATTCCCTGCCAGGTTAGGACCTTTTCTGGAGATTTTGCATGTTCCTCTCATTCTAGCCAAAGCATGAGATGAGATCCTGAGCGGGATGGGGAATCTGCTTTCCACTCCTCTGGCTGCTGTTGAGGTTTCCCATGCGTTCAGCTTTGTCAGGTGGCTGAAATACAATCCAAAAAGTTAGACAGTGTCCCTCCACGCTTCTCTGGAAGCAAGTAAGGATAGGAAAGGGATCCAAGGAGGCACAAAGGCTGCCTTGGGACAGCCTATTCTGTCCTGTTTGAAACCTCTCAACCCCAGTGCAGGAGGTACTGTGGGGACGTTGCAGGCGTTCTGGGCTGCGATCCTGCCCGTTGCCTGCTCTGCCCTCCAGCATCGAGGCTGCGCTAACCCACACCGTTCCCCCGGCGCATCTGCGTTAGATGGCACATGGTGGTACCAGCCCTTTGTCCCTGCATCTCCCAAGCTGGGCTGCGTACGCTGCGTGTCCTGAGGACCATCGTCCCTTGCCTCCATGCTCACCAGGACGATGGGGGCTCCTCTTGTTGGGCAGCGGCTCAAGGTGGGGCACGTCGTCTCTTCCCCGCGTTGCTTTGGGGTGAGGGAATTAAGCTAAAATGGAGAGGGGTTTAACCTCGAGTCAGGGGATTTGCCAATTAAAATAGCTGCTCCTCCTGCAGGTTTCAAATGATACCAGAGCAGGGGGAGACCCTCCCCATCTCCCCCGTGACCCCTTCCCAGTTTGTTCAGCTTGCTAGGGATTGAGACCTGGCTCTTAGGAGGGAGGGGGCAGCTGGGTCTATGTTACATTTCATGCTGTTTAGATAGGATAAACCTTTCCTCCCTGTAATTGGGTGATTGGACTTGTGAGCTTTCTCAGATATTAATCTGGAGACCCTAGAGGGGGTCAGATTAGGTTATGGAGACATAATAGGAAATACTGCTGTGGCTAGTTTGGGTTATGGGGGATAGAGGGGATATTCCGCAGCGTTCTCCTGCTGGGTTCCCACTGATGGGACCTGCGTGGTGAGGTCAAGGAGCGGTCTTAGCTCAGCATCAGGTTGACTTGGTCTTTGCTGGGAGCGACTGTGTCTGAACTCTTTCCACCCCTGTAATCCTGCTTTTCCAGAGAACCAGATCATGACCTCCCTTTTGCCAGAGGGAGGGGTGGGTGGCGCTGACCTGCCACTGGGGCTTGTTTGCAGAGGAGAGAACATCTTTTCTCAAATGGGCGTCGTGTCTCCAGGAACCCTGGGATAGAAAACGCTTCATCTTCTGAACTGGTGTCGTTTGGACCAAGCAGGATCTCTCTTCTTGCTAGCACGTGTCATGCCAATTGTGGGGAAGGGGTTGATGCATCCCAGAGGGGATCTTTTTAGCAGTGACCATTTAAGTGCATGCTTTCAGCGGTCCCATGTGAGAGATGTGTTTGAGGAAGGATGTCATGTTGGTCCAGTCAGAGCTAGTGAGGTGAGCTTGTCCTGTGGCCAAATGAGTGTTTCAGAGCTGTGCTGATTAGGGACGCTGTGCTGAAGCAGCATCCCAAGGGGTATTGGAGAAGGGGAGCCACTGCGTTTATGGTGGAGACCTGTTTGGTGTGTGGGTTAATACCTTCTCCCGTTCCTGCGTGCTGTGTCCAGGAGCAGCTCTGCAGCGCTACTGGACAGGAGTTCTGCTGATACAAGCCTGGCTCCAGGCACCGGTCTGCAGCACTCCTCGTTTCTTTTTATTAACAGTGAGATGACAGATAGGGGATGGTCATTAATTTAATAAAGGAAGTTTCTGATTGTGACTACAGAAGCAAGGTCCTGAGGTTTTTTGTGGTCTGATGACTCATGCTGATGAAATAGGGTGACACTGGGATAGGAAATACCTCACTGGAGCCCAGAGCCTGGGAATGGCTGCATAGCAGCCCAGCTCCTACAGTCATTCTGCCATCCTTGGCTGGGCTGTCCTTAGGTCTGGCCTCTCCAATATGAGCATTACCCCCACTCAGAAAACCTGCATTTCACCTGCAGAGAGACCCATGGTCCTATGCAGCCAGGTCGATTTGCTGGTGTTGATGAGGCTCACTCTTTGTTTCCCTGGCGCTGTCCCTGAGCATACACCTGGGGTGACAGCGGAGTCAGGGGTGTTGGCTGAGGGACCCCGCTCTCCGTCTGCCCCTCTGTGGCACACTCACCTGTGTGCACACTCATAAGGACACTGAGGGCAGGAGCACGGGTGCTGGCGGCATGGCTGTGCTGAGAGAGGACAGCGGGTGCAATCACAGACGATACTTTCCTTTACCCTGTGCTGTCATCTGTGGAAATTGATAAATCTCACCGACTTCATTGTGCGGCCTGGGAAATAGAGGCACTCAGCAGTAACGGCCAAAAATTGTGCGTGGACTCTAAATCCAGAAGAGCCAGTTAAGAGCAAGTGGTCTAAATTAATGTACAGTTAATATTTACTGTGATGTCTTCTCTCAAGCCTCAAAAGTTCACACTTGGCTTCAGATTATTCTCAGATCTCAATTTCCAGTTCCTCTAGACAACCTCGGTGTCATCTTTGTAGATGGAGAGAGCGTCAAACCCCAGCGAAGGTGCCCGTCCTGCCAGGGGCCGTGGCGGGCAGGAGCAATGGCTAAAAGAAGTCATCAGGTCTCCTCCATCCTGGAGCACAGCTCAAGCAGATGGGGAACGGCCAACTCATCTGGGTGTCCTGGGGCACACTGGACCCTGCTGGGACAACATGCAGTGGCCATGGGGACTATTCCCCCTCGGCATCCTGACTTCACCGGTGGTCCTCCCGCAGCCCTGTGGTTCATGGAGCTTCTTCTGCCACATGCGACCAGGATAGTTTCTGGCAGCGCAGCCATGTCTCGGCACCCTGTTTTCTGGGGACAAAGGCATAAGTTGTCTCCTTAATTAAGCTAAAGAACTTTCTTTGAGAGCTCCTAGGCCCTTTCCAGTCCTCAAGAATAAGCTCAGAGAAGCAGCAATAGGTGCTTAAAATTGGGCGCTGGGGCCCCTAGACATGGAGAGAGGCTGCGCCTTCCCCTGCCGGCGGGGCTGGGAGGACTTTTGGCGCCTGCTCTGCCTGGCCCCGGCTCCCAACCTCCCTGCTCCCTCCTGTCCCGAAAGCGGGCGGCTGAGGAGAGGCATGCCGGGGCTTGTTGGGAACGGGGCTGGAGAAGGGAGCGTGTGAGCTGGAGAGGCGGGCGGGGATGGGGGGGGGGGGTGGGG
>NW_009649057.1:3249483-3250597 GCF_000708025.1 Charadrius vociferus
CGGCCAGGTCAGCCGGCTCCCTTCGGCCCTCGGCCGGGGGCTCATCCTGCACCCCGGGCGCTGCGGTGCCTGCGGGGATGCTCTCCCCCTGGGCTGCCCCGCAAGGAGGGTGCTGGGGCCAACCCTGCCCTCCCCTCTGCGTGCCCGGCGGTGGGCAGGAGGTGCAGTGGACGCCGACGCCAGGCAGCGGGGATGAGGATGGGAACTGCCTTCCTCCCTACCCTCCGCGCTCATCGGCCAACCTCCTCCAGCACATGATAGATTCCCTTTATCTGCTAATATTAGTCATAAAACAATCTGGCTCTGTCCATAATCCTGTTAGAGCCTTTGACTCTTGCTCCTGTGACTCCCGGCAGCTCTAATTACAGATACTCGCGCTGGTGATTAATGACTTGATTCATCCTCAGTGGCACCAGTTTTACATGTGAAGCTCGCTTTCGCCCCTGCAATGATTTCTGCAAAGGGAAAATAATCCCTGTTAAAAACCAACAGCACAGAAAGGTGGTGTTGGCGTTTTGCCTTCATCTGTCCCTTCTGTGTCCTGTCCATCCTTTCACTCATCTCCCCTCGGCCTTTCGTCTCGGAGGGAGCCACCCTAATTGCCGTGCGCTCTAATTTTGCTGCTCTGTAACTCATAAATCACTGCGATGCGTGGAGCATTTTCATGCTCCTTAACAAAAGGAGCGGGATTTTCTCCTCTGCTGCGTGTTTTGCAAGTGACTAATTGCATCAAGGTACCTTTGAAGCAATGACTTCATCAATTGCTCATCCTGCAGACGCACTGCTGGTTATGTATGCCTGATCAGAACCCTACATTTATTAGGATTAATTTATTCTCCAATCATTTTTCTTCCACCGCAAGGACAGGGAAGTTGAGTGATGTTACTTGCTCAGCTACGTAAGCACGATTTCTTGCCTCATTACGGAGCCTGAGATATTTTTGTTACACGCTGAAACTTCTCCAAATGAAAATGAGTAATGTTACGTCTTGGACAGAAGTGCTCCCGGGACACTATCAAGTTATTTCAGGGTGCCAAGGAAATCAAGTTATTTCAGGGTGCCTACAAACCAATCCACTTTAGATCTTCATCATCTTCCTTCCTAACTTTGCCTC
>NW_009649057.1:3250644-3264816 GCF_000708025.1 Charadrius vociferus
CGGCTGCGTGAGCGATAGCATGTCCCGGGGCTTCCTGCGGAGGGGGCGGGAGTGGGTAAGAGTGTATGTTTCTCCCATCTAGAGACCATCCAAACCGGGGGGTTCTTGCTCTGGGTTAGCGAGTCCTTCCGAGGCTGCTGGCAAATCCGGCGGGTGTGTGGCCGGGCGGGAGCGGTGTGGAAGGGCTGGCCGTGAGAAAAAAGGCTGTAGTGAGTACAGGCTGAGCATCTCCAAGGAGGAGGCACTGTAACTGGTGAGGACAGAGAGCAGTAAACACGGGCGAATTTACACATTTTCTTAAAAGCTGTGGTCAAACTGTTCCGTAGGAGCAGTGGCTGATAACAACTGCCAGAAACCCTCGACTCAGCTGCTAACCTCCCACCCCCAGAAAGGCTCCTCTTGTGGGAAGGACAGAACTTGCTTGCATCCAGGCAGGAATTTTGCCTCGGCTACTTCCAGCCTGGTGTTCGTCTGCCCTTAAAATACTTAAAGGGAGGGTGCCGGGGGGATGGGAACAGTCTGTTTCCAGTGGTGCCCAGTGACAGGACAAGAGGGAACGGGCTCAAACTTGAGCATAGGAAATTCAGTCTTAACATGAGGAGGGCCTTCTCTGCTGTGAGGGCGGCAGAGCAGTGGCACAGGCTGCCCAGAGAGGTGGGGGAGTCTCCCCCTCTGGAGCCATCCCAAACCCGCCTGGACGCCGTCCTGTGCCACTGCTGGAGGTGCCCCTGCTCTGGCGGGGGGTGGGATGGGGGAGCTCCAGAGGGACCTTCCAGCCCTCACCAGTCTGGGATTCTGTGCCCTCAATGCACTGCTGCCCCCAGCAAGCGCCTGGGGGAGGGGAGAGTTGCAGCGTATTTAATAGACTAAATGGGGTCCTTTTGAAGCAGAGCTGAGCTTCGGGCTGTGGTTTGGGGGAGCTGTGGCAATGCTGGGGAGCCTCAGCCGGGCGATGTGCAGTGCTGGGATGAAGAGGTGCAGGAGAGAGGATGGAGAAGGACCATTGGGGGTGGATGTTTTCCTTCTGTTCTGCTGTGAAGGAGTGCACTGAGGCCCTCATAACATGGACTGGGAAGATGGTTGGACTCGATGATCCGAAGGGTCTCTTCCAACCTAGACAATTCTATGATTCTATGATTCTGTGATTCTATGAAGGTGCTCGTGTGGCACTGGGAAGCTCAGATTTGTCAAGAGACCAGCGAAAAGTAGGTGACTGCTTTGGAGAGGTTGGAGAGAGGGCAGCTCTGGACCTAGGAGATGTACCGAAGCCCAGAGCTGCACAGAGGCGTGCTTGTTTTATTTTGCCAACAGCAAGCTGGCAAGACGTCGGCTGTTTTGATGGCAAATCTGCTGTCCTGCTGGATGTCCAGCCTCGGTTCACGTCGCGTGTAATGGGGCCAGCTATTAACGAGCAGTGGAGCAGAGACCTGATCCTCGGCTGGCACGGAGCTCCGCAGTCCTGCTCTCCCACCGGCCCCGCGGCGGGGGGCTTGGATTGGGGTGGACAAAGAGGGGGTGTTGCTGAAAAAAAAAACCATGTCAAGAAACAGGGGATGCTGGTAAACGTGGGTCTTTGCCTACAGAGGGGGCTCCTGCACTGCCCGAGGCTGTCCGGGCTGGGAAGGCAGGAGAAGGGATGCAGCGGCTGCCAGCTGACCTTTCTCAAACAGTTCATGGGTTTCCAGAGCAGCCGAGGTGTCAGCGGTGTGGAGCAGTCACAGCTTCCCAGTCGCTGGAGGAGGAAGGCAGGGGGCACTCGAAAGGGGAGGAAAAGGCTCCGTCCTGGAAGGGTGGAAACCTTGCAACCCGTTAACCGTTTCTCGGCGGAGAGAGACGGAAAGCAAACAAGGGTCGGCTCTCCTCCTGCGCCGTGCTTGCCCGCTCCCGTTCTTTCTGCCTTTCTCTCCTCTGCCCCTCTCTGCCTTTCACTCCCGGCTCCCGTGAAGGCAGGACCCAAGACATTGGGGATTTAGGTGAAAAATCAGCTCTGCCCCACCGCGCCGAGCAGACCTGAACCAGCAGCGTGCTGGAAGGCAGAGCCTGCCTCTGCGCCCACAGCCCTGGCGATCCCATGGTTGGGTCTCCATGCAAAGCCCTCTGCTTTGACAGTGTCTCTGCAATCAGACTTAATTAGTAGGCAGGGACCCACAGAAAAACATTTTCCAGCCCCTTTTTTAACCAGCGTGTAGCAGGGTGCTTTGTGTTGTCAGAGATCTTTACTTGCTGAGAGCGCGTTTGTCTCAAGCAAGGGACGGGGCTGAGTTGCTCCGTGACAGCCTAAAACCAAGACGCTCTGGCTCACGGGTGACAAAGCTTGGGAGTAAATTAGCAGGCAGAGTCTGCGAAAGGAAATGTTTCCTTAAACGTTTCCATAAAAGCTAATTGGCCTGTACGAGCAGCGTACCTGTGGGTGCACTGCCGCCCTGGGTTCAGGGCTCGGGGAATCTATTCCTGGCTCGGCTAATAATTTTCAGCGTGACTTTGAGCAGGTCATTTCAGTTCTTTGTGCCTTGGTTTCCCTCTCTCTGAAATGAGAAGAATACTCCCTTCCAGAGCCCTGATAAGGTTTAAGTACTAAGATTTTATTACTCAGTTGAAGATCCTTGGCAGAGGGATATTATGCAGATAGAAGGTTAATGATGATGATAGGGAGAGAATAAAAAAAGAAATTGCTGTTTTATTTTTATTTTGTTCTTTAAATGATGTTTAATAGCCAGTTTTCAATTCAGGAATAAAACCCAGTCCTCTGTGACCACCAAATTATCTCACAAACGCTGTTCTGCATGCTCTTAAAGCTTGCAGAGAAAGGGAGGTGCGTACCCCTTCTCTCTGCTCTTAGGAGCAATCAGCAAAACGCGTCTTGAGCAGCTGATCTCCAGAGAGAGTTTTTCTTTTTCCAATTAGGAAGCTTGTCCTGATTCATGAATAATTAAGAGCACACTTCCCCAGAGTCCTCCACCCAGTGTCGTGGGTGTGTTAGGGGTGATGGTCCCCACTGGGTGCCGTCCCCGTTGCACCAGCCGTGGTGTGTGTTGGGGCAGCTCCTTGCCCATGGTCTGAGCAGGTGGAGAAGGATGGAGGGACCTGCCCAAGGTCGGGTAGGAAGTCGGGCAGACCAGGCGGGCAGGACTTTAGCTCTGCCAGAGGGAATTAAAGGCTGAACCGAGCCATTACCCCCACAAATTAACCCCGGTGCCTTCCCAGAAGAATTCCTAGGCAAGCGCATCCCGCCACTGTGATGACCTAGAGAGCCAAGGTGCCCCTTCCAGGAGAAGAGCCCGTTAGTGTTTGCAGTGATGCTGCGGGCTGGGAGGGGTGTCCGCAGGGTGGGTGCCCACCCAGCCCCTCGCTGGCTCTGCAGCGCTGCCCACGGCGCCCTGCCCGGCAGCACCGCTGGCCACCCCGCTTTGTCATCCTCACCACAGCCACCGTAGGCTGTAAATGTCAACCACAGTGAAACCAAGCTCAGTCTGCGGCCGGGTGTTTGCTTATTTATTTCTTTTTTTTTTTTTCATTTGTTTTTTTCACAAACATTAACTGCGTCAAGAATGTCGTGTTCGTCACCCCCAAACTAGTACAAAAGTTAAGGTCAAATTCATGGAATAGTTTTGGCTGGGGGAAAAGAACAATCTAGATGAGTTGGTCTCTGGTGGGTGACACATGGGGGCTGGAGGATGCTGTCTCCTCTCTTTCCGCTGGTTGTGGACGAGGGTTTCCTGCCCGGGTGGCAGTGTCCAGCCGTGGGGTGGAGGCTGTGTTTGTAAGGATGCACTCTTGGTGCTTGTGCTCTTTTTCCTTCTGACTTCCATGGAGAAATACTTAGTGAAATGTGGTTTGTTAGGGGAGATAATCTCTTGTTAGGCCAACTGGTATACCTGGAGAAGGAAACAGGGGACAAAGGACCAGCTTTTGGGCACACAGTCCTCCATTAGTCACCAGCTAATCCCAGGTGCTGTCCCCCTACCCTTCATGGTTCAATGGCTCATTTGAGAGGCGTGAGACCTCTGCCCGTTTTGCCCATCTCTTCATGTGCTATTACAGCCCCCTGGTTGCCCACACAACCTTCCTCTGATCCGTCCTCCTGCATGTCCCCATCACCTCCCGCCAAGCTCATTGTCCTTTTTCCTTTCTGCACAAATTTCCACTCCTGAGATTCTTTTCCCTCATTTGCATCTTCGTGTCCCTCGCAGTGAGCTCTTCCCTCCTCATTCCACAAGCCCAGTGGCAGCTTCACCTCTTCCCTGGGGTCCCCCACTGTGCTGCCGAGCAGGAACAGCTCCAGCCAGGAGCCTGCGGGCCTTCCATGGGTGACGGTGCAAAATACGCTTGGGGCATTGCTTTTTGGTTCCCTGTGCAGTTGCATTTGGCTGTAGAGAGTTTCATAGAATCATAGAATCATAGAATGGTTTAGGTTGGAAGGGACCTTGAAGATCATCGAGTTCCAACACCCCTGACATGGGCAGGGACTCCTCCCACCAGCCCAGGTTGCTCCAAGCCCCGTCCAACCTGGCCTTGAACACCTCCATGGATGGGGCCTCAACAACCTCTCTGGGCAACCTGTGCCAGTGCCTCACCACCCTTAAAGTGAAAAACTTCTTCCTAATGTTTAATCTAACCCTGCCCTCTTCCAGTTTATAGCCATTCCCCCTCGTCCTGTCACTCCATGCCCCAGTAAAAAGTCCTTCCTCAGCTCTCCTGCAGCCACTTTAGGGACTGGAAGGCCACAATAAGGTCTCCCCGGAGCCTTCTCTTCTCCAGGCTGAACAGTCCCAACTCTCTTAGCCTCTACTCATAGGAGAGGTGCTCCAGCCCTCGCATCATCCTCGTGGCTCTCCTCTGGACACGCTCCAGCAGGTCCATGTCCTTATGTTGAGGACTCCAGAGCTGGAGGCAGTACTCCAGGTGGGGTCTCACAAGAGTGGAGGAGAGGGGCAGAATCACCTCCCTTGACCTGGCACATCCTGGCATATCTTTGCCATCTCTCTGCTTGGGAGATTGTGTAATGCAACTGCAGCGTTTCTCCGTTTTTTGTGAAGTGGCTCATCCCCAGAGCAGATGACACCCTTTTCCCATGGCTTTTTTGGTCTGTGTTTCTCCACACTGGTTTTGGCACTGAGCAGAAGCCCTACAGGTGGCTGGGCTGCAAAACATGGTGCTGCTTTCTGCTGGCCAGCCAAAATGTCTGGCAGAGAGCAGCCAGAGTCTGAAGTCCTTGTTGGCTCTTTTTGGAAAATAATCTTCAATTATTGGGAAATAATCTTCTATGACCCTTATTGGAAAATAAGTTTCAATGGATCTTAAGGCTTCCCCAGTGAAGCAGTTCAAGCTCCTTGTTCACTCTGGCAAGCAAACCAATGCCAAAATTGCCACAGCCACACCAACTGCAAGACCTGCATGTGATTCATGACCCCTTAATCCAACTTGATGACCAAGTGCCGGCACAACGGGAAAAATCACTGTGGGAAGATGAAGGAAGAAACCAAACGGTCTGTCTTTGTCCTCCTTTTCAGCCCTGTGATGCAGAGCTGTCCTGGCATGTGTGTCCCCGTGGAGGCTCTCACCAGCAGAGTTCGGGTGCCTGTTCCCTCTCTGCCCTTGCCAGGAGCTGAGGGCGTAGAGATGGGAGGGCTTGGGGCCAGTGTTCAACCCTGAAGAGCTGTGCCATCACTTCTTGGCTTTGCTGTTGACCTCTTGAATAGCTCTTGAGTTTCCTTCCAGCGCTTCAGATTTTATCACCTATATAAGGGCTTTCAAACAAGGATCCTTGTACTGTCCCCATCCCCTCATCATGGTTGCTTAAAGCTCTTCTCAAAACTTTCCCAAAAAGCTACCATGTTGTGTAGGCAGCCAGTTTTCTCCTCATCCCCACGCCCTTCTCCCTCATTCCTCCTTTTCCATCTGAACTCTCCTGGCCGTGTCTGGGAGGATTCACCTGCAGGTACAGGGAGCAGTGTCTGCACTGGGGAAGGGCCTGTGCTCCCCTTAACCCTCCCACCTCCATAAATACAGTCATAGTGAATTTGTTGAAGACATGGATTGATTTGGGGTGGTTTTTTTTTCCCATCTATGTCTGTACAGAGCCAATGTGGGACCATGATAGTGACAATATTTCATAGAATCATAGAATATCTTGAGTTGGAAGGTATCCATAAGGCTTGTTGAGTCCAACTCCTTGAAGCAGGAGTTGTCTGCTCATATGTATGCGTATAAAATATCTACTAATGAGACCCTGATCTCTCTTGGCACCTCGAGGTGCTGCTGTAAGATGAAATGATTGAATACCATTGCCCAGCAAGAGGTCACATTGCATCAATAAAACTCATCTTTGTAAAGAAGAGGTTCTCGGTCTACCTCTCTGTTTAAAAGCCAGGCTGTGAGTTGTTGCCAGACGAGCTGTTTGGGTGTTGGGTTTGTGGGATGGACGGTGGGGAAGCGCTGCGAAGGGCTGGAGAGGAGGTCCCACAAGGTGTGGATTTGCCTCCTGCAGCCTCCCTGCCCGAGCTCTGGGTCGCACCGCTCACTGGGTGCTTATTCATACCAGGAATAAACCCAGCCCTTTTTTTGACCTTAAGTGATGTTTTAGGATTTCTTTTATTTGTGGACCTTGGCTTGGCCTTCTGCCGCTATTTGTCTCTCCCAAAAAGAATTCTGCTCTTTCAATTTCTGCATCCAATTTGGAGGGAGGGTATTACCTATCGGGATCAGTAAATAGCTCATCTGACTTCGTAATATTTAGCATTTAGATAGTGCTTTCCACCGTCAGAGCCCTTTGCAAACTCCCAGTAATCCTCCCAGCACCCCTCGAGTTAGGTAAGTATAACTAATCCCAAACAAATAGCTTCAGTGTGGAACTAATGTAGAGAATGCATAAGAGTAATTTAAGGTTTAGAAGAAAACTAGTGGGTAATCTCGCAACAAAATTAGAAAAAAAGGGCAGAGAGAAGGGAAAAAGCCCGAGTTATTGAATGTGAAAGTTAAATCAGACTTGAACACGTTAATTTGCATTTCAAGTAGCCAGTTTGGCTGCAAGTATTACAAGTACTTAGTGTAGATCTGTTCATTTGGAGGGATAAAATACATCAAAGCTTCAATAACATGTAAAATAATTAAATTAAAAATGCCCTCAAGTTTAGCCTTTTTGTGCACATTAGACCTTATCAGTTTTTCTATATGAGTTTTCTTTTTTAATCTTGCAAACAGTACTGAATTCCGTATTTTCTCTGCGTTTAACAACTGTATTTATCTATTAGTTTCCAAATTTCACCCCCCCTCCTGCCTCTCATCTCTGACAGGGAACTGAAGGAGATTTGCACACCCTTCTTAGTAGGTTCGTCAAAGTGTCTTGTCATTTGTGTGTCTTGGTTCACTTTTTTTCCCAACTCCAGTTGAACAGTTGCATTTGGTCACCGGTAGAACTGATTCATCTATGTTCCATTTGGGATAAATTTCTGAGAGAAAGGGTTCAGAATCAGATGCCCTTTGGAAACTGAGGTCTTTGTTCTAGACGCTGGCCTGCTTTCTCGTGCATCCTGCACCACGTGTAGGAGACCGTGTCTGAGGGGCCTGTGAGCAGGAAAGCAATTAGAGGCTTAGATTTCCGATTTTGATGGTGCCTCAACAAGTCACCTCCCATCTGCCTTCCAGCATCAGCCGCAGGTGCCGGACCAGACCTAGGGCTCCAGTAGACTGTCTCCTGTGAAAACCCATTTGCTCGTGCAAGGATTTGCCCATCCAGGAAATCTGCTTGCAGACGGAGTGACTCTGAGCTGGCGCTTTCCCTGTGCGCATCCTCTGAATGAATCTTCTCATGTTATGGACTTCAAAAGACAAATCCTGCTTAGAGGCATCTCTTTGGTTTTCTGGCACCAATGCGTTACAATTGTGCCCAGTCCCTGTGTTGGGCAAGGTGTTGCGTGATCAGTCAGGGTTTTACAGAGCAATTTGGCAGCAAATGCTATTGCAAACCACAAGTAGCTACAGAACATCGTAAGGACTTTTGGCAGCATTTTTATTGCCCCTGAGTGTTGCCCACCGCTCCAGGTCCCTTCCACAGAACCAGCACTCGCAGCAGCGGTGTGTGCCAAAGTCCCCAGTGTCCCCACTGCCCTGGCTTGGATTGGAGGGGCTTGGGGTGACCGTGCGTGACGATGCTGGTGTGCGACCCTGGATGGACACTGGCACGGCTGTAGCAGGACCGAGGTGTGCTGGGGGGGAACCTGGTGTGGGAGAGGGCTTAGAGCTGTGCGTGGGGCAGGGGGTGTGAGGGGCTGGGAGTCCTAACTGGGGCATCTCAGGAGTGAAGACCAAGAGTTGGGACAAGCTGTGGTCCAGACCAGGCGAAGCTACGTTAGAAGAACCGCAGAGGATGCTCTCTGGGTGCTTATCTCCCTTACAGTCCCCTGAACCCCAAATCCACTGCCTCCTGCCCCGGGTGTTTCTAAGCAGTTACATCTTCTCTTCCCCTCCATCCTCAGCCCCACGTTTCGAAAGGAGAGTAACGAAACATGCCCGAAGAGCACCAAGCATGACCATTTATCACAGAGATCAGGCTGAGGAGAGGCAGGAGGGAGCCCACCCCTCCCTCGTGCCCCCCACCCTCCCCTCGGCCCGCCGTGCCCCTCTGCCGCGAACTTCTCAAGGAGAAAGAATAATAAAGCTTTGGCAGGTCTATTCACACTGTGTAAAATTGAATTAGTGGAGGTATGTGAGGAACATGGCTCCATTTCCACGGGGATGAGGAGATCTTTATCACCACCCCCCCAGGGTTATCCCGTGCAGCACAAAGCCGCTTTCGATGCTGACGGGTGGGCATCCCCCCACCTTGAGCCTCCTCAGGGTAAAATCAAGGTGACGTCCGAGTTGGACTGGCCTTGCTGGGCTGGGAGCTTCGCCGGGGCAGAGGAGTGAAAGGGGAGAACGGAGCAGAGAGGAAGCTGAGATGAATGTCTGCAAAGGTGCAGACTGGAGATCGGGTGAGCGATAGGAGCCGGGAACAACCCCCCCACCCCCCGCAGTTGTTTTCTACCCCCTCTCCTTTGACAAGGTTCAGCACCTTTTGGTGCCCTTTGACAAACCCGTGGGGTTTGAAGAGGTCCTGAGCCGTGGCCAGGCCAGAAGGGACTGCGGCAGGGGTAGGGGAAGGCAATTGGAGGAGACTGCAGCCTAATCCCAAAAATAACACCACCGCTTTCCCCATCTGCTGCTGCTGAGCTCCGCCTCCCCCTGCGTTCAGTGGCAGCTGAGAAACCGTCCAGGACATGATCTGTAGAGGTGTTAGCCCCGTCACAAAGGGATTGTCATCTGTCTGTCCCAGAAAGGTCCCTGCAGCCCATCCAGAAGCTCGTCCAGCCCAGCGCACCCCCGTCGAGCCTCGGGGAAGGGCTGAGGCTCCCGCCTGAGCGTGGGTGGCAACGCCGCAGGACGGACGTGACGGTGCTAGTGACGGGGGAGCGAGGGGGAAGCGATCCCAGCTTTCTGGGCTGACGGGCTTCGTGTTCGCTGCCCTGGACGGCGAAGTGCAAAATGGAAAGGAAAAGCGAGAGGGAAGAGCCCTGTTTGCACACACGCCCCTGCGCAGGCAAGCCAAGCGACCGGCAGCGAGCGGCCTCTTTGCTTCCTCCCTCTCCGCCCTGGAGGGACGTGGCTGGGTGGAGATCTGGCCAAACCTTTAGTCCTCGCGCTCGCCAGCGCAGCTGAGCTGGGGCAACTGGTATCTCGCAACTGGCGCGGTTCTGGCATGGGCAGCAGGGAGAAGCGCCGCTCATCCCTATAGTGTGACGAGGGCCAAGGAGAAAGTCATTGAATGGGGTGGGAGAAGGTATGGGATGGGTGTGCTGTGGCTTTCGGATGGGCAGGACGGGGTTTAAAGCAAAGTCCCACCACGTCAGGTGGGAAGGTATCTCCTCGTTGCATGGACAGCATGGGAAGTGGTACAGGATGAAGAAAAAGGGGCTGCTCGGGGCAGAAGGGCGCCCGGAAAGAGGAGAGGGCACCATGGGCATACAATGCAGCATCCCCCAGGAGAGCGAGCCCACCCGGGGGAGCGAGGAGCGTTGGGGTCCTGCATGGGCAGCTGATGGAGCGGGGAGGCTGGAGAAGCCGCCCAGCCCTTCGGTCCTCCCTCCTCCGTCAGCCGGATCTGCCACTCGCAGCCTCTTTTTCCCACCTCGGAGCGATTTGTCCTCCGCTTCCTGCGGGAGGGCAGCGGCCCAGTTCTCATGAGCAGCCCTGCCAGATCCGCTCGCCGAGACCTGCCCAGCCCAGGCTGGGAAAACCAGGCCCGAAATACCATGCGATGAGCAGATGTTCCCTTTGGGTTACTGCCCATCCCCAGTATCGCAGGCCAGGCTCCATCAGCACTGACCCATGTGCTGCGCGCTGACAAGCCTCATTTTTATTCTTCGGAAAAGCCTGTTTCCTTTAGGTGTGACCCTTCACCGTCTCCAAAGTTAAATTTCTTATTTGCCAGAGACTTGGGCACAGTGTCTATGGCTGGGACCCTTCTTGACTGAGCCTCTTTCACACCTGTGTTGTTCCCCGAAATGGCACCCAGGGGCTCTAAACGCTCTCAGTTCACTTTTGCAATGAGGAGCTGCTCCCTTTCCAGCAAGTGTAGCTGCTGGTAATGATGCGCTCCTCCTATATGGCACCCGTGTGCAAGGATCGTGTGAAACTTGACATCCAAGCATCCTCCAAAATGGGGGGAAGGTCTGCAAGGGGCATTTGGGGAGCTGCTGGGGACCCCCTGCCGCGGCGTTTCACCCATGTCCCCCCTTCAGCAAGACAGGGTTTGGCACTGTGTGTTTGGGGAACGGGTGCTGGGGAAAAGCAGAGCAGCATTTCATCCCGCTCACTGGTTTGTGGGATGCATCGGGAGCACAGCCAGGAACGGAACTCATTGCTACCTGTGGGTACCGCTGGTTGCTCCCGCTCCCCATCCAACGCAGCCTCCCCCGTATCCCACATCATCGCAGGACTCTTTGATGCCCGCCTAGGCTCAGGTAGCGAAATGAGCTCATTTCCAGATTAGCAGAGGGTTAAAAACAACCCGGTGCATGGGCAGCGTGCTGCTGCCCAGGGGCAAAGCGGTGCTGAGCCCTGCGGTGCTGAGCCGGTGGGATGGGGAGCGCGGGGGCTGCCTGGCCACAGTGCCAGCTCAAGCCCTTGGCATTTGCCTGCTGCACGCCTTCCCTCGTCCCGGAGAAGCAGAGCCCACAGCCCTTTTGCTTGTTTGGTTTCATCCTGTAACCAGCCTGTTTATTGTTCTGAAAAGGTTAAATTGGTCAGGGGAAAAAGAAAAAAAAAAGAAAAAGATATTTTTTTTTTCTTCCCCTTTCTAATGAGAGTCTGGGGACCTTTTCCCTTCTGACGTCAGAGTCATATCCAATAGCCTTTGCAGTGAGGCCTGATTTGCAAAGGACACCCTGGGGAAAAGCAAAAATCTTGGTGAAACCTTTAAAAAGAAAAAGCACCCTTTGAGACGATTTTCTGCTGCTTTTATGTCCTGATTTCACCTTCTAATTACTAACTCCTTATTTATTTATTTTTTTTTATTATTTCCCCCCCTCGCCGGGGGAAGGCGGGAGGGGAGGGCGTTTGCGGCCCCCCGTGCACGCACAGGCTCCCCGTCTCTCCCCGCGCTTGGCTCTCCCCCCCAGCTGCCATGCGAGGAGAAGCCAAGCCCCAGCAGCTGGGGTGCTCCGTCCTGCCTTGGCCGGGAAGCCGAGGAGGCCCCGTCTGGGTCGCTCTGCTCTCAGGCAGCCCCAGCCCTGCCATTCGCCCCACACGCCATGCTTTGCCCAGCGGACAGGATGACGCGGTGCCCCGCTGGGCAGCGGTGACCGCCCCGGACCATCCGACACATCCCAAGCAGTACGGAGGGGCCATTGCCTCCTCCCTCCCTCCCCACGGCAGGAACGGGCAGTGCCGAGGTGGAGTTGTGGTTCTGCCTGTCCTCCTGCCCCTCCGGGATTTTGGAGGGAGAGCGGCATCGCCGGGGCTCTGCCCCGTGCCCTGCAGCCCCCCGTCCGCCCCCACAGCCCTGTCCTGGCTGCAGGACCGGCGAGGGTGTAGGTGGCAGGGACTTAATTTTAGCTTGCCGAATGCCACACCGGGGCAAGATGCCAGAATGACCCAGCTGGAGCCTGATGTCCCGTGTTTACATCAAGGCGATGCCCAGGCGTCTGCTGGGGGGGGGTGTCAGGGAGAAGGTTTCGGCCAGAGGTGGCATTTCTGAGATGCTGCTGTGGGCACCACGGCCCCCTTGGAGCTGCTGCCCACGGGCGGCTGTGGCCATGGTCAGGAATTTGACTCAATGCTCCTAATTACCACCTTGACTTGTGATCCCACATGCCCAGGCTGGCCCGAAACCCGCTCCCCGGGGGCGAAGAGCTCCTTATGCACAGCTGAGTCCTTCCATACCCTCAGGGTGGAGGTTCTGTTTTAGTTGAAACAGTTTAAATGTACTGATATAAGTTCAGCTGCCTCTTCCCCCCTTGCCCGTGCTTGCCCAGGGATGGAGGATCCCAGGGATGGAGGATCCCAGCAGCCTTGCGGCACGGGAGCTGCTCTTCAGACCTCTGCCCACCGTGCCAGCGTGGTGGGGGCAAGCGGGACTTCACCAGCCCTCGGCACTGCGGTCGAGGGGTGGCCTCGGGGTGCTCATCTCCTCTGCTTCCTCAGCGAGGGAGGCTGGGGTGCACCCAGGCCTCTTGGACGTGTTTCTTTGGTGGGTGTCTGGGTAGCTCGTTTGCTGGTTTTTGCGGCCGTTCAGAGGAAGATGTGTCTCGTCCGCGTTGCAGCTGGGCTCAGTGAGGTTTGCTGGGCTCAGAGGTCGCTTGTTTGGAGAACGCAGAGCGCTGCTGGCCACAGTGCGATGGCATTTGATTACACTCCTTTGTCCTGGAGGCGAAGACCATCTCTTTCTCCCGTGTTGCCACGTCTCGGGTGGGCTGTGGTGCAGCCACCCTGGGGTCCCACCTGCGAGCAGCAGTGGCTGCTTCCTCAGGGGACAGGGACAGCAGTGTTTACGAGCCCAACAAGAGACCTGAAATTCAAGCAGTAAAAACTGAATAGAAGTTTAGTTCTGGGTGCAAACTTCATGGCCATTCTCTTGCTAAGGAGTTGAATCTTCTCCCGGTACGAATACCTCCCGACTTCAAGCGAGCTCAGCTCCTGCTCTGGCACTTAAGCCAAGCTTTGCAGATTCGTTCTCTCTCTCTCCTTTCTCCTGCTGTGCTCTGGATACATTTCAGTGCTAAGTGGAAGATCTGGGTCCAACAGCTCATGCTTTCCTCATCCTCCCCAAAGCTTTTCCTGTCCGGCGGCAGTCGAACCGTTCGGGTTTTGTGTGCTGAGCCCAGTAACTGCTTTGCCGTGCGCTGGTGTGCAGGGCTGCTGGGGCACCGGGCTGCGGGGCGAAGTGCCCGGGTGTCTGCACAGGCACTGGTGTAGGGGGACAGTAGCACCTCACTGATGCCATTAATGGGACTTGCTATCAACCTCTCTAATGAGTGTCTTATTGCCTACTAAGTGCAGGCTGCAACCACGCAACTGGCTGGAAACATCATTGGTTTGAGAAACCTGCTTGTTCCTCTGCTGAGCGCTGGCAGTGGGGAAATCCTGCTGGGAAAAGGTATCATCTCCTGGAAAAATAAACTCCTCCGTGTCCTGATATTGGGAGGGTCTGTACGCGGGGCTCTGCACGTGGAGCTCTGGTAGTATCCAGGACTCTCTTTGCACTGCAGATCGAATACTTCTGCAGTAAAGCAGGTACCCATGCGGGGTGGAAAGAGGCTTCGCAAGACATGGAGGACAGGGCTATGTTAGGGTGAAGAAAAGCTCAGCGTCTCGTCTGTCTATCTTAAGGCAAGATTTCTTACAGCACTCTCTGGAGTGATTGAAATACGTGACTGGCGGGGGGTAGGCGTGCGATGACGAAGGACCCAGAAGTGATTTCTGCGTCTTTCATGCTGTGTGCAGTCCTGAGGATGCTCCTCTGGGAGGCAGTCAGGTAGCCACGGCCCGAGAGTGCGACCTGTGGGGAAAGGGCTAACAGGGAAACACAGTGAAGCTCTGCGATGGCTCCGGCACGTGCTGCACCGTGCTGCTCCACGGCCGCGGCCGGTGGCAGCTCTGGGGAGAGCCCCCTTTGCCGGAGGGAGCCCGGGGGTG
>NW_009649057.1:3264894-3277381 GCF_000708025.1 Charadrius vociferus
AAAACCACCCCGGCTGCCGCGGCGGTTGAGCAAGAGGCTGGAGAGGGGCGAGCGCGGCGGCGTGACGCAGGCATGGCGAGGAGGTCCCGGCGACGGCTCACGCCAGGCTGCAGCCCCGGCTGTCCTCTCGCTGCGCTCCTCGCTGGAAACCCGCTGTCCCGCCAAGTTTGTCTCCAAACAGCCGCGATACTTCGGGAAGGTTGGGAGCACCCTCTGGCTGCCCCTCCTCCTCGTTTTCTCTCTTCTCACTTCTTCTTTTTTTCTTTTTTTTCCTCCCCACCCCACCACCCCCCCTGCCCCATCATCGCTTTCTGCTGCTTCTTCTCACTTCGGAGTTACCTTCAGCAAACACCGCTGCATCCTACCCGGGCCAGGCGAAAAAGCAGCTCCGGCCCCGTGGCCAAATGTAGGCTTAGAGGCACAGCGCAGACACAGCTCCATTAAGCCAGGCTGAGCCTTACGGGAATCGTTCCTGGCCCGGGCTTGAAAAACAAATATAGCACGTTGGTTTGCTTTGGCTGCGCCAGGAGGGTCACGCAGGGACACAGGTTTGCTGTTCTGATGGGAGGCAAGGTCCAAAGAGCAGCGTAATAGGCTGGAAAGCCGTGGAAATGGTATGTCATTATTTACATGTCAGGGAAGGAGCCAGCAGAAGGCTGAGGATGAGCTCGTAGGAATGGTCCGGGTTTGCGCTCGTGCTCGTCACGTGGGGGAGAGCCGTGGGGCACGGCGGAGGCTGGTGAGGCCTCAGCCACGTGTTCAACGGGAGCAGGTCCGGCGGAGCAGGGACGGGTGAAAGCCCAACCCCGTCCTGCGCAGGGCAGGCGGTGGCCCGTCCATCCGAGCCCGCGCCGCTCCTCTACGCCCGCTCGGCTGGCTGACAGCACGGCAGCGCCGCACCGGGTCAAAGCATCCAACCGTTTGCTGGGTTTGAGCAGAGGTTTGAGCATCGGGAGCCCTCCCTGGGGGCTTCTCCTGCCTTGGGTCCAGCGAGGGGCGGGTGCGGAGGCGCTGGCAGCGACGGTTCGGTCCGGGAAACTTTCTGAGCTGCCTCGGGCACGGGATTTATTCTACCCATTGCCGCACAACCTGGGCAACGAGACTTTTCTCCCAGTTTTGCTACATCGAAACTGTTTAAATTGCCAGTTCTTTGGGATAGGAATTATTCATCCATAAAGCATCCAGCATGTGTTGGTTATTATTTGGATATGTTATTATGAGTCAAATAGGCAGTAATAATTTATGCTGGAGCTGGAGCTGACCTTTGTACACCAGGGAAACCAACCTGAAAAGGGAAAACAGTGACGACATCCACTGTGTTTACTGACATTTTGGCTTTTTACTGGCATGTTTTCAAACACCAAAAAAAAGCAGTAAGTGTACTCTATGAGTACGCATAGGTATAGTATATAAACATGATGTATAAGCACAGGGTTTAGTTCTATATCTTTGTTGCGTGTGTATATATATTTATATGCATATAAAAATGCAGGCATCAGATTTGCAAAATTAATATCTAAATGATTTTCTGTTTGCGTGCTTTCTGTTTATGACCAAAACATGACTTCCTTTTCTTTCATAACCCAGCATTTAACTGAAAAACAAAAAAGCCGTAAATCTAGATTATATATAAAAACTCCTCATATCATCTGAAGCTTACACTAGACTGAGAGGAAAAAAAAAACGCCTTGAGGTTAATTTACCATTTTTATTGCTGTGTTTGGGGAGGGACGGGGGGGGGCGGAATACGGACTAGTACCAAGATTCGGTCTTTGGTTTTATTTCTTTTCTTTACACCTCGTCTTGGTAATTTCAGTGCTGGTTGCTAACCCCATCCAGGAGGTGGGCATCAACGTGCCTATGGGCACGCACACGTGCACACACAATCTCTCTCCTCTTTCATGCTCACATCCAACTCAGCCCATGTAGACGGCTCTTCCACTGTTCAGTCATCACCTTATAAATAGCTTTTCCTTCACGTACTTGGCCAAGTCCATAACGCAGTGAGTGATACCCAGAGCTCCTTGGATTCTGGTTGCAGGTTTGCCGCTGACCCATTGGGGGAGTTTAAGCTGTTGCTTCACCCCTTAGATCCTAATTCATCCTTTGGTTTGCTCTTTTGGGAGCGGGAATTGTCCAGGACAGGGATTGTGTCTACATGCCCAGCACAAACAGGTACTAATTAAACCTGGAGAGGGCCCGGATATTCGGTTTGAAGGGAAAAGAGGTGTGTATGCATATATACATGTATGTATGTACATAGTATGCATGTATTTAATTATGACCAAAGGGAGCAGTTCCCCTTCTTTCCCTCCTATAATCATTTGAAAAATTCCCTTAAATAAAATCTCCCTTTTACAGCCCTCTGCCTCCCCTCCCTGCCCCCCTTAAAACCCGCGCAGGGTTAATTTGGAGGCTTTGTTGTGTGAAAGCCAAAAGTTTTTTCTCTCCTGACCTTTTGAAACCTTAATATTTGTAACCCTCGGTGATTGTCTTTAAAAAAGTC
This sequence comes from Charadrius vociferus, assembly GCF_000708025.1. NCBI lineage: Eukaryota > Metazoa > Chordata > Aves > Charadriiformes > Charadriidae > Charadrius > Charadrius vociferus. The sequence continues at coordinate 3,267,401 of NW_009649057.1, forward strand.
ACTTTGAAAGCTAAGATGGCATTGTTCCGTTCCAAAAATGTCGTAATGGGGCAGTTTCAACACTATCAAAGGGATCGCCTTGCTTTGTTTCCCCCAACCCAAAATTTCTTTGACCTGTACGCCTTGATTCTAAACCTGTTATTTTTAACCAGAAGGACTTTTTTTTTGCTGGCGAGCTGGTTTTGACCTACTATTCCTAACCAGTCCTGCTCGGAACTGCAGCCCGGTCTCGTGGAAGATGCTGTAGTTCATTGCAGGTGGCCCAAGCCTTTCCTCGAGGGGACACCAGTTTTGGGACCCTTTGCGTTCCTCACCAAAGCAGCAGAGGTGGGTGGTGGAGGCTTTTGGACTCGGGCACGTCCCCTGGCCGGGTCCCACCAGGCGCTGCCCCACGCACACAGAGCATCCCTGCCCTGTGCTCTGCCAACCTGAGGCAGGGCTGGGTCAAACACCGCCGAGGGCTGGTGGCCCCCCAGGCACAAACTGGGAGCTCCCCGCACTGCGCCAGGCACGAGCACTCGTGCGCAGGTGCATGAGTGGCTCTGTGTACACGAGTAGTACACGAGTACACATCAATGTATTATTCCATGTTTTTGCAAGCCCTTAGTTTCCCCAGGTCAGCCAAGAACGTGTCCTTCTCCTTCTGTACCCCAGCTGCCCGTTGCCTTGGCTTGCCGGAGGGTTTTCGTGTTTGCTCCCGTGGTCTCTCAGGACAAAAGGGCTGGGATTTCTCCAAGCCCGGTTTTGTTTTGGGTTGTTTTGGGGTTTTGTTTTTTTTTTGCATCATCCCAGCAAGGTGAGCTGCTCCAGCTGACACGACATGCCTTCGGACCTCTCCTCCTTCGCCCTCCCATTCCTCATGTGGAAACCCCACCATCCCTCCCCGGGTGTGCGCAAGCCGCGGGAGCCCCTCTTGGCTGCCCTGAGCCCTGTAATCATGAACGTGCTCGGAAATAGCTCCAGCAGCACCTTTCTTAAATCATGTGTATTACATGCAGCCTGGATGTTCGTTGGGAGGCCACTGGAATGGCTGGGAGGGATTTACCAGGTCCAAATTCACTTGACAGAAAAACAAAATTCCAGCATAATTTTAACCAGCTGTGGTGGGAGAGCGAAAGAGAGAGAGAGAGGCAAGGAGAAGGAGAGCACGGTGTGTGGGGGGAGCGCCGGAGGGGAGGTGGGAGAGAGGTGGTGCCGCGAATGGGCTGATGTGAGCAGCGGCTGTGCCAAGAGGAGTCCGGGGCAGCCACCGCGTTGTGGGCTGGTGACGATGGGGACTGGGTGTCTGCCCTGCCCTGACGAGGCCGCGCTGGGGTCGTGTCGTCCAGCCGAGCCCTGGTGGCATCGCCGCTGTTTGCCCAGCAGGACGGAGGGGGTGATGCGCTTTCCCCCACCGTACAGGACAAATCCATCCCCTATTCATATCGTCTTCGGTATCACGGTGGAGAGTGTGTACATGATGTTACAAAGATTGCCTAAAAATTCATGTTAAAAAAGAGAAAAAAAAAAAAAAACTATAAAGAGAAAAGAACTACGTGACTTCAATATCTAGCTTTTATTTTTGTATTCTTTGCTATTCCAGAGTGAGGATAGCATGTCCTCCAAAGACATATGGCAAACAAATACATTCAGTTTCAGTATGATTTTAATTTTAAATTTAATTTAAATAATGTAAATATGTATTTTATAGTGTAATAATGTATTTTATACATGTATATGTTGTGTGTCTTTTGTAGGTATAATTGGAACAATGCAATTTTAAATTAAATATGAGCTACTTTTAAGTCTAACTTTGTGAGAATACATGTTCATGATTTCAAAAGTTAGAGAACTTACAAAGAGAGGGTTTTTTCAATAACCTGAAATGTTTAAAGACATTTTTATTGGATTTTATTATGTTTCCCATCCCCTGTTTCCATTTTAGACTGCGTGCACCAAGTGAGTCAACCATCTGATCAATCTGGGGACTCCTGTTTGAACCCTATTGCTACGTAATAATTTTTCCATGTACATAAAACATAAGCACAGCTTCAGCCTCTTCAGCAAGTCGCCAACGAATAGCTCGTGGAAGCCAGGGAGGTCTCAGGCATACACAAAGCTGTGCCCGTGTCGAGATTTTGCAGGATCAGGGCTATGTGTTATGATGCATAAATGTTGGTGAAACTGAGTTCTTGTAGGACATAAATAGAGGAGAACATTCACACCGTTTACAAGAAAAAGACGCAGCGTTCGTGCTGGTAAAAATACCCAACTGAATGCTGTCCTGTAGGGAGGGACATCCTGCTCAATTGAGAAGTTGTTCCGTGGAGATAAATGAGCTGAGCATGCTGCGCTTTCCGGTGATGATTTCCATGGAAGTACAATGAGTATTTTTATTTTATTTTGGTTTACTTTTTTTAAAAAAGAGTAGCACAGCATTGTAGCTCCATGTTTGGTTTTGCAAGGGCTTCTGTGTGCACTGGACTCGATGCAGGCAAGAACTACAGTGTGGTGGGGTTGGGCTGGAGCAGGAGGGCCATGCAGCGAGGGCAGAAGGTTGGAGAAATCTGTTTAATCTCTGGTGTAAAAGAGGCTCTTGGGGTGGGGGGGTAGTTGTCCCAGATGTCCTACAACACATGAGGGTGGCTGAGAGTCCTTGTTTCTCCTGGTCTGCCCCCACAACAGTGGTGTCCTGCTCCCCTGGTGCTGTTAGGGGGTGTATGATCTGAGACAGTTGGTGTGCCCTTCTGCAAACAGGGTAGTTGTGGCTGACGTTTTTGGAGCTTCTGAAAACCCCAGAAGACACTGCTTGTGCCATTGACATGTCCCCGTAGCCCTCTTGACGATGTGCCTGCCCTACTTTCTCAAATCTTTTCCTCCTAGATGTTACAGTTTTGTGAAGGCAATTGCATGAGACTGGGTTTTGCATCTTCTGGAGGTGGACACCTCTTCCTACCCAGGTGCAGCCTGCACATCAGCTCTGTCCAACCCATAACCCCAACCGGTGGCAGAAACTTGACAAAAGCCAACTGTGTGAAAGAGAAAGCCTGCTAGGTGGAGGGCAACTGGTTAGGGTATGGTCAGACAACCTGCAGTGTTGGTGTCACTCCTCACTTGTGTATTTATATGCGGACTTGTTTTGGAGAGCCTCATTCAAGAGGCAAACATTTAAAGGAGCTGTGTGACTGCTCCAGTGTCATCCAGGTAAAAGTGGTACCTCCTCTTCCTGCAAGTCTAAAGGCTGCTCGTTCAAAGTGGCTTGAGATTCCTGGGAGAAACATTTTTGCATTAAAGATACCAACAGTGGCAGGTGGCACGTAGCGCACAGCCCGAAAGTGTCTGGGCACACTTTCCATAACAGCTCTGCTGACCAGGTGAGGTTGAGCTGCCTATTGACTATCACTTGTTGCCCTGCACCCCAGCACTCTCACTTCTTGCAATGCATTACACGGTTTCTGTCAGACCAGATGGCCAAACGAGGCTTCATACGGTTATTTTTTACCCCAATCAGCACGAGTGACATTGTTTCTGTCTGCTCCTTCACGGCTGGGGAAGTCGTGAGTGAACTTGGGGGGCCTGGGGAGGGCAGCTTTGTCATACGTCGGACTGTGTTTTACCTACAGCAACACCTATTAGACTCAGTCCTGTTCAGTACCCAACAGGATAGGAACAGGGAGACCAAGAAGTGGCAGCAAATGAGTTGGGATGGGGATTTCCCATTGATTTTTGAGGTGCCCCTTTCCTCGGGCTGTCCTGGGGACGTTGACATCACCACTTCTGGAGATGCTGCTGACTTAAGTATGATTTAGCGTAAAACAACTGAGTTTAGATGTAACATGTGTCTGCCTTCCCCTGGGAGCCTGGAGGTGTTGACTCTCTCTGATCACTCAGTCCTGGGCTTTCACCCACGGATAATTATGTTCCTCCATGGATGATCCTGAAGGCCAAGTTCTGCTGGAGCAGGAGGACTTGCAGGTGGGCAGTGGTCAGCTCTTCACCTCGTGCTTCGTACAGCTGTTGCTACAGCCACTCTTCGGTTTTCTATCTAGGGAGGGTTGGAGGCAGGGAAAAGAAAACCTTGACGTAACTGTCCCCTCCCTTCCCTGTTCGGTAGCAGCAGTGAAATTCCTGATCCATTCCTGTTTGCGCTGAGCTACCCTTGGTGGCTTCTCGCAGGAGCACTCAGGACTTTGGCTCAGTCCAAGGGGTGATATTAAGCAAAACACTTCATACCTCAGCGATCCCTGGACTGGGAGCTGGGCTGCTATGGTGACAGTCTCCCTTGAGATGCCTAAATCAATTAGACAGGGACACAGCATCTCTGGTCTCTCAACTTTTTCCCCGTTGTCCTCCCCCATCCCATCTAGCTGCATGTTCTGTGCGAGATACCTACCACTCCCAGCCGGTAATGACTTCCACATGGGGCTGGACCTTGTGGACAAATCCCCTGTAACAATAGGAAATGTTCCTTGGTCTCTCATTGTGTCTGTCTTTGGGAAGGAGGAGAAGGCGTTGACGACAAGCCGAAGAGCTCTAATATTCCTCCCGGACAGCTGATTAATTCCATCCTCTGCATCCGCTCTGGACCATCCCGCCCCGCCCCGCGCCTTCTGCTTTTTATTGTTCTCTCCACCTGGCTCCCTCTGGCAAGGAAACCGATGGGATTTCGTGCCACGTGGAGCTCCAAATGGAAAACCCGGACAGCAGAGAGCCTCTGCTCCCCCCGCGGTCCAGGCCCAGTGGCTCTTGCTGGAGGAGGAGAAGCTGCACCTTCCTCGCAGCCAAGACCGAGCGCTGGAATGGGGACGCAACATTCCTCCCCAGCACGTCTGCTCCCGCCTGGGAGAGGCGAGACCCTGCCTTTTCCCACTCCTTCCCCCGCCACGGGGATGGCTCCTTTCTTTGCAGATAGAGCCAGGCTCGCCCTCCCACTTGGACCTTCTTCCTACACGTGTGAGCACCTTCCTGCTTAGACATGGTCCGAAAATTGCCTGCCCGTTGCGTGCCGCAAAGCCCCCCTTGCTCATCCTTTCCTTTGCTCGTGTCGTTTGCTCACCCGCGGAGTGACATAGGGAGCGCTTGTGGCGGCTCCCACACCCGGCTGCGGTCACACGTGCAGGCAGAGGCGCACAGGTCTGCACGCTCGCTCGCACGCGTCCCCTCGCTCCTTCGCCGCAGCCTGGTTCTGTCTCGAGTGCTTGCCGTTCCCTCGCCAGACGCACGCTCCAGCCTCACTGCTCAGCTGTGATCCGTGGAAAAGAGGGGGGGAAAAGAGAGACAGGGCATTTTGATTATGATTATGGAGTTGATTTATTAGAATCATTTTAAAACACAAAGCCATCTGTGTGCCTCTTCCCCATCCAAGATTTATAAAAGACCAAACCATCCATCTGACCCCCAGCTCTCCCTCCCCTCCGCTTCCCCCGCCTCATCCTCGCCTTCCATTCTCCTCCGTGGCTCTCTTGCCAAAACACTTGCCCATACTTAATTCTCCTCCCAGAGAGACAATGCTTTGCATTCTTGTATTGGAAGCCAAAAAAAAAAGACAATTCTATTCTGTCTCTGCGTTGCAGCTTGGTCTGCTAAGTTGCTTTCCCAAGAGTCTGTGTTTAAAACAGAAAGAGATAAAGGAAAAGACAAGTTGGTGCTGAAAGGTGCTGGAACGTCATCGCGTGGGGGTAACGTTTTCATTCACTCCACATATCAAGCAGCCACTGGCAGGCCATCCCCAGGCAGAGCGAGTGGGACTCAAGCCTGTTCCAAAGGGCTCACCTTTAGGGCGGAAAGACGCTCTTGGACTCCGTCTCCCATCCTTCCTTTGCTCCCTTTCGAGGGCCTTGGCTCAAGCCCCAGTTTTCGAGGGGTTGAGGTGCGCTGACAGATTCTCCGAGCAGGATGAGCCGGTGGCTGAAGTCCAGAGCAGGAGGAGAGCCGAGGTCCGAGTTTCCTGGAACCGTGTTGTGACAAGCAGGAAGAGGCTCAGCCCTCCTCTTCCTCGCTGCTCCGCTTGATGCCGGTCCAGCCTCCCTGGAGTGCTGACATCAGAAGAGCTGTAATGATTTACACCTCCTGAGGATTTGCCTCTCCCAAGCTGTGGCCAAGTCTCTTCACTTCTCCATGCCTCCATTTTTTCCACATCTGCGACGCTTTAGGCATTTCTGTGGTCATCAGAAAAACTAAGCCAGTGTCACCAACTGGCAGTTAAGGATTTTGACATTATAATGCTGTCGTCCTTCTCGCGAGGTTGGAAGCTGGGGAGCAGATCTGGAGCTCTGGAGCTCCTGTCGTAGACGAAAGGGGAGCTAGAGTTGAGTATGAGCCTGTGGTCTGTGTGAATTAGAAGTGGTCAAATGAAGTTTGAGATTACCTAATGCGTGTTTAGCCTTTGCTTATTTACACATCAGGGAAGCATTTTCCTCAGTTTCAGCAGATTAATTTGTAGCCAGAGTGCAGCATTCAAAATCGCAGTGATGGTGGGAGAAGGTCACGGACGATGGTGATCACAATCCTGAACAGCAGTGTTTTGACTTTGATTTTATTTGCATGTGCTTGGGTACAAACAAAACCTTTCTGGGTTTTGTAACTGTTCTTTTGAACTTCATCTTTCCATATAAATCTTATTTTTATGTTGTTAGTGGTTCCCATATGAGATCTGACATTTGTTATTTGATACTGGCAGAGGAGAATGAAACCTATTAGTGAAGGCTCATGGGTTCAACAGGATCCTAGGGAATAAGAGCAAGGCTTGTGAAAAGACCTGAGGATTTAGTGTCACTGTCATCCGTTCGAGCTCTTGAATCTCTTTACTGACCCCTTTCTATCCCCAGAATTGTCTGTCTTCAGTTTCCCTGGTTCCAGGTGTATATTCATCGAAGCTGATGACTTATCCACTGTGTTGTACACTAAATCACCCAAGTGCTGAGTGTCCTCCAGGACCTCTTCACAATTCCCTTATGTCTGCTTAGAAGAGCTAGGCATAACCTCTTGCATTTCTTTTGCAAAGAGGGAAAAAGGAGCTTTACTTAGGAGCACAAAACCGCTGCGGTTTGTGTGGCACCTCTTTGCAATGTGGTCTCTCCAACTCCTCTTCAGGAAGGACACCTTATAGAAGAAGGACATTACTTAGTTGGCCTCAAATCTATCAGGATCCTAGGGAAAGGGTGGAAGCAGTGGTCTTCCAGGCCTAGAGCTGAATAACCCTGCTTAAACCAGCCATGACGAGGGTCTGACCAGCAGCCTCCCCAGAGCACCCACATCTGCACCGAAATACATGGCCATCAGACGCGGTACTTGGGGACATAGTTTAGAAGTGGTTTTGTCAGGTTAGATTAATCGTTGGACTTGATGATCTTAAAGGTTCCTTCCAACCTCAACAATTCTGTGATTCTATGAGAAAGCCTCAAAGGTGATCCTCCAGTTTATGTATCCCCAAATGAGTGAGGACAGCGAACGGCTGTATCTCATAGACTCTTCTTGGATCAGAGTGCAAAGATCTTGGTTGCTCCACGAATACTGACCTAAGAAAGGGAATTACCAGCCCATAGTTCCGACACTCTCAGCTTCTCCCTTTTGAATTCTCTTGAATGCACCATTCATCTCTGCTTCCCATCAATCGCTGCTGTATCATGGTTTAAACAGCTGCCACGTCCCACCCTCGAGGCAGCTGTGTCTCGGGGCCGCCTGAGGAGCGCAGAGCTCCTCACCCCAACGCTGGTCCCACAGCCCGAGCGGGATGGGGCCATGGGGTGCAGGTCTGGCTGGAGGGACGGGGCAGGACCATACCAGGCCATCACCCCATCTTCCTTCACGCTTTGCAGTCTGGTGCAGAGATGCCTTTTCTCCTCTTTTTTTTCCTTCCCCCTTTTTTTTTCTGTTTTTTTTTTTTTTCTTTCCATTGGTTGTTTGGATTAAGGGGCCTTAAAGGGGCCAGACATTTTTTGTGTTCTCTCATACCCTATAAATAACCGGCACCTCTCCAGTGCTCCAACTCCACCCTTCAGTTGCAGATTCCACTGTCTAGCTGCCACCACTCCTCATGGCCTTTCACACTCTTCCTTTCTATTTAATATGGAAATATTAGTAAAAAAACTCACTGTCACCAATTCTCCGAGAGAAGGAGGGGGGAAAGGGAGAGAGAGGTGGGAGGCGGGAGAGGAGGACACAACCAGCCAAAAAAAGTATCCGAAGGAATGTTCTTCTCCCTCCCAGGTTTACAGCAATGCCTTTCCATCCAGAGTCATCTGTTTTGTTTTCCTTCTCCCTCAGCCTGAAAGTGCTGCAGCATTATCATGTAATGTTGCTTAATGTGACCAAAGGCTTCGGCGAGTCACCTCGCGGACCACAAGCATAGCCCAAATTCCAAGGCAGCGATGCCTGCGGCGTCTGGTTAAAGCAGAGCACTTGCAGCTCTCTGTGTGTCCCATGAATGGTTGTTTGGGGGTTTGTGCTTTTCTTTTCTTTTCTTCTTTTCCCCCTTTTTTTCTTCTTTTTTTTTTTTTTTTCCCAAGTGCAAACCACCACCCCAAGTGCCAGGCAGGGATTTTGTAACCTCGCGGGCCTATCTGGGAGGTATGCGTGGAATCTTTCAAGTGCTTGGTCAGTCCTCTGTGGTTTCCTTTGAGCAACTGCCCACCCGGCCAGCTCCCACCACCCCTTCCCAAGCCCCCTGACATACAACCAGTTGCGCCATTCACGCTGGATTTTCACATGACATTCGTCTCCTCCGGGTTTCTTTCCGTTCCTTCCTCCGGCCATGTTTCCTGATGCTGGTGAGGGGTCGGAGGGTAGTAGTCCTGAAGACTGGAGTCATCTGTTGAACCACAGAGCAGGGAGAGATACAAGACAAGTTCTTACCTACCAAGTGTCCCGATCCAGTTTAGGGAGGGAGACGTAAGCCCCACTCAGTGCTAGATGGGGTTAAGAATTTGAGTGAGGGAAATGGGATACTCTAGCAGACAAAGGTCTAACTTTTTGCTCTACCTGAGATGTGATTCCATCAGTATTTTATAATGTCTTGTGAATTTTTTTCTCACCAACCATCTCTGGGGCAGGGAACTCATGTTATTCCCATTTTGGGAAGGTAGAGTTGAAGCACAAAGCCTCAGAGACAAGGGTTGACTTGAGCATTGCTAATTGCCTAGGCTTTCCAGCCCGGTTGGTGCCCACTGGCCAGGGTGATGGGCTCTTAGCCTGTGGGTACAAGCTGCCATGTACCAATGTCCATGTGGCTCTGCGGAAGATGTGCTGGTGAGTTGTGTTGGCTGTGGTTTTGATTGGAGTAGTTGAGACTACGTGGATGGAAATGTGAACCAGTGGGATGGCATCTCGCAGTCCCCCTTCCCGAAGCTCAGCTTGCATCCACATTTCAGTTGGACTTCCTTGACAGTGCGTACGGTAGAAGAGTCTGACTATGAGACTGGTGGTTTCCACGACAGTTTAGCTGTATCCTTAGCCTTGGACACATCCGCATTAACGTCATCTGCCTACCCTGCACAGCCAGGCCCCTGTGGTCCTCAGTGGAGCTGCACAGGTTTCTTCTATGGGAAATCCCTCTTGCATGTCTTCATTAGCGTTGTCTGAGGAACCACCGTCAGGAGATAATCCCCTTACCTTTCTGTTGACTAAAGGAAGAACCTAACTAGATGCCTGGTTTGGAGAGGGCTAAAGGGAGGTAAATCCCAGCCAAAGCGATTTATTTTGCAGCCCTGCTTTCTACTTGCACACCACGCCAGCGGGGTTACCGGCCGAGCAAATGGCAGCATGTGATTACTGTTACCACTTTCAATTAAAAAAATTAATAGAAGAGAAACCCCAGTGCACTAAAACAAGCAAAGCAGTGGGGCCTGTTCATGCAGAATAGGTCATAATTTGCGAGATACTTCTATATCAATTTGTTACTGGATTTTCTTATTTTATTCTATCTGGTTTTGCTCTGTAAGAGCTGAATCCGGCCCTGCAGAAGTCACTGATGTTCCCCAGTCTGTTTAAGCAGGAGACGGGAGA
>NW_009649057.1:3277450-3324206 GCF_000708025.1 Charadrius vociferus
TCAGCAGGAGACGGGTGAAGCCCTTTCAGTGAGATCTCTCTGTGCATTCGCCTGTGGTGGTCTTGCAGAGCCCTCTTCAACTCAGCATCATCTGCGCCCCTGCCCGGCCCTCTGCCCTTTCCGCATTACCATTGCCTTCGTGCTTAATGCCCGCGTTGCCTCCCCCGGGGCTGCAGCAGGCAGCTGGGAAGCGTTAAGCAATGTTTTTCAGTCCCTGAATAAGTAGTGACGAAGCCATGGGCTGCCTTTCGGCTGGGGCACGCTCACCCACCCTTCGGGAGGGATGTGAGAGGGATGTGTACGTGGTGTGGTCCAGTGTAGGAGCCGTGAGGGGCTGGAGCATCTCGGGGAACTCAGGAGAAGCCAAACGACCCCTCTGTGGAGTGAGGGCAAACTGCTGGCCTTGCAACACTGCCAATCGGGATGAAATTTCTAATGACAAAGCCGTGTCATTAACGCAGGGACCACCCCGTCTGCCAAATGCCAAGTCCCTGCTCTGAACACTGGGGCTTCACAACAAAAGTTGTAAGTTGGTTTGGTTTTTTGACACTTTTTTTTTCTTTTAACTTGAGGAAAACTATATTTTTTCCCGAGCTGCCTTGTTGGAATTGGCTGGACTGTTTTATCCGAAACTTTCCAAAAAAAATTCAGCCTGAGGCAGATACCCAGTGTGGAAAGTTTCAACCCAAACAGTTAAAGTTTGGCAGTGTCGTAGATGCTGAACGTATGGAAAGTGCTGGGCCAGCGTGCTGAGGCCGTGCTACCTGCTCTGCTCGGCGAGGTGTTTTCACGGGTGTCCTCTTCTCCAGTAGCTGAGCCGAGAAGATCTGGCCTCATGCATTTCTGTGGGGTGATGGGAGTCTGCGTGCTAACCAGAAAGTCACTGTTGATGGAGATCATCCTGCCCGCTCACCTTCATAGAGATGCTGCAGTGACATGCGCCTGCGGCACGCTGGGTCAGGGCAGGGCTGGTGTGGTTGGATGGGCAGTGGGAAGGATGGGTGACTTCAGTGGGGAGAGGAATCCTGTCCTGCCTCTGGTCCCTCTCGACAAACCGAGGGTGACACCAGCTGCTGGCTGGTGGTATTAACCCTTCAGAGCTCGCATCCGAGATGTGTGCGCATATCCCAGTTGCACCTGTACGTATCTGCTGTGCTGGCTTCTGATGTGCCCACCACTCCACCCAAAAGGTGAGCATTGCCTTATGTTCCCTCCATGGCATCAGCATCAAACAGAGCTGTCGTTTTTGCCCGGTGCCCAAGCGGGGCGAGTGCTGGGGGGGCAAGTGCCGGGCAGCCCCGCTTCTGCGCGAGCGGCTTCCCGAAACCTTGTGGCCTTCCACCCCTGCCAGCCCCAAGGCTCCTCTTCCTCTGCTCTTGCTGTTGGGTTCAGAAAGGAGTTTGTGAGCCTAGGGTTGGGTTTTTGTTGTTGCTGTTGTGTTTTTAAAGAAGCCTGCAGCCCTTTTGAGAAAGTGTTTAATCACGTAAGATCCTGTTTGGATTTCTCAATGGGGCAGCATGCGTCGGGCATTTATTTCCCCCCAGTTTGCTGGTGGTGGGGCAGGAAGAGAAACACCCCTGTCTCCAAAAACCCAAACATAACCTGGAAGCAAGTGCCAAGCCTTCAGCTTTTCTTTTCCCTGCCCACCCGCGTGCTCGCGCAGGGGCACGCTGTCCCCATCACCTCCCTGGTGGCCACCAGGCATCCCGCCACCCACCCCTGCCAGCCGCGTGGGGACGGCCACACGCACGGGATAATGTGCTACCGCCAGACAACCTGAGTGATGACTTTTCTTAATTAATCTGGTTTTCCTTTCCCCTCCCTTCTTTTTTATTTCCGTCCCCTAAGTGTGGCAGAGAACACCAGACACTGGCGGATGTGTTGCGCAGGCAGGGTGACATCAGCTCCTTTCCTTTGGGACGGCGCTTTACAGTCCGCCTGAAATTTTTAGGGCCGGTTTTCATTAAAAGTGGCTTTTGAAAATGGGTAAGTAATAATTTGCTAAATCAGGCCCTGAACTGCTCAGTTTAACAAATTATTACTTTTTTTTTTCTTTTGGGGAAAAAAAAAAAAAAGGGAAACCCAGGTTAATAAAAAATGGCCAGGTTGGATCAGACTGGATGTTAATTCCAGTTCGGTGTCACCATGATCTTCATCGTCATGGTTTAGTCATGTCCCTCCTTTACATGTTAATTAAACTGATGTGTCAGTAAGTGTTCTAAGTACAAACTTGGGTAGTGTTTGGGTTTTTTGCTTTTGCAGTGTTGCTTTTGCAGCATTTGTTTAGTTTTCATTCAATGCATAAAATATGAAGGGAACAAGAAACTCATGCACATTGTATCATGTAATTAGACGAGTAACCAGATGTTAATTAATATATGAATATCGTTTTTATTTCCAATCGTCTGGCTGCGGTTTGAGCAAACCTATGTCCCCCAGCTGTTGCTACATGAGACACAGTCAGAGCAAAAACAGAGCCAGAGTTCAGCTGCTCTATTCCCAGAGCACAGACTATTACCCCCGCTGAAAGGGGAGATGCTTTTAGGATGTGCTGTCCCCAGACATGACACAGCAGTGTGACATTCTCCTTCTATCCAGTGGAGGGCATCAGGGGACACACTCACAGTGGTGTACCTCCTGAGCCAGTCTGGGGAGGCAGCATGCTGGGGCTTTGAAGCCCAGCAGAAATAGAAGCATGGAACCATTTCGGTTGGAAAAGACCTTTAAGATCATGGAGTCCAACCGTAAACTGAAGATTGCCAAGTCCACCACTAAGCTATGTCCCTAAGTGCCCCATCTACATGTCTTTAAATACCTCCCTCCAAGTCTTTCTTCCTGGACACCACAGTCCAGTAGGATTTCTTCTACCAAGCAGTAATTATTTGTGCACCAGCAAGGTGGTTCTTGGAAGAGTCCCTGGAGATTTTCAGAATTCAACTGGATAAAGCCCTGAGCAACTGTGCCCTGGCTTTGCAGTTAGCCCGGCTTTGAAGAGGTCGGTCTGGAGACTTTCTGTGATTCTCTGGCAGCAAGGCAGGTAGTGGGCCACCACATTCAGCCTTTTGCTATTAGAGGATTTGATTCTTCTCTGTTTCAGTGGGAAGACCCTTTCTAAGCTTTCCTTTTCCCCAGCTCTCGTCCAGCGGCAACAAGTGGTTGTGCTGTGACCGGCCAGTGCATCCAGGCGTTTCTCCTCCTCCTCCTCCTCCTCCTTTGTTTCTATCTGCAGAGGTTCCTGCTAACAAAAGAACTACTTTAACGTCCATCGTTAAGTTAATTTGCATTTTTAAATAATAACATTCATTCCACTTGTATTACTATAGACCTCAAGATCTTTTAATTTCCTTTGACTGATCCTCTGATCTCCCCTGCACCGATAATGCATTCCACTTCATCGGTGCGAAAATCATTGCTGTATTTCCAGTGAGAAATAAGGTTGATTACAAGCCCGATCATTGAGGAACTCTGCTAGTTATAACTCAGTTCTCATCACTCTCTTCTCAGCATAGCCTGTTTTCATTTGTCCGTTCCTCAGTTCCTTACCTGCTGTATAATTCTTCTGCTAATTCCCATCTTTTCAAGCTTACCTAATAATTACTCATGTTGTGTCGTGACTAATGCCTCTTGATACACAGATAAATTAGATTGTACTGCACTTCTCGTGTCTAGGGAATGAACTGTCTCATTGAAGCAATACATCAGGTTCATCTCACACAATTTACTAAACCTGGGATTGCAGTTTATTCTGCTTGTCTTCATGTCATTAATGATTCCTTCATTTAAAAGAAAAAAAAAAAACAAAAAAAAAAAACAAAAAGAAGAGGGCTTTATAATGAGATAATTTTCTCTCTCAGAGCTACACCTGTGCCTTGAATATCAGCAAGGAAGGCCAACCTATTCAACCTCTTTGACCCATCACATGGTCCATAGATGCATTGACTTTCTCAAGGCATCCCATCTTCTGCTAAGTCAAGACGAAAGCCCGTGACTTTCTCTAAATTGCCTGTGAACTCCCTGACACTCTCTCTTTGTCTCTGTTTTTCCTTCTCTCCCCCCTCCCCACCAGTAGCTGGCACAAGGAGAATAACAGTGGAATCTCCCACATTGCTGTGGTCTGAGCAGGTTTCCCTCACATTATGTCTAAATAAATATTAATAAGAAAGATGGAATAAGAGCTCATTGACAAATTCGGCAAATATTTGCCTCTGCCTTCCCTTTCCAGCCACCTGGCTCCCAGAGGAAAGTTTTGCCCTTTCTTAGACCAGAGCATTCAGGAAATAAACACTCGGTTTATTTTCTTGGCGGTGGAGGAAAATGAAAATAGCATTATGGGGCCTGTAGCCCACATCTCACATCTTGCGTGGCTGGAAGCGACTTCAAACCACCAGCTTGAAGAATGGCTTTTATCTTTGCCTTCAAGTGACACATTATCACAGAACTGGCCAGGATGGGCTTGAATGATGTCCATGATTTCACCTTGATCGCCCAGAGCGCACCCTTGGAGGGACTGTGTACCAAAAAAACCTCCCAGAATAAGAGTCTTGAGTCTTATTCAAGTGCAATCTTTGCACTTGAAAAATTGAAGCCTTGGTTTTAACAGCAGCAGTGGGCAGAAGGAATAAAGAGAGAGAAAAGCAGGGCCGGTAACGGTGCCAGCTCCCTGGGGGCCGCGGTTCAGGCAGCCGTAGCCGTGGTTGCTAGCAGAGACCCGGAGCATGTCTTTGGAGACAAACTCTCTGCTGGGACGTGGCTTTTGTGCAAGGCCGCTCCAGGACTTCAAGGAGGCAGGGGCACCCTGACTTAAAAAGATGACTTCAAGGGTCAACTCATTTTGCTTGCTGGGATTTGACTTACTGACAGCTGTGCTTGGAGGGCAAGAAGACAAAGTTGAGGAGATGGAGGTCAGGCGGTTGTGTTACAGAGCAGGTTTCCAGTTGGCCTTGGCTTTTTGGTGGGGCTTATATTTGTTCCTGCTTTTTTCTTTGGTTTCTGAATAGAAGAGGAGTCGGGGCTGGGGTAAATAAGCAGGGATGAGGAAAAACAAGTTGATGGGAGGTATGACAGTGAGTCAGGAAATGAAAATAAGTTAATTGTCACTCTGATTTCTCTGCTGGTTAATTTGATGCCTTCTGGGAGAGGAAAGCCCATCAGGGAATACACGGGGTTCGGGGCAGCAGATCCCATAAATCAAATAAATGCTGCGAAAAGGCTTTTTCTGGAGAACCACAAAATCCATCATCCGGGACATTTTCTGGGTATTTCTGTTGTCTTGTCTTCCCGCTCAGAGGAGCTGCACCACACCAAGCGTGATTTAGAGCCAGGCTCTCAGCTGGCACAAATTGCTCCATTCCCACTCATGTCAGCGAAGCTGCTGTGGCATTTGTCAGCAGAGACTCCCACTGTGGCACTGACACAGTTCTCTGTGTCTCTGGTTCTCTTTCCTCTGAGGAAATGGTCTCTTGGTGTGTTCTTGCAGAGGTATAGCAGAAACTATACTTTAATCACTTACAGTTATTCTCTATGACAAAAGTATGGGACTGTACGAGACGGTCAGTTGAATTTAATAGCAAGCTGCTGGGGGAAACAAGTAGGAAAACCCAAAACACTCAAGAGAAGCCACCTTCCTCAGAGCAATGGTGGTGGCAATTTCTTAGTCAATAGTCATAAAGATCTCCTGTCTTCAGGTTACGGCCAAGTTCAAAGCCACTGACAGGCAGCTCAAAATGTTTATAAGGTTCCCCCTGTGCAGAGTTTGGGAGTGTTGTTGCAGAGGTTTTGGTCTGATGTGCACAGCTATTCACCCTGGGGATGCTTGGGAGTACCAGTGCTGCAGAGGCGCCCATCAGAAATGGTCACGTAGACCTCCTTGTGGACTGTTGGGGTTTGCTGTTGTTCATGAGTACTCTGTGTATTTTTCCTGGGTGGAATTAGCTAGTTGTTAACTACTGGTCAAGAGGACTCCATCTCCGTTGCCCACACTAGGTTAAAAGGCTGAAGAAGCAGAGGGACCTGAAGCAGACCCCAGGTCTAACTGGGGAAATCGGTCAGCTCTGCCTCCGGGGGGGTAAAGACAGGAGGTGGTGGCTGGTTCTCAAGCAGCTGGAGGGGGCGATTGAGGTTCAGGTAGCTCTTTGGCCTTGATGCCATCCACACGACTGGCCTCCATGGTCCCAGGCAAAGGTGAAGGACATGGTTACACTGCAGAGGAGAAACTACGTCTCCATCAGCCCAGTGCAGAGGCTGACATGGGGCAAGATGTTTGCAATGCCCCATTGGGGCTGGCCCTAATCCACAGCTGTGTGGAGGAGTTTGGTGTGAGGGCTGCCTGCCTTCCTCCAGAGGAACACCGGGTGGTGTTCACACCATAGGCCATCTTCTGACTGAGTGCCCACCTTCAGGTTTTCTCTAATCACTGCCAGAAGAGAGCTGCCTTTCAGCCAGATGCGGGCTTGCCTGGTACCTGGCCATGGCCGCATGGTGGCCGTGCTCCCCACAGCTCCTCCAGCCCAACCTCTGCTGCCTCCCTGCCGTGGGGCTTCGCTCCAGGTGCTCGCTGGGCAGAAAACGGGCAAAACTTGTTCCTGGGATACCACGTTCCTTGGTCCTCCAAGGATGGAGCGGTGGATCACGCCATTCCCTTAACAAGACTGACTAATTATTTATTACAAAGGAGGTTGTGGGAATCTGGAGCGGAAACTACTGCCCAGGCCAGCTAACTCACACCTAGGCACGCCGGGCTGCTTTCAGAGCGGAGCACATGCCGGAGCAATCAGACCTGCCGCTGGGAGGCTCGCAAGAGTGGGACCCCGGCTATTTTATGCATATGTGTGTGAGCGTGTGTGTGTATATATATCTCTATGTATAAAAAGTGTGTGTGTGTGTGTGTGTATATTTTACTATGTTAAGCTATAAACTGTACGGGTTAGGTATGAATTAGAACCTTATAAAATGTGTTTACTCATTCTGTGTAACTCAAAGCGGGGATTAAACAGTAGGAAAAACTGACCGGGAGAATTTTCCAAGCAGAAGTTTTACAGCTTTCATTGTGAACTTGAGAAGGAGGAAGGAGGATTTTTTTTTTTTTTTTGTATTTAGGCTTTTTTCAGAGCAAGTTTCTTGTGTTTGAATTTTTATGGTTGTTAAATAAAAGGAGGGAACAGGACGGCTGAGGAGGAAAGATGAATGGAGGAATAGCAGGAGAGCATTCTGGCAGGCAGAGTTCTCCCCAGGCACCTGAGCCCATCCTCCTCTCCATCTCTTCTGACAATGTACTTTCTGTGCCAGTGGCATCCAGGAGGGCCTCCCCATGGCATGCTGTGCTCCTAAGCAGACCCTGCTTTTCTCATCTCCTTGAAGGCATCTTCTATGGGAAAAACAGAGTCCCATAATGCTGCCAAATTTAAAGGGAATGGGTGCAGGAAAGGAGTGGTGGGAGCAGAGGCAGCGGGGAGGTGAGGCTCCGCTGAGCATCTCAGGCAGGGGAAGGAGAGAGGGAGGAGCAGGGAATGGGGGTGGATTGAGGTCTTACAGCCTGTTTGTCCTCCTTCTCATAAAGAAAGGCTGGACAAAGCACCAAAGGAATAGTTGTTTCACCACTATCAAGTGAGTCATCCTGGGTCAGCTCCCGTTGAGTGGTGTTTGATAAAGAGCAAGGTGCGTGCAACCCGGAACCATTAAATTTCTTATTTCCTCCCCTTCTTTGATACAACTTTCTTTCTGCACCCTCTTCAGTCTCTTCTACCTTCTAGTTCTTGCTGCCTTGGTGAATCATCTCTGCCTTTAGGACCGGTGACCCGTGTGCACTCAGCAGAGCCTGACTCACTCTTCTCTACATGTTATTTCCACAGCCTGAGGAAGGTTGGGTTTGGGTTGTTGGGGTTTGGGTTGGTTTGGGTTCTTTTTTTTTTTTTTTTTTTTTTTTTGCTTCACTTTATGAACATTTTCCAGGGGACCAAGGGAAGGGAGGGGAGAAGGGAGACCTGAGAGGATTCATTGTTTCGGTCATTTTACCTACTGCTAAATGTCAACATCCTACGCTTGATGCATAAGATAGAGAGTAGCGGGGCTTCTATTTCAGGCTTTGCAAGGGATGGGAGAGACTCACCTTATCTCTCTAACATGGCCCAAGCGATGTTTGGCTTCTATTTATGGATTTGAAGAAAGGAGGGAGGTGATAACCTCACCATATGAGCTTGGGGTTGGCTACCTGGCACTGGCTTCCCTCGTCAGCGCAGATCCTGGAACAGCCCTGGAATCCATTTACCACTTGGCTTAATCCTGCTCTGCTCATTCTGGGAATCTGGCTTTTGTCGTCTGAGTGGTAAGACGTTGCACAGTTGCTGGTGATGACGTGTCTCCAGCTAACCATCCTAGAGCCATCGGTGATCCTGGGGATGGGAAGCATGCCCAGAGACCTTGCTTTGCCAAGGACATCTGGGTGTCAAACAACTGTTCCCACCATAGAGGGCCTTTGATGAGGTGGGTTCCCAGGGGACATCGTCTGTCAGAGCTGTCCTGGCTACTAACAACTCCCCTTTCCTGTCGATGCCAGGATTGATTTGTCTTGGTTTCTGGGAAATATGACTTAAAATTCAGAGCAGAAGGCGTTCCTTCAATGCCAGTGTCCTGCTGCGTGCTATGGCAGGTATCCTCAGGTATCCCCCTGGAGTTTGCTCCCTTGGAAACAAGGGTTAATAGTCTTTCGGAGGTGGAAGCCAGCCGTTAGTGGTTAGAGATCTGGACTAGGCTTCTGTGTTATAGCCTCAAATTTTCCTTTTGCCTGCTATCTTGAAAAAAGTAATTTCCTTTCTTTGCATCCCTGCTCCTTTGCCTGCCGCCTCTCGTGACGCTGCAGCCTTCTGCGACGCAGGCGTGTGTCGTCACAGAGCTCATGTCTTGGCTGAGGGATGTAAATGCTGCCACATTGTCAGAGGCATTAATGACCTTTGTGAAGTGCATTGAAGTCTCTGGGTGTCAGGAGCCTTGTTACCGTGTGTTTTGTCCTCAGGGAAACAGAATCAGCTCAATTTAAGAAATGAGAGATTGTATTCTGTCCTTGTGAGCGGTGGGACTGTGCAGTGGTGCGGGAGATCCTGTCTCACCTTGTAGTCTGAGTGGAAAAGATGGAGTGATTGCTGATATGACGGCGGATGCTGAAGTAGACTCCTCATGGCCAAGAGATTCCCAGCTCTCTTTCTCCTCTTCACTGACTTGTGTCTTCTAGTGAATCAAAACTGTGAAGAAAAATGTTAACTTCATTATGGAGAAATCAATGAGTGAATGAACATTAGCTGTGTTAAGAAAGCTGTTGTGAATACACTCTAGAAACCTAAGTAATTCCTTGTTCAAGAACTGATGTCAACTCTTGCATACGTTAGTCCTGACCAAGTGGGTGTTTTCTAGCTTCTGAGTTCAGTAAATTATTGCTTCTTTTCTCAGTTTTATCCTTTGACTTCTCTTGTGATACCTGCTTGGATAAATGGAGAGTTATGAGAAGAGGCACAGTCAAATGACATGCTTTCTAGTCTGAATCTGAGGTAACTGAACGTATCTACAAAAATATTTAGAATTCGCTTTGTTTCCACAAGTTTTAACCTTGGTCCTGCAACCATGTACATTAGTTTATCTGGCACATGAGTGTAATGGAACAACTCACATGAATAAAGTTAAACATGTGTAAATGTTTGCAAGATATGGGTCAATAATTCTTTGGAAATCATAGCAAACCAACTCTCTATTTTCTTATGCAGTGGTATTCTCCTATCCGTCTTAGACAAGTGATCTGCAATATCTGTAATAATCATTATGGTATAGTTGTTCCAAATAGCTCACAGCCAGGATGCAGAAACTCAGCTAGTGTAAATTGTTATTGTTCCATTGACTTCAAGGGAGCTACAGGAGATTTTATGAACTGAGGATCTGCCCCCACATTCTCAAATGTCCAAAAATGCATATTAGGGCCAAATAAGAGGTCTGCTTCCATGCGGGTCTATCCATCAGGACCAGTTCTTTTAAGCGTTCCTTGGCTAACGGGCGGCAGATCTGGCTGCAGTTGTGCGTGCTGAGTCCTTTGGAGTATACCGTTCCAAAGTCTTATCATGAATTCTCTGTGAGCATCAGGATGTACGCATACTGCCTCTATTTAGAATAAATGGGGCCAAAGAATAATTTCTCTAAATTGGTTGCCACCACAGATAGTGGTTTGGTTCACTTTCCAGCACCAAGCTGTGATGTGCAAGAAGGGACTGGGAGCAGGGTTAGGCAACAGTGGCAATACAGAAGAAATTGGCTGACCTAAGAAGTCCAAAAATTCCACTTTCCCAGTAAGTGGAAGGAGAAGTGAAGCACGAATCAGCTGATAGCTTTTCAACACAGGTTTAAAGTGATTTGATTTGACAAATCCCCCAAGATAATTATGTTTTTAGTGATTACTTGCACACTGAGTTTCTTTCTAGGAAATGTTCTTTCCCCTTCCTGCTAGTCTGGTGTTTGCATACGGGTGTAAGGCTCGGTCTTCAGTGGGTACAAGTCACCCAGTGGGGTTCTGTGGGGCATTAAACTACTGGAGTATTTGGTCGTAAAGAGCTGAAAAGAAAGGTAAGAGACTGCTCAGTGGAGCTGGAAATGAAGGACCTGACCCTGCTGTTTGGCAGGTCTCCCCTGCTTTCTTCACAGACCATCGTGTACTGGGCAGGTTAGGAAGTTTGTGTACTAGGCAAGTTTGTATGTCAGACGCATTGTAGATATATCAGCAGGGCCCACATGGACTGGCCAGAGTCACCATGTCATTGACCTTGCTTTAGGAAGGATCCCAGGATTTGTCCTCTGACATGTCTCGCAGTGAAAGCTGCTCCCTTTCAGGTTTAGTCATCTTAACCCCAGCAGAAGATGGAACCGCCCAGTGCTCTGGAGTGGTGGAGCCCAGCTCCTTGGTGCCATCTTTGCATCCAAAATTTGGGAGTAATTTTCGGACAGTAGCTCATTCCGCTAGGAACCACAAGAGTGCAGTAGCTTTGTGCATTTTTAAGAAGGAGGAGGTTATGATACAGGTCTTGTTGCTGCCTCTGAAGTATCTGACACATCAGCTCATGCTGTAGAAGGGTGGCTCTGGGGCTGTAGCAGGGCTGGTGGGATTCCTGGTGAATATAAGGCTCCGTGCAGTCCCTGGATCTGCTACAAACTGCTGACTACAGGCCGTGGGGACCACCAAGTGGTCTGGACCATTGGTCCATTGTTTAGAAACCTCTAATTAAAAAGAAGCTAAAAATGAAAGGAAAGCAAGAATGAGAGTGAGAACTAGATCTGTGGTGATGAGAGTGAGAACTAGATCTGTGGTGGTGGACAAAATCTTCTGCCAGATAAGAAGTGTCTGAGGACAAAGCTCATGTCTTTGCTTCGTGTCTGCACAACTCCCAGCACAAATGGGTTCCCATTTTGCCTTGAAATCAAGTAACTATTTTAACATGCTGCAGAGCCCAAAAGAAACGCCAAGGGAATAGATAAATTCACTTGGACTCTCCACCATGCTAATGTGAATACGTGGCTTTGAGATTGGAACAGGCTCATGCCTGGATGGCTCCAAGCACAGCAGAGTCAGCTTGTGTCTGGCTGTGGTTGACCCTTAGCAACCCAGTGAACCCTGAGAAATACTGGAGGGCTCACAGCACAGAATGAAATGCATTAATTCTCACTCTCCTCCAGCAGCATACTGCCTTGGGGGAGATGGAGGAGGTGATGCGTTTTTACATGAGTTGAAGCAGTTTTTCTGAGGTCTAAGATATCGACTGTGAAAGAACTGTGATAAGCAGTCTGTGGAGAGCTCAGGTGAAGGAACACTGAGTCCTATTGATGACCCTACAAGAAGAATACACTCATGATTAGCCTTGTGCATCATGTTTTTAGAACATTGCAGCTCATCCAAATTAAGACCATTTCCTTCTGTTTTACTGGCTGCTCTTGATAAGAACAGTGCAAGACAGCCCATCCTTCAGTTCCACATCGTTACTCCATATGCAGCAAGTTCTGGCCCTGGAGATCACCAGAGAAACCATTCGAGGGGCTTTTGTGGCACTGTAATGCAACTTTTGCTCTCAGCTCAACTAAAGCATTGCTCATTAAATTTAGCCATCTACAAATATAGTCTTCCATCAGTAGAGGAACTTGGAAGCCCAGAGGAAGAAGAGCCCTTCATCATTATGTGTCTAGGAGCATACAGACAGATATGTGAAGCAAGTTCCCCCAAAATTCATAACTCAGGCAAGGTGAAGTCATTCAGAGAAGTACTGCAATTTGCACCTCTGTACAAATTGGCAAGTGAGGCACAAACTGTGCCCGGAGTTGCACAACGCTATCACTGGTTTTTCTGTTTCAGCCTAGACAACTTCTGCCCAGCCAGAGGGATTCCTGATGGATGTGTCTTTGAGAAAAGTCACGACAAAGAAATTATTTCAGAGGCTGCGGGCTTTGGGGCCGTGGGGCTTAAGCTCCTATCTGACACAAGAGGCTGGCATGCATGGATGCTCCTAGAATATGAGCAGAAGATTTTTTAGTAATAACTGGGCCTTTTTATTTCTTTTATAATCTGGCAAGCCATGTAGGGAAGGAGGTTTTGACATCCTTCCACCAGGATCAGCGAGACAGACCATCTGCTGATGTAAATTGGAACAGCTCCGTTGCCTAAAGTTATGTTACACTAATTTAAATCAGCCCATCATCTCCAAGACAAACCACCTTTCGCTGCCTTCCCCCACCACGTGCCAGATCCGAAGCACATTAAACCGAGGTACAACCTCGTTGTGGAGGAACCACCCTGCAAGCCTGTGCTCCCCATCTACCCATCCAAAAACCTGGTCCAAGCCTTCTGCTCACAGCCCTCCTCTGAACCTCCCCTCCTCCTCCACAGAGCCCCGGAGGAAGAGGAGAGTGGGTTGAGGACCCCCAAAAGGTGGCAATCTTGGAGGGCTGAACGTGCCATTTGTTTCCTCATTTCAGGAACCCAAACCTGGCAAGAGCAAAGTGGAGTAAGGTCTCTTTTTCCATCTGCTTCGCTGGCATTGCTCCGGAGGTCACTGCCGGGGACGGAGGTCCTCGCCGGGCCCCATCTGCCTTCCCTGGGCTCCCTCGTTTATGCCCACTTGGGCCTCTGACATTCTACTCTGTTTTTCTTTCCTTGAAAATGGATCGGGAATTGGGAGCTGCTGCGCAGGAACGCGCCTGTTCCCCATTACAGCTCCACCGGGGCTGTAACACGATCGTGCCTGCTCCATACCCACACAGATATTTATTTATCCATACAGGCTTTCTCCTTGTTTTCATTAAGTTAGGCAGAAAAGGTTAATCTTTCTTCTGCTAAAGCTTCAAAACCAACCAAGCTAAATAAAATATGATTTCTTTCATTTCTTTTTTAAAGGACGCTCTCTCCCCACCCACCCCCCCTTAAGTACCAGAATGAGGTCACAGTCAGAGATGCCACAAGAGTAAATTGAAAACAGGTTGAAAAAAAGCAAAAGGGTGAAAGACGGAGAGAGAAAACCACAATCAGAAGAAAGTGACTGGTAACATCGCAGGGTTGGTTTCATCCAGTCTAGTAAAGAAGCTGTCAAGACAGAGGCATCGGTGCCTTCCTATTTTCCCCTTCATGCTCTTTCTAGGAATCTCGAAGGTGAATCACAGTAGGGAGGTCTCCTCTCTTCTTCATTTCCACTCTGGTTTGCACCACCTGGGTTTTGTCCGTGCTGCTCTCGGCACAGGGACACGGGCTGAAGGTGTGGGAAGGCCTGTGAGGGTCCCAGAGCTTCCTTTTGCTCCTTTAATCTCCCGGAGGTTCCTGGCCGCACTCTCTTGTTTAGTCTGGTTGAGCTCAACGCCGTAACTCTTGTTGTCTTTGGTGGGATGGTTGATAGGTGATTCATCCTGCCTGCTGTCCGCAACCGCTGGGCGCTGGCACGGGTCGCGGTGGAAGGACTGAGGCAGACTAAGACTGTTGGATGCCATGAATGAGCGGTCTGAGCCTGCTCCCATCCATTTTTGTTCCTCAGTCCCCGTTCCTGCCCATCGAAGCCTCCTGCCACTAGAAGTGTCCTCCCTCCAGAGCAGATTGCCAGCTCAGCCTTGCAGACAGGCAGCAGAGTCGGGGGTGTCCTCCTTCTCCAGACCAGACATCAAGTTGGTTTCCCAGGTGGCCATCCCAGAGCCGTCACTGGTGGGTTGACCTACATGCCTTGGTGTGGCCAGACGGGGTATGGCCAGGAGAAGTTTGCAAAGCTTCAGAAAATGGGGCTAACCCTCCTGCAAGCTCCAAGAGTGCTGTTCTTTTCTGCTGTTTTAGGGAGAGCTCTGACTCACCACAGCACCAGAATCAGTATAAGACAAATGTTTACAAAACCAAACTCCACAGCCGTGTCTGCAGAAGAGGACGAGGCAGTAGCGAGGGGTTGCACTGGAGAGAGAAGGAAAATGCCAGCTGGAGGGAGCCGCATCTTCCCGGCAGTCGTTAGTAGAGCAGAGATTGATTTTCGAAAGCTGCCTGGGGAGCTGGATGGTTTGGGGCAGACCAGTCCTGGGAAGGCAATGGCATGGAAATGAGGGGGAGGAGAGTCTTGCAGGGATTTGGTGTACAGTTGGGAGTATCAGCATCCCTTTGCTGAGCACGGTTGCTCTGTTACCTGGAGTCAGTGGGCAGCAGGTACCATCTTTTGCTCTGTGCACAGCACTTGCCATAGTGCTGTTGAGCTCTGGTTTGGATTTTTTGCTGCTGAGAAGTGAACACAGGTGAGGCATCCTCACAGGAGCTGATCATTTGTCCTTGATAACTGTAACAGCTTATTGCTTTATTTAGCGTGACATCAATTATTTATTACTATTAATGAAGGACACAGATGGCTGTCTGGTCAATAAAATATCTCCTACTCCACAGAGATGATCTACTTAGCTATCATTTACTCTGCTGAGAACCTTTGGATTCTTTCTGAAATTTAATAACGCGAGCAAAGATACTACAGCAATCTAGAAGGTTTGTGCTTCAGGGCTGCTTTGGGAGACTGAAATCCTTCTTTATATTTGCTGGCGGGTTGTGTGAGAACACAAGTCCAGACGGGAAGGAGAAGCCCCTTTGCTTTCCATCACAAGCTACTTATCCATATAATCCCTTTTATAAAGTGATCAAACTCCTTCTTAAAAGATAGATGATTTGCCCTTCTCAGGAGTAGATCGTTTATTCATATCCAATTTACTTTCTCTTGCCATTACTGCCCATTAGCCTAAATATTTATTTTCCATCTGAGTGCCTGCCCTGTTGATGTATTCACAGAGTCCTGTATTTCTGCTTGGCCTTTTTATGTCTCTGCTCACATGGTAAACTTGTGCTTTTAGTTATTTCCCTGGGAAGCCTTCTCTCCTGCTTTCCCCGTGCCTTGTTCCTAAGCACAGATGAGGAATACTACGCACTGAGCTCTCACCATTGCCTTGGGCATTTAGGTCGGTGTTCCTCCATTGCTACAGCATCCCAAGACCACTTTGACTTTGTAGAGCAACATTAGTGGTCCCTCATCCCCTTGCAATGCCAGCAAATGCATGTTTCCTTCGTTGCATTTCACTGGTTGAGTGATGGTCTCAGTCTAAATCTAGGGAATAACTTGTTTTCTGATCCTCGGGAAGGCTGAGGAAATTTCATTTCAGCTGCTCTCAGAGCACCGCAGACTGAACAAAGAGAGACTTCTTGTGTGTGAGATGAACAAACAAAGTTGCCCTGTGATCTGCTTCACCCAGGGGAGAGCAGGAGAGAGCAGCTCCCCGCGTTCGCTGTGGATTGACAGCTCTGAGTAGTCAGTTTGTCCCTGGGGCGTCCCTTACCTGACCCGCTGTTTGCCCCGTGGTCCGTGCAGACCGGCACCACCGGCGATCTCACTGCTGCTGGTACAGGTGCAGAAAGACTTCAGCAGCTCTGCTAGCATCTGTTTTGCTGTTTTCATAACAACCTCTTTGCTTTTGTTTGATTGTAGCAGAGCCAATGAGAGGGGGATGTTCCCCAGAGGCTCAGGATTGAACACAAAGCACCCTCTTGCTGTAGGGATTTTTTACTGCACAGGTTTGGGCTCATCCCAAGGTGACAGCACACTGACAGACCCCGAGACCTTCATTTCCTCCCGTGCAGGGGGACAGCAATGCACTCTGTGACCTGGGCAGGTCTGATCGTATGCTGGGGCAAACCAGAGTGTTGTGTGATGCAGATGCTGCTGTGTTTTGGGGTATTTCTCACTGCCGGCCTGCTCCTCTCCCCTCAAACCTACCCAGAAAGACCATAAAAGAAGAGTATTCAGAAGTTAGTGGATGACTTAAGGAGAGATATCTGTGCAATTTTAATACATGCTTTCATTTAGTGGTCGCACATGACATTTTCCATCCCATTTCCAGTCTCCTTCATATCTTGTGCCACCCTCTGCACTCCCTGTCTCAGCCCTGGGTTCTTCTCTCCTGTCCCATCTCTTGTGCTCCCTGGCACAGGTGTCCTGACTGGTGCTCCTTATGTCCATGCACTGCCAGTCCAAATCTCCCCTTGGTCTTGCCCAGCTATTTTCTTTCTGGCCCTTCATCGCCAGCCGGTCAACCCTGAGTGCTCTGGGAAAGGCGCGAGATCCCACAGGAGGCACCCATGGGATGATCTGTCCCCTGTCCCCACTGTGAAGTTTCCTCCTGCTCAGAAGTTGGTTGTTTGAGATCTGAAGAGGTTAAAAAAGCTCTTGCTCTTGTTCAGCAGCACAATCTAGTCCTGCTTCTTCGTTACGTGTTTCTGATTCATCTGGTTTGTAAGTCACGGCCGCGTCTGTTCTCAATGACTTCTGGTGACAGGGAGTTCCCCAGTCCAGCCCGATGTTGTATGAAACGGGATGGAAATGAAAGTTGGAAATGAGCAATAGGGTTTGGGTTGTTTGTTTAAACCATAAACCCAGAGCTACGGGGCTTGCTCAAGGCCATTCCTCGCTCATGACTTCCAAGCAATGGTTCTACCGCTGCCAACCCAACCTGCCCGTTGAGCTGACTTGGGGTTTGGTACGGACCCAGCGCTGGGGACTGGGTTAAACTACAGGGACCGGTGACAGAGCTGCCTGGAAAAAGTTTGGAAAGAACAAGTCGTGCTGGGAGCATTAAAATGAATAATTAAGGCTTGGATTCCTTTAGGGAGGAAAAGAATTTATTGCTGCTCTTTGCTCTGGCCGAGGGGGACATTTGTTACCGAGTTGTGTGTTTTGAGACAAGACGCAAATGCGGTTTGGGAGGGGCTGGGGGGGAGGGGATTTTTTCTTCTACCTGGGTAATGCAGCCGCACAGCCAGACGTTCGGGGCTGGTTACACCACTGGGTTATTTCTCATGGTCCGTACAACGAACCTAGACCCGTACTTCGTTTCAGTAGTCCTCAGTCACTTCTGCTTTTAGAAAAATAAAGGAAAATGCTGAGAATGGGATTGTCCTCCTCCCTCTGCTTCCGTGTCTCCACATTTACACATGCAGAAGGTACCCAGCACCGCAGCCCAGGTCCAGGTTTGCTTATAGCGGCACAACTCCATCAGCTGCAGCAGCCCTGTCTCCGACTCCCGTCAGTGGGAATGGGGGCACAACCAGGGCAGCTGCTCTGGGTTTTTTACTGCTGAGTACCGTGGGCTTTGAGCAAGGCTGGTGCGAAATGGGAATTGCATGCGATGGGCTCTAACTGATAGACAGCCTGCCCACTGCAAGGAGACAGGTTGCACAGCAGTGAATAATCAGGCCCAAAAAGCTTAATAAATGGAGCGTTTTCAGTTTCAGCTGGGTCCGATCTAAGTGTTTAATAAGCTTTATAAACCAGAAGACCAAAAAAAAAAAAAAGTTTTTCAACATTTTTAATTAGGTTTCTTTTTTTTTTCTTCGAAGGCTTGTAAAGGGGTGAGTGTTCTTCAGCACAGCTGAAGGAGCTCCAGCCAGAGCTGCAGGAGCCAGCGGAGTGCATATGAAAGGGAATGCAGAGCTACTGATTTTCATTGAATAAAATTTAAAAAAAAACACACAAAAAAAACCCCAGCACATTGAGAGCAATTCCATCCAAGCTCTACAAATGTCTCCTTTCCTGACAATCTAACATAGCAGAAACACAGTTTGCTGGGGCAGGTGATTTTTGAAAAAGGCTGTGTCCCCTTGAAGAATTTAATTGCAGTTAGGGCAGGAGAGCCCTCTTTAGCCAGGCTTCCAGCTCTTCTGGGGACCTGGAGCCCATCCTGGGGTGGTGGTCCTGCAAAGAATCATAGAACAGTTTAGGTTGGAAAGGACCTTGAAGATCATCGAGTTCCAACACCCCTGCCCTGGGCAGGGACACCTCCCACCAGCCCAGGTTGCCCAAGGCCACCTCCAGCCTGGCCTTGAACACCTCCAGGGATGGGGCCTCAACAACCTCTCTGGACAACCTGTGCCAGTGCCTCACCACCCTTAAAGTGAAAAACTTCGTAATGTTTGATCTAAACCTGCCCTCTTCCAGTTTGAAGCCATTCCCCCTCATCCTCTCACTACATGCCCCAGTAAAAAGTCTAGCATGTGGTGTTTGCAGAGAGTCCACGTGTTCCTGGATGCTCTGTGAGCACACCCTTCTGTTGTCCACGCTGTGACTTAGCCCTGGCCCTGCTTTCCGCAGTGGGTCCCTGGTACAGCTGGTGGCCCAGGTGTATTTTCTACTTTCTGCTTTGTCCACAGGTGATATTCCCCATAGAGACTTGGGACCATTCCTACCAGCCACAGCCTGTGCAGAGTTGTTCCTACAGTGTGTTTTTTTTTTTAAATGGTCAGCAATAATTTTGTGCCTGTACTGATGTTTTGGTCTTGCTCATCTCTTTGCTCTCCAGGAGAATCCTTGAGCTTTGCGGATGATTTGCTTTCTGGCCTTGCAACCTCCTGTGTGGCAGCGGGTAGGAGCCATGGAGATGTTCCTGAAACCAGCCTCTATTCAGTCATTTTCAAGTGCCTGGAACCAGATGGTCTGTACAAGTAAGGAGAGGCATGTGGGGAAGTGCTGGGGGCAAGGGGGGACCTCCAGTACTGTTATTTTATTGTTATTAACCTTTTTGGTTAGCACCGTGTTCCACCAGACACTGGAGAAATGATGAAACTCTTCCTGTTGCTTTGAGTGTTCACCTCAGCTAGTGAAATGGAAAACCAGTGTCTGCCGGTACGGCACGGGAGGCACTGGACATCTGTGGGAGACTCCACTGGGATAACTCTCCTTTTCGGTATGCTGGGCTTCCAGGCCCGTGCCTGGTGGGACAGGGTTGTCTCTCGTGGGTGAACTGAGCTAATGTGGTCAGATTGAAGCAAGTTGCCAAATGCTTGGTGGACCAAAATAGCCAGATGTCAAAAGCGTGGTAGGGGTTGTTCGTGTAAGTTGCTGTTTGTATTAGCAGGACGCGTATAGCGGATCAGAGACACCAAATCCATCTGCCCGTCACTTCTGCAGGGATGGCTGGCCACGCCTCTCCTGATCTTCTTGTTCACTTACTTGACTCTCCTGAGATATCCTTTGAGCACATGGGATTGGATTTTGTGACTGAATCCTGTGGAGCAATTAGTGTCCAAAGCAAAGGGATAATTTCAAGATCTGAGTATTAACTTCCCCTTCAGTATGGTTTGGGGAGGGTCTGGGCTCTTCAGCCTGGCTTGTGAGTCAGGGCATCCTCTGTCTTGGTGGGGGAATAGCAGGAGTCAGGAGAGTAAGAGAGAAAAAAAGAGAAGAAAAAGGCAAGGAGGCGGAGGAGAGACAGAGTAAGCAAGAGAGAAACACCCAGGGCTTAATGTCAGAGTGACTGTAATAATTAAAACACATTTTGTAGTGAGTAATGAAACTTTTTATGGGACCACAAAAGCATTTAAAGCAAGAGCTGGCAAATGGTCTGTCAGCGAGAACTTTTAAAGATCTTGATTAATACTTTCCCTTTGCCTCGCCCTCCCCCCCCCATTAAGTATGTTGACAGCCTCCGAAGAAGGAGAAGCCTTTATTTGCGCATCTCTTGAGCAGGGCTGCGTCCAGTAGAGGGTTCCAAGTGATACCTCTTGCCACTTAATAATTTTAAATGTTTTCCTGTTAAATAAGTACAACACGTAAATATAATTATTAATATCTCTGGGAACTGGGCTGCCCTGACAAGGTGCCAGGGAGAGGCCGGAGCAACCGCAGAGCTCGCTAATAACCCGCTGCCCGTAAAACCGGCCGGTTGTGAGCTCTCAGCCGTTCGGCTCACGGCTGCCAGGGGCACTGGGAGAGGGAAGAGCCGCTGGGTTTGATGGGGAGACTACTGCCGAGGTGAACACACGGAGCTGGGAGCCAGAAGGTCTGGCTCTTGGGCAGCCCGGGCTGCCAAATCATCTTCCCCATCTGCCGGGCAGGGATAATTGCACTCACCCGTTGCTTTAGGGGCTCTGTGATCTAATTCTTGATGTCTGTAAAGAGTTGGGAGAGTCTTGGGTGGAAGGCGTAAAGCTTTGTCCAGGGTTTTGTCATCTCTTTGGTCAAACCCAGGCTTCTGCTTCAGGGTGGTGAGGCACGTTGCCACAGAGGGGGTAAGCAGAGGTCGGCGATGCCCTGTGTCCTGGGGGTGGCTGTGGGCAGCTCCTGCTCTCTGTGCATGCTCCTGGGTGAGGGACAGTAGCTTTTTTTGTGGGGAGCCATGGCTGCAGGCAGCCAGCGGGCATCGGTCCCCTGGCATCGAGGAGCTTTGGACCTCATCCTTCTGCGGGGACAGGCCCTGGGGTGATGCACAGTGTTGGCTCCGTCCCTCAGCTAATGCTCAGCAGGGCTTGGCGCACCGTTCCCAGGGCTGCACACACTTAAGTGCAGATGTATGGACACATGTCCGTGTTGGCACCTGTGGGGCATGGACCCACACTCCTGGGCATCCAAAAAACGTGTGTGCACACACACACTACAGCACACCCTCCTCAGCATCTGCCGCTGCATGCCCCAGCACGCCTGCGTGGACTGATGCTCAACGTGGATGCATGTATATCCACCACACACACACATTTGCTCCAACCTGGGACCTAACCAGCGTTTGCTTAGCATCTGGGCATTCTCAGATACGTAGGCACACACATTAAATATGTTCCTCGTGTTCAGATGTCCATACAGTTGCAACACAGCGTGAAGAAAGCCAGAACAGTGAAATGTGAGGCTAACACTCTGTTCTGAGCCCGCGCAGACGAAACAACAACAGAAACACGGGCACAGGGTCATTCCTTAAATTGAATTTCTTCTGCTTGTTTCATTTGTTTCTTTGGAAGAATAGCTATCTTGGAAGGCTCTGGCCTGGGCATAATCCTGATTATAGCAACTCAGCAGGGACCTGTGCTCTTCTGTAGGCTGTTAGGTGAGCACACAGTCTGCAGCATCAGAGCTCTTAAAAGCAAATGCTTTTGCTTGTTCAGTAGTCCAAGGGTGTCACGTAAACTGAGAGAGGAGACTGTGAGATCGTGGCGGTCTCTTCTGCTCTGTAAATGTGTCAGATATTTTGTCCTTTTTCTTCTGTAGTACCTACAGCAATTACACTCTGCTGTTGACCATTCTTTTGGAGTACTACCAGCCTGAGATCAAAGCTGGGCTTGAGTATGAAAAACAAAACCAAAAAATGCTCTACAAGCAAACAAATAAACAAATTCTGATTGATTCCTCTGCTTTTGAGACTTCTGTAATTTCAAAACATAAACTAACAAAAGGAGAACTAATTTCTTTGTCCTTTGCAATTTCAGTCCGAAGAAAGTATGTTGCCTGTCAGCCCTTTTCTTTCCCCTGCATGTAGTACGTTGGGATTGAGGTGCTAGTCCCTGTGCGGAGGGTTTTCGGAGGGAAAGTAGTTCATGTCAACAAAGATGCATGTGCTCCATATGCTCGTGGACACTGCTGCTGCTCTGTCAGGCCTGGGTGCCTGGGCGGGGGGATTCATGCTGCAGTCATGTGAATGTGCTCGAGTGCATGTGCGCAGGGACGCTGAGGATGGTCCCTGAAGACTGTCAAGTTTGGTTTAAGCTCTTCAAAAACAGAAGTCTTACAGTCCTTGCAAAATGCATCACAGGAGAGGGGATGGTTCTCTCCCGGGGTCACCTAGAGCAGAGCAGTCTGTCAGGCTTCCTCCCGGGTGGATCTGGAAGAGGATGGGGTGAGGAAGGCAGTGGGAGAGATGTCTATGTGTCTGTTAAGTGCTCGTCTTGCATGGAACAGCCGGTCCGGACAGCAGTTAATGCCAATCAGATTGATGGTTTGGGAGCTTGGGAGCAGCACACTGTGACAGGCACTGGTGATGCACCAAGCACCAGTCAAGAGAAGGAGCTCTGGCTTGTCTCAGAGGTCAAACTCAGCCTGAAGGACTGAGCTTACATTTCTCATGGCCCCTATATAGCTCAGCACCCTACAAATCCAACCGATCTCTTTGCCGTGGAGACAGGAGCTTCCTCTGTGCATCCCATAGCCTCCCTGAGCCTTCAGCCCAGCTCGCCCATCGCGCTAGCTCATCCATCTCAGCTTCTCACCCCGTTGTTCCCTGAGTGCCTGGGGATGCCTCTTCGCTGAGCCGTACCTGATCGGCGGCTGGAAAGCGGCTTTGCCAGCCCAGCACGTTCGTTTCAGATACTTGGGGAGACACCAAGTATCTCTCAGCCAAAAAAGGGAAATTTTGGAATGGGAAATGAAAACCCCCTCCAGCTCCTCAATGGACCTGCAGTGCAAACACACCAACTTCTTCCCTGCGCCACAGATACTATAATTATAGATTAGATTAAATCCCAATGTTTCACTTTATTTACATTCCTGACCTAGCCTATTCATTTCCGGTATTTGTGCCAAGAATCAGCACTAAATTTACTGGAAATAATATGGAAGTCATCAGGATCCCTTCCAGAGCCTTTCCTTGGAGTGTGTTCATGTGCTGAGAAGGAGCCTCAAATTTGCATTCCCTTTGCTGGCTCAGATAGGGTTTCGCCAGGGTGATCCTGAGCCAGCCCAAAGGCTCTGGGAGAACGCGTTTCAGGAGTGCCGGAAAGGTGGAAAGCCTTTCCTAGGGGATGAAGATGGGGCATTGTCATCAGATGGAAGGGGATTCAGTTAGACCTCAGCATGACAACACAAGGCTCCCATACACAGCCGAGACCCACCAAGACCTGCCCAGCCAACGTCACCCTGTGTAGGGTCTGGAGGCCATCGCCAGCATGGCCAGGCTCAGCCTCTGTCATCATATGCTGGCGAACAGTGAATGTACTGTATTTTGGCAAACCTAAGGAAAGAGGCAAAGGCATTGAGTAGGGGGAACCCATCATAGCACGGACAGACAGCGACTGCGGTTCAGCAAGCTGAATGTGCTAGAGGAGCTGGCCCAGAACAAGGCTGATTAATGTTGACTGACCTCTGCCTTATGCATAGCTGGGATAAAAAGTGGAATGGAAACCCTTGGTGCTCGAGAGTGTGCTAATGCTGGCAGCAGTCCGCTGCTCCTTATATGATACTAATTGTTATTGTTGGTCTTCCGTCAGGAAGACACGTGAATGAGCACTGGAGCAATTGGAGACAGATCCCAAATAGCTCAGTGGCATGGGTTAAAACACATCTGTTGCGGCCCTTGGCTGAGTCCCCTGTGTGCACAGGAGCTGTGCTGCTTCATTGAATCCACCTCTTCTGAAGTCGAGCGCTGTATGGCTGTAGTTTCTTCTCAGGCATTCCCGGCTTGCGGAAGCTCAAACAAGGCAAGTCAGGAGTTGAACAAGCGTTTGCTAAATCCCGGGCCTGTGCTCCAAACGCAGGCTCGTCCTTCGTCAGCAGTTTAGGATTGCTTCAGAACCAAGCTGCCCAAATGCTGGCATGGATGTGGTTTTGCTGAAGTTAAGTCCAGCATCGAGCTGTCCGGGCCCATCTGGGCTGTGTGGATATTGCCACAGTGAAGGTGGGCTGGCCCCATGAAAGACAGCCTGTACAGGGAGGTCAGGGGCTCAGCAGAAGGAGATAGTCTCTGCTGATATTAGTGAAGTCCTGTGCATTGGGCTCTTGTTGAAGTTTCCAACATTAGGAGAGAACATGTGTAGAAGCCATGGAAAAGATACTCATGCTTTCTTCATGGCCAGTCAAGGTGCTGGAGGCTCTTCCCAACTTTGCCATTTGCTCTACTGAGTGATTTAAGCAGATCACTTTTCTCACTTTCATCTTCATCTGTTTGCCTGTTCTCTTTATAAGCTCAGGTTTTAAGCTCGCTCTCACCATCTCTGTGTACAGCCCACCCTGGCTGACTCAGATCGGGGCCTCCAGGTGCTGCTGCAATATTCCTGTACCGACCATTTGCCATCACCCTTCTAAAAGTTGGGTTTGTGCCTGAGTCCTGGAACAGGACTGCCAGCCTACCACCTGGAACAGATCAGGAGTCAGGAGGTACCTATCCACTGACCTCAGTGGAATATTCTTCCCTAGTATCCGCCAAGCATGTGAACATCTTTCTCCTTTTCACTGGAAAGACAAGGTTATCCTCCCCAAATTGTCTGTTTCTGCTCATACGTAATGCCACAAAGAGAACAGAAGAGCCTTTGTTGCCTCCCACAGCCAGCTCCTCCCCACCCGTTCCTCAGGACATCCGGATTGAAATGACATTCTGGGTTTTGTCCTAAAAACTCCCAGCATCCGAACACCAAAGCTGGCTGGGTCCAGACCCATTCGTATTGCTCCTCTGGGGGTGGCTGGAGGAAGGCGGGCAGTGGGGGAGCAAGGAGGAGGAGGAGCCATAGGATCATAGAATGGTTTGGGTTGGAAGCAACCTTGAAGATCACCTAGTTCCACTCCCCTGCCCTGGGCAGGGCCACCTCCCACCAGCCCAGGTTGCTCCAAGCCCCGTCCAACCTGGCCTTGAACACCTCCAGGGATGGGGCAGCCACAGCTTCTCGGGGCAACCTGCCCCAGGGGCTCACCACCCTCACAGGGAAACATTTCTTCACAATATCTCGTCTAAATCTCCCCTTTTACAGGGTGGTATGGTCAGGTTGTTGTGTAGAGTATCACAGCTGTGGGGGTGTATGAATATAGGATTCTTCCTGGAAATTGTAATGTGGTGGAGAGGAGGAGTTTGGCCTCTTCATCTGTTGGTAGACAAATGGACCTTTGCAATTCCACCTTTTCCCCATCACCAATCCCCTATCACCAACCCATTACAGTTATGGACTTGGAGAGTATTCTTATTTCTGAGTGTGTAGAAAACTAATGCCACTAACTTAGCTGTGTCCAAGTCTTATCTCATTGACTAATGGGAGAGCGAGCACAAGAGATGCGATATAAATATCAACACAGGCGTTGCTGGCTCTGATTTGCCTCTAAGCCAGAAAAAGCTCCACTGCGCTACTGCGTTGGAGTCATTTGTTTTGTTCATCAGGTATCCATGGCATAGAGTACCTTTTTCATGAAAATTGAGGGCTATGTTGATTTGATTCTTACAGTGGGGTTTGAACCCTCTCCCCTTCCAGGACACAGGGAATTCACTGCTTGGAGTGGGTGTTTCTTTTATCTTGAAGGGGGGGAAATGGGTGAGAAGGGAAAATCCATTTTGTTCTTGTTGGCCGTGTCCTAGTGAGGGAAACTGAGGCAGGGAGAGGTGATGTGATGTGCCTGAAGCTCTTCGGTGGGGTGGAGCTGAGCAGTGCTCAGGGATGCCCTTGCTCACGCTTCACGTAAGCCCCACTTCAGAACAGCACTTAAGAGAATTGCTATTTTGGTCAGGCGATTAAGCAACGCCTCCTGCAAAAAAGTAAGGTCTCCTCTTCCTAATTTCCTCATGCAGTCTGGGACCAAGGTACCTGAGGGGTCACGTCAAGGAAGCTGTGGCGTGCCCTCGAAAACGCTGCTGGCTGGCTCGGTGTCTCACACTCTCCCTTCTCTCTCGTTCTCAGTGTGTTGGTGTGGGGTTTTTTTCCCCAGCAAAGCCAATCTGGCAGGAAAATGACTTTTTTTGTTGGTTTTTGGGTTTGGGGTTTTTTTTGTTGCACAGTACTAGAGACAGCGGGCAATGCCGCTTTGCCAGCTGGAGTTTCCCCTCTGTCACCAGAGTGCAGATGAAGCTCCCACGCCGCATCTCCATCCCGGGCGCTTAGCAGGAGCGATGCTGGCTGGCCTTGTGGGGGGCAGCACCGGGGCTTTGACACAAAGAGGCACTGTTACATCGCGGCTGCGGGTCCTGCTTGCAGTCTTGCCTGGGGTGTGCGCAGCCCAAAAAACAAGCTCTGCCCATGCGGATCCTGGAATTTAAATGATGGGCAAACGTGACGCAGAGGCATCCAAGCGGGCTGCGTGCGAGCTGGCCCAAGCCAGACGCAGCACGGCCGCGTTCGCGTGGCGGTTCCGTGGCCTTACACCTTCTCTGCCGAGGCGAGAGGAGAGCGAGGGGGTATCAGGCGGGGTGCAAGCCTGGGCTGGCAGGGCTGGGCTGCAGCAGGATCGGAGCCCGTGCCTTAGATTCCGTGAACTAAAAGCATAACATGTACCTTCAATAGAAAGGCCAACCTAGAATGAGAAAAAAAAAGGGTAAATTTCAGTCTTAATATGGCATTGTGGCTATACTGCACCTCACTGAAGAAGTTAACATGTCACTTCACCCATGTCCTTCTCTCTCCCTCTATGTGAAACGATGATTTTCCAAAGTCCTTTTCACATCAGTGGTCTCACATCTTTGAACAGCAGTAAGAGACTACAGCGTCTGTGACAAACATCCCAGCTGTGTATGAAGATCTCTAACATACACTGAAAATGAGAGGATAAAGCGTTTAAAGCTGCACAGAGAAAAAATTCCAGCTGAAACGCAAGTTCAGCACTAGCTGCTACTGCCTGAAGTTATCAGGAATATGCTTTTTGTGGTATACAATGAACTGCCTCACAAATCTCAGCAGATATCTCAGCTGCGATAATACGTAGGACATATGTTCAGTGATGAATCTGAGTCTTCATTTACTAGCAGATAGGTACAGTGCTGGTGATGCTTGTCGGCTCAGGTCGCTGTTGGGGTGATTGTCCCTCCGCTGTGCGTTGTTTTGTGGCTGGGTAGCTCACGTACACCCCAGGCAGACTTTGTATCTGCAAAATGATGGTTGGATTTGCCACGTGTGGGTTCATGCTTCACTAGCCAACACTTAGATGTTTGGATGGGATGTTTCTGCCTCCCCCTTTGACTACTTCCCTGCGTCCAGTAGCAGCTTAACCTGCAGGCAATACAAGTTTTTAATAGGGTAATTCTAGCCTTACGGAGTGGCCAAAAGCAGCTCAGCTGCATCCATAGATATGCCCAGGAAGGATCATAGAATCATAGAATGGAAGGGACCTTGAAGCCCATAGAATCAAGGTAGGAAGGGACCTTGAAGATCATTGAGTTGCAACCCCCTGCCCTGGGCAGGGACACCTCCCACCAGCCCAGGTTGCCCAAGGCCACCTCCAGCCTGGCCTTGAACACCTCCAGGGATGGGGCCTCAACAACCTCTCTGGGCAACCTGTTAAAGTGCAAAACTTCTTCTTGATGTTTAATCTTTAAGAAGAGGGCACTTGGTTTGAAACCACCCCAACCTTACAGGCATGTCTGTTTCCTGACTTTAATTTGCTCAGGATCAAACTCTTTCTCTCCTCTGGTTTAAGATATTTCTTAGAAACGTGTTGTGTATCATGTTTTGGAAGATTAGCCCATTTGCTGGAAATCAGAACAGAAAAGGCGTCTTCTTCTGTTCTCTAAACTCAAACCAATGTTTGTAACTCAGAAAAATAATTAGGTAAGTAGTTTGTGAATTAATTTCAGCCCCAGCATGTTAATATGAGCCCAGGGTATGGGCTTCTTCTGGGCTGTGATCACACATTGTTGCCTCACGCTGAGCTCTGGTCAGTCAGCACCCCCAGGGCCTTCTCCTCAGGGCTGCTCTCCAGCCATTCCCCGCCCAGCCTGGAGTTGTGTTTGGGGCTGCCCCGACCCAGGATGTGACAAGCTGCTCTGGTGCTCAGGTGTTCAGATACCACTGCCCCCGCAGGTCTTGCCTGAAGCCAAACCCACAGCCCATGGAGTAACTCAGCTCAGACAGACTCTGGATGGGGCCCCAGGTCCCAAAAGCTGAGATACTGGGCCCAAAAGGTGATGCTGAACCAAATAAAAAGATAAGCCACAAACTGATCCTACCTGCCCATTTTTTCCTCCCCACTCTAGAGGCAAAGTTTGGATGCCGTTACCTGCCACATCTGTCCCAGCCCAGACCAGCAATGTGCATGTCTCACATATGGCCTG
Source organism: Charadrius vociferus (assembly GCF_000708025.1). NCBI lineage: Eukaryota > Metazoa > Chordata > Aves > Charadriiformes > Charadriidae > Charadrius > Charadrius vociferus. Next base: position 3,305,732 of record NW_009649057.1, read on the forward strand.
CACGTCCACAAAACTACTTAAACATTTTTTTTTGTTTCGTTTTTCCAAAGGACACCTGCAGCACATCCCACTCCATCCTTTTCTTGTAACAACAACAGCACAGAGAGTCTCTCACCAGCCTTGTCTCAGTGCTTTGTTATCTTCATTTTCCTTTTTTTTTTCTCTATTTTTTTTTTAATTCTTTTTTAATCTTTGGCTTGTGAGGACCATTACATCTGTAAGCACCCACCTCCTGGTGGTGCCACACTGGATTTTATCGGCACACAGCAGCCCCTCCAGCTCTGCCACCCCTTCTCCCCCCGAAGGTCGCGGGACAAGGCTGTTTCCCAGCTGCGGGGAGTTTGTCATGGGGGAGCTGCACAGTGACGGAGCCCCCGCACAGGCGGTTGCTAAACTCAGCTGCTTTCCAGTAGATCTCAAGTGACCTTTAACTTATTCCTTGGGTTTTGGGATTGTTTCCCCCCTGCAAGAGGAGTTTGTTTGTATTTTCCTGGTTTGAGGATACTGAGTGCATATGGGCATTTCTCTGCGGGTCCCATCTTCATAGTGTGGGAGGGAGGAGTTATTCCCCTAGACTTCCGGCAGCCTTGGGGTCAGGTGATGGAGCAGGAGCGTGGTAGGGCATGGCCTGCAATTTCTCCGCTGCAACTGCTGCTCCTTAACTATTATGCTTAAAAGTGGACTGGTCAGGAGTGCCCATGCGTTGGGACCTTTTTCAGTCCTGAGGCTTTACAAATCCCTCAGCTTCACAGGTTCACAGCCCTTATTGCCCGTCTCAAGTTATGTTAGTGCTTAGGTGGCCAATCCCTGCTGAAGAACCGACGTTTGCAAAAGTAGCCAGTGAATTCAGGTATCTCCATTTTGGGAGCATCATCTTCAAGGCTTCACTGGCAGAGCCACAGCTCCTGTTGGCTTCAGCTGAATTTGCTCCAGAGTAGATCAGTGTAAAATGGAGACGCTCAAGGTTAGCAAGTAACCTCAAAGTAGCTGCTTCTTCCTGAGTTTTCCCACCTGTAAAACAAACGTGTTAAACCTGAGCTACAGCCTTTGCTAGGTTTCCTATACAGTGAGGAGAACCGTAAGATAAAATGGGAGAGAAAGCCAAGAAGTAGCTGCTTGGTTGCAGAGGTGGCATCTACGTGGTGAGATGGGACTTGCCACAGTTAGTGCTCCGCAGGGGACCAACGGCCCACTTGGTCTCGGCTTGGTCTCCCCAGTCTGATGCCACCTCGTACTGCCAAGGATATTTGCCTTGAGCATCTTCAGAGTGATTGCTCCCAACACACACACCCTCATCGGTCCTGGTCACCTCGCACACAGACTCACTTCCCTCATCAGGAATGAGATAAATTCGATTATACAGCAATATGGTTTCTGTTATGAAAAGGGGAAAGAAAATACCCTGGCTTTCACTGAAAACCCTCGGAGCCAAAGCTTATGTCATAATTTAAACATTTCTAAAAAAAGAAGGAGGGTCTGAGGGCTGCGGTTCTGTTCAGGGGGTGGTGGATGGAGGGGGTGGTGGGGCAGGGTCCTGTCTTGACTAGACGAGCTGCTGGAGCTGGGTGCGGAGACCCGCTGCCCTGGCAGGAAGGGCTGCAAAGGGAGCCCCCGTTCAGGGAGCTCGGTGCTGGCTCACTGGTAGACATTTGCCCAAACACCTGGGGCCACCAGCCAGGCAGCTCAGTGGGGTGGGCTTGGGTGCTTACCTTGACTCAGCTCTGGGCTGCCATACCCCTGAATCAGGGTCTGTTGCTTTCCTTCCATCTTCTCCCCTCTTGATTTCTGCTGGGGAAGCCGCAGGGCAGCGCACGGCAGCAGCAACCTGAGCTACCTCTGGAGCGTGCCAGCCCCTGGCATCGTTTTCTCCTTCCTTCTGAGCATCTCCCACCACTCTGCAGTGATGGAAATAGCCTCAGCTCTTAATCTCATTGCACAACCCCAAACAGAAGGGCCTGCCGCCGGACTGGGATACTTTCGTATTTTCTTTCTGTCTGGTTTACATCACTGCAACATGTCAGTCTTCCAGCTTTTCTGTGACAAGGGATGGGGGGAGTACGTATCCTGCGCACCAGAGGCTCTACTTGTGCCAGTTTCTCACATGTGGCGGAGGATGCTGGGGTGTCTCTGGGACCCTAGGCTGCTGGGGGATCCTCTCAGAAGCAGCACCCTAAACCAAAATGCTTCTTCAGTGCCCTTTGACGTGTCAGCACTGTGACAGGGAAAGGATTTCAAGCCATTAGAGCTGCCACAAGTTGTACTCTTGGCCCTACATTGCATCTCCCTTCTTTGCAGGAGCATCAGTCCTGCATGGGCAAGGATGGATGCGTGTCCCTGGCTTGGGCAGCCTTGTTCTCCAGTGGAAGCTGCTGTCTTAGTAACAGCCTCTTCTTGCTTAATTGTGAGCTTAGTTGTCTCAGAGCAAGTCCAGGATGATGCGCAAGGGTCGCATCAATGCGGCACTCTACACTTTATGCCCATAAACTAGACCAAGAGAGAAGCAAGGACTCTATCTTATCCCTGTCTTGCCTGCCCAACTGGTCTCATCCCCATCAAGGCACTATGGAGGGGACTGGTGAGGACCTGAAGCTTCCTGGGGTAATCTTATAAATCCAAACTTCATGGCACTGCTGCAGCTGTAGCATATTTACCCAAGTGACAGGCACCAGCACTACCAGTGTCAACCTCTCTGTCCTCTCTGCTTCTTTTGCTTCTCCCCTCTGGGTTTGGGGTGTTTGTTAGGTTCATGTACATTTTGCGGTGCTGCATCCCCGTGGGTGCTGCCCTTTGTCAGTGCCGCACCGGAGATGTATGGAGATGTATGGATGAGGACCGGTGTGCATTTCTGTCCATGGTGTTTATGGGTTTGGCTCTATGGGGGGCTGGGACACCTCATTTTGCTGGGGGTCTGTCCTGTACCAGCAGCAGGAACGTATACCTTAGTGCTACTGTAGCCCCATAAACCCACCATCCCATAATCCTTATCCTGTAGCCTCTCTGAGGTGAAATCATGGCCAGATCCTGACCTAAATAACCTCGGGGTGTGCAGGTGTGGTTTGAGATGCTTGTTGAGGATGCCTGTGGACGTGCGTGTGGGGAGCAGCGGGTGGTCGTGGGGCTGGCTAGCCCCATGCTCTAGCAGGCGAAACAAACCCTTTACGGAGGGTTTTCCACCAAGGGCACTGCAGAGGATGGAATATCCTAAATACTGGTGCAGCCCAACAAAGCGCTACACCTCGAGTTCCCCTTGGCAGTGTACCCCATACCGTGCTCCACCACCACCAGGCTTGCAGTGACATCCCTGTGGCTCTTCCGTTGCCTATCCAAACCCTCCTGATGGCTGCTCATGCAGAGCTGCCCCAGTGCAGCCCACCCCATGGCGTGAAGCCCACCCCACGGCGTGAAGCCCACCTGCGTCACCCCCGATGGTTCCCGAGCTCATGCAGAACACCTCCAGCTTTGGGCTCTGTCCCTGGCTTGTACCTGTGGCACTGCCACACGCTGATTTGTTTTCCAAGTGGAAACATGAGTGGAAGTATTAACTCCACAAGGGCCTTTCTGTGCAATGCACTGGGATTAAATATTTATGTTGGCAAAAAGCATGTAATAGGCAGCTCAAGATCGGAGATAATGAAATTGAGGTGTGCGGAGCAAGGGGAGGGGGAGGCAGGGGGCTTGCAGGAGCAGAAGGGAGAGGGACCCAAGCGAGTTGCAGTACGTGTGCGTGGGCGATTGGTTTTGGCTTTATTAATCCCCCACCGGTCTGCATGGGGGGAGCCCCATCGCTGGGAGCTCTGCAGTGCAGGAGGGAGTGCGGAGATCAGCCATCGCCGTTCCCTGCGTGCACACCAGCTTCGGGCAGGAGTAATTGTCACCCGGGTGACTTTGACTTAGAGCCATCTGAAGCAAGACGGGGTAGGGACTGTCCTGCAGAAGATGCCTGAGCGGGAAGCAGCAAGGGATGAGACCCTCTCCGTGTCATCTGCAAACTATGTATGATCCTAAATCATTAATAACGGTGATATAGGATCCCTCACTCTTCCAGACCGCTGCAGTCAAGGTTATTTACTGCTGACTGTAGCCAATCAGGCAGCAATGTGGTTTGGATTATACGGAGGGTTCCTGATCAGGTCAGGAGGATGCTCATCGCAGCACACCGAGCGGGGAAGGCCCGTGCAAGCCTCCGTGGTGGGTGTTAACAAAAAGCCCCGCAAGGATGGGCAGCAGCGCTGGGCGAGGGGAGGGCACTGGGCGATGCAGGAGGGAGGACCCGCTCCGCCACCGCGGGAGGAAAACAAGGAGCGCATGCAACAGCAAAGGGCACTGCTCTTTCTCAATTCATTATCTTTATGAGACAACAACATCTCTCCCTTCACCACCACCCCCCCCACCTCCCCAACAACAAATATCATGGAAGGCGGCGCATGGGGGTTGCGAGTCCTGCGCCGTGCTGTGGGACTGCGGCCAGTCGCGGAGCCTCCGGGGAGGTATGAAACGAGGCATGAATGGAGTGTTAGGAGAGAATGGAAACTCTCCACTGGCTCCCAGGCTGGCTCTCTTGCGGGGGGTCCCTTGCTCACGATGACAGCGCTGCCTCTCATAAACACGCATTTCCTCATCCCCGTTTGTTTCTCTCTCTTGTGCAATCTCTTGTACCAGACGGGATTGGGAGTGAGTCCCAATGGTACGTGAATGTGTTACAAAAATCCTTCCCACCCTGCCACCAACGAAGTACTGAGAATAACAACAGGGTTTAAAAGAAAAAAGAAAAAAAAAAAAAAAAAAAAAAAACATAAAGAAAAGAAAGATGGGGAGAGCCGGATGGATTTGCTACTGGCCATGAGTTATTATTCTGAACGTTAACTCAAGGGCATGGCTGTGCTGGTCGTTTGCAGCATCGACCAGCGCTCAGAAGCCCCTGCTCCGCTCGGTGCTGCGCATCCCTCTGGGAAAAGGAAGTTCCTTCCCCAGATGTCTTTCCTGGGTGAAAAACATGAGACAAAAATAGGGGCAAAGTAACTCGGCGGAGATCACATAGTGCTCAAACCAAGAGACTGTCCAAACGCCGTCCTCTGTGCTGGGTTGGTTCACTCGGGATGTGTGAGCAGCACAGCTGCTGCACTGCTGCCAGCCTGGGGACATTGGCCAGGCTGCCCCTCTCCATCGACACCCAGAGGATAGAGCGCAGTCGTGGTGAGGCATGACGCTACGGTGTAGGAGCAAAGGCAAGTCCCACCATCAAACACAGAAAGTCTCCTGGGCTGGTCATAGTGGTCAGAAGGTCTCCTGGACCTGGGCTGGTGGAGCAGAGATGGAGGATCTGTGTGTTGGCTCAAGCTGCAGGGGAAAAGCTGGTGGGAGTTGCAATCCTTCCACGCAGAGGGAAAAGCAAAGGAAGAAACCTGTGGGGAGCGATGCCTCTGGAGCAGCGTCTGTGGGAGAGCAGGGCTGGCTCCGCACCTCCGCACCTCCGCACGCTCGCAAGCGTGGCCACCGCAGTGCCGAGGAACACTCCCGAAATGCAGGGCGGCGGGTCTCCGGTCCCGGTGGAGGCCTGCTGGGGGTAGCAGGGCTCTTGCTCAGGGCTGAGGGAAGATTCCTTTGCTTGCGAGGAATGTGTAAATCACGCCGGGCTGGGAGATGTACATAACCCTGCCTGAAAGCTCCTCTGCACTTCAAACGAATTCTAACGTGCTTACTGGGATTTTGTTTTTATTATTTGTTTCAGGCTCCCCCCCTATCTCCCCCCCAACTCGTCCTACCCTCCGCCCTCCCTGTCTGCTGCTGGAGCTGTGAGAACCTCCTGCCCGCTGCCAGCCCCTCGCCCCGTCCTCCCTCCGTTCGGGGGGCAGCCAGCGGGCAGCGGCGACCGCAGACCTGGCCGGCGTCCTTCTGCCGGGGCTCACTGGCACGCAGCATCCCCTCCTTGCCACCATCCTGCCCCCCCGGCACCAGCCCCGTGCCGGGGTTGCGGGGCAGTCGCAGGGACCCCATGGCTGCCCTTGGGGCTCCCGCAGCACGGCGGGGGGCGCAGATGCCCCTCGCTCGGAGGCTGGCACATTTGGATGCTGCCGGGGATGCTGCGAGCGCAGCCGCTCCCTTGTGTGCCGGTATTGTTGTCGTGCTTTGTTTTTGCTTTGTTTCATGCGGAGGGTGAAGCTCGGGCTGGCCAGCGGTGCTGGGGACAGACCCAACGGAGATAGATAGATCGACGGCCTCTGCTCATAGGGGTGCATGACCACCCCCCCTGTGCCAGCTCACTGAGGTGACTCGCGCGGCACCAGAGGGACCAGAGGACAGGCTCCGCTCCCTGCGGCCGGTGCAGCCCTTCGCCTTTCTTCTGAGGCTGTTGAGCAGGAGGCCGTATTGTGGTGGCTTATATAAGAACAGTCAGCCATCGACTCGCTTGAGGTGGACCACCCACCACTCCTCGGATGACACTGCCTTTTGAAGTCGCTACCAGCCTGGGCTGGATTTCAACCAGCAGCCCAGATGGAAGCCAAGCCCCCAGGAGGATGAGAACAAGCCCTTCCAAGGGGATCTCCTGGGGTAGCAAACTGTGGAGTGTCTGGTTCTTGTTTAGAGTGACTGTGAGGTTGGGAGGGGCAAATGTTTCCCAATTTGCCAAGGGTCACAACCTTCTTCTCCCCCCACGTCCCCAGGGCCGGCGATGGCCAAGCTTTGCAGAGCGTTGGTAGGTTGAACGGCTGGTATGGTTAGCTGTGAACATTTCCATTGTGGAGCTCACTGCAGGGGTCCAGGGCCTCGCTCGTCTCTCCTTTCTCCCTGGCACAACTGGAGGAAGAGTTTGATTTATTCCCTCTCTCCTTCTGAGCAGCCTTCTCGCCTCCTGCAGCCGCAACCTCCCCGGGCCCTGCTGTCTCAGCATGGAGGAGGACAGCAGCCATCCCAGGAGCAGCCCAAGGAAGGTACTGAAGTGATGTGTGCCCACCCGGCAGGCAGGACTAATGCTTTCAGATGAGTCAGGAAACCACCCACCCATAGATCCGTGCGAAGAAGACAGGCAAAACCTCAGAGTAAAGCCCTAAACACGTAACCTTCGCGGAGCCAGGGCTGGAGGCTTTGGGGTGTCTGTGGCTGAGGGAACAGGGCTGGGTTGTGCCAGCACTAAGAGGAGAGCAGAAGGTACTGCAGCAGGAGGGAGAGTGGATGCGGGTGCTGCCCAGGGGTACCCTGGCCCTGGGAGCAGAGTGGGTAATGGGGGCGGATTGTGGAGAGCTGGAGGGATCAATGGGTGTTGTGGTGCCTGTGGGAAGGCTGTGGCAGGACCTGAGGGACATGTGGGACACACAGCCTGGGGAAAGCCCTCCTTGGCCGTGCTGCACCCAGGGCAGCTCGATCCATCACCAGCTCTCACTGATGCTCTGCAGCTGGAGTGGGACCAGCCCCTGGGATGTGCAGCCTCGGGCGCCAGTCTGAGCCGTGGCACGGGGGGAATTGTTCCAGCAGCACGGGAAGTCAGAGGCAATTCGTTTGACCTTTGTCCAGGGCCTTTGTTTGGGATCTCCTGGTGAGTCCCAGCAGAACAGGGACTCTGGTGCATGACAGACTGATACAAGCTGCTTTTGCTTCTGTGGAGAGAAAAGCACCAGCCCATAGTGGCTCAGCACCACCTCCTTCTGGTCTTCATTCCACCAAGGGACATTAGGATTCACATCCTGGGTGACCTGGGATCTTCTCTGGCCTTGCCCGGCAGAGGAGCAGACCACCTTGCCCCAAGCCCTGAGACAGGCCGTGGTGATTGCGAAGAGCTGGGCCAGCTCTTGCTGCGTTGCCTCTATAAGCACATCTCTGAATCTTCATCATCACAGCCAGCAGGATCATAAAATTGTTATGGCTGGAAAAGACCTTCGAGATCATCAAGTCCAAGAGTTATCTAACTCTACCAGGCCCACTTCTAAACCATGTCCCAGGATGAAAGCAAGGACACAACTGCCAAGAAATACGGACCCTGAACACCCTCTATCCCTCCTCCCCAAAGCTGCTAATTCCACAGTGACCCTGCTTTTTCTGCCATCGTCTTGTTCCTGGAGTTCAGGGACCGTCCCCGTGGGACACGCTAAGGGTCTACTGGACATCTTCAAGCTAATAAATGACCAAGACTTCTTGTTCCTTGGAGCGTGCCTAGGAGCTAGAGCCCCAGGGTTGCAACACAGGCTGTTTTAATGTTATGTGATGTCAGGGAGGCATTTTTGGGTGTGCTGTCCTGCTGCCACGCCACGGAGTTGCTCTCTCAACCACATCTCCTCTCCCTTAGAAGCTTTGTGCAGCCCCTCTCTCCAGAGAAGCTTGCTCTGCTCTTCCTTCATCAGTGGTGTAAAGCTGCTCCTGAAAGGATGTACTGGGGAAACAGAAACCTTATCAAGGGCGAGGGGGGGGACAGGGGGCACGGGTGGTGCCCTGGGATGGTGAAGGCGCCCTGGGCCAGGAGGGCTGTGCTGCCCGTGCTGCACCTTCTGGGTGAAACCGTGGCCCTGCTGAAACCGGCTGGCGTTTTTCCCTCATTTCCAGCGAAACACGTTTTTGCCGAAGGCAATCTTGGCACTGCCTCCTGCAAGGTGTCCGGCTGGCAAAGGGGCTCCTTGTGGGATCTTGGCGCTCCAACACAGGTATCATTCAGGAGCAGGGCTCTAGGGAACAGAAGGTGGCCTGTGTATCAAGGCCCTCTTTCACAGCCACGGCGGTACTAGGAATCGCTGCTCTGGTGGGGTTTATCGACAGGGTTTCGAGGGAAATCTCGGGAAATTGAGATGTTGCAGCTGAGGCTGGGAGGGTGAACATCCTACCAGGGATTTCTCTAGCAGAGAGGCAGTGGATCCAGGCAGTAGCAAGAAATGGTCAGGATTTTTAATTTGTTTCTTTCTTTTCCTTTCATCCTTTTTCTGGATCCTGTCTGACAGGGATCTGAAACAAAAAAAAAAAAAAAAGAGGTCGATGAAGGGCTGTAAGGAGCGAGAGCAGAGCGAATCTGCGCGGTAGCTTGGCTCAGGCGTGCAGCGGGGAGTTGGGGGGGACCAGCGCTCACACCTTGCCTGAAGCAGGTTTTGGCTCTCCGTGGCCTTGTAGCTCAGTGACGGAGGGCAAGTCTAGGAGATCTGGAGCAGCACAGTAAGCTGACCCAGTGCCGTGCGGAGACAGCATTTCAGTGCCAAAAGTCACGGGGCGGCATCTTCCCATCCCTCAGCTCTCAAGCTGATAAGACTCCAGCAGCTCTAACTCGTTCGTGCTACCTGGGGATCAACCGTGCGCGTAGACATGCTCAGCAGCCTCCTGTGAGCCTCTCCTCCCTCTTGTCACCTCCCCAGTGCCACCCCACTGTCAGGGGACAGCAGCCGCTGCCTCAGACAGACCCAGGTGCCGGGTTGGAAGGCATCTGATACCACTTTCGTGTCTGTCTCTCGTCGTGCGGGGATGCGTGGCAGCTGTGGGGTTTGCCGTAACGTGCAGCGGGTGCTGCAGAACACCTCGACGAGCACAGCGGGGGGATGCCGTGACACCAAAGTGGCACCGTCCCACACTGCACCCCTGTAATGCAGCAGCGTTAAGGGGTCCTGCCCTCCTCCCTGGCAGCTCCCGTGAGGAGTACCACGCTCTCAGGTCAGTGGGTTTGAGCATGGATGTGGCATCAGCTGCAGCGGAGGGTAACCTTGCAGTGAGGATAACCCTGGGTGGCTTTCCTGGAGTTGCCACAGAGCAGACATGGACCCATGGCTGTGCAAGCCTGTCCCCAACCCCACCGCTGCTCCGCCTGCCCTCACTGTCTGCGAAATCAGGTCTCCTCCGCCCTTTTCCAGAGGTCTCCTTGAACAAGCAGCCTCTTACTCTGCAGAGCAGCCTGTGCTCTTCCTGCTGCCAGGAGTATTTGATGGGCACCGGTTTATACGCTTCCAAAAGGCATCAGACACCCGAGACACGTTGTGGCAGGTACATTTATTTCCTTCCATCTGACAACTGTGGTCTGCTATTGTTGGGAGGCATCTGTTGAAGGATAACGATTAGTCTCACAGCATTTGCTGTCCTGGACGAAAAGGTGTGAATTGTGAGAACAGTTTACTGACAGCCTCGTGTGTGCGCCTAACAGCAAAGCTGGGGTACGCTGGCGTGGCACCAGCATTGCTGCTAACCTGTCCCTCCGTCACGCTGATGGGAGCAGGGTCAGTTATCACAGATGGTTAAAAGAAACACAGTTATAAAAGGTAATTTCTTGGGTGGTGCAACTGTGAGGAGAGCTTTCTAAAAGATGGGGTTTTTTTCAAGATGGCACTCTCCACTGTTTCCTTATTGAAGTATGTGCAAGTATTCCTCTCTGTGGAGAAGCAGAGCCAAAAATGATGGCAACGCAAAACTGAAGACGTCGGCCCTTTTGCAGAAGATGTATGATACGTGAGCGGCCGTTGGCTGGGTGGTGGTAGCAGGTTGGTGTCGCCTCCCTCGGTGCCTCTCCCCAGCGTGCAGCAGGCACCGAGCCCGCAGTCACAGCACAGCCCCTTGTCCCCAGCCCTGCCGGGCTTCAGATGCCCTAACGGCACCGTCTGATTGCTGTAATGCTTATGACGGTGCCTGCCCTGGGGGAACAGCACCAGGATGTCCACTGCCCCATAAATCATAGCCAAATCCCAAACCTCCAGCAGGGCCGGTGGTAGGGAAGCAGCGTGGCCAGCCCCGTGCTGGGGTACCAGCCCACCTCGCTGTCTGGCGCCACGGGCACGGCATGAGCGATCCGCCTGAAGTCAGGGGCCGGCAAATAGACCGAGAAATCCTCTCTTTCCCAAAACCTCTCCCTGTTCATTTTCTGCTTGGTATTTGCCGCAGAGACCAGGGGGTGGGGGTGGAGGGGTGGGGGTGTTGTTCTCATTTACCTTTCTTAATTATTTCAAATCACAGAGTCACCAATAAGCTAAGCTGCATTCCTGTGGCTTGTGTGGACGGACTGCTTTTTATTTGATTTGATTTCTTTCTAAATTGTAATGGTTTCTGAATTGGGAATGCTTGCACTAAACACCACCCCCCCCCCCTTCCCGTGCTTGCCCAGGCTGCTGCTGGCCAGCAAGCCCCGCTCCCGCTCCGTGGCCATCAATGACAGTGGATGGGAGGTTCGGCGGGAGATGTACGAGCCCAGGGTGTGGGGACAGGGGTGGGTGGGTGCCCTGTGGCCCCATGGACCACGCACACCCCATGGCATGCAGCTGGGGGTAAAACACCCACAGCTCCGCTCCACCCCGCAGCACCCCTGGGCTCCCCCACCTTGCAAGAATAGTCTTTCAGGGAAGCTCTTTCTGTAAATTTATTGATGTTTTTAGCAGCCAGGAGATGCTGAGGTGAAGGTCTGTGGCTGCTCATCAGACTGATGCTCTGCTGTGAGTATTGGGACAAAGAAACACCCGCACCGTCTCAACCTCCCTGCCTCCAGGGAGCCCCTCACCCTGGTGTCAGGGAGCTGAAGGCACTGAGACTGGGAGAGGACAGCGTTTGCTCATGGGTCCCCCAGCACAAGGGCGTGCGCGGTGCTGGGTGCGAGGAGTGTGTTCAGACCCATGTGTGTTCGTGGCACCGCTCCTGGCCGCCCCACTCCGCACGTGCCTGCGTCCAGGCGCAGTCAAGCCTCGCTGGCCCCGGGTCCCTCGTGCCCGGTCCCCGTGTTGAGATCACCGGGGAGGGGGGAGGCAGGGATTGCCAAGAGCCGGTCCACCGAGGGCTTTTAAACAGAGGCCTCCAAATTGTTTTTCAGCTGGAACAGGAAGCGAGAAGGGCTGGCAAAGCAGGGGTGTGATGTTTGTGTGTGTCAGCACGCTGGACCAGCCTCAGCGGCGCGGCGCTGGTTGCGTGTGAGCCCAGAGACCCCGGGCTGTGCGGAAGGGACGGGTAAGCCGTGACCGCCCAGAGGGTGACGGCAGGACGTGTGTGTAACACTGAGGTGATGCGACCTCAGCCAGGTCAGGATTTGTGTTTTCATGCTCAGCATCACGGGTAGTGGTACCCACGCTGCCAGGGGAGAGCAAATCCATCGCACCACGTGTGTGACACCGGCCAGGTCTGCCTTGCACTGAGCTCCTGGAACCAGCAGCAAAGTAGAGTCTCGTGGCTGCAGGAGCAAGCCGCCAAGCCCGGGCTTATCAGCCAAGCTCAAACCGAGCCCTGCTGGCAAGAGCATCTCCTGGTTGCACCACTTTGGAAAGCATGAGACCGTTTTTCTGCGTGATGCTGGGCTCTGGAGCAGCGCCTCTGCCCCGTCCCTCATTTACATCCCCGTGGCGCAGCCCAGGTTTGCCACACAGCCATTGCTTTTGGATGCAGCCAGCTACTCATCGGCACCCAATTAATTTGGCAGGAGTGCTTATTGGACTCCTTATCGGACCCTTTTCTCTGTAGCCCAGGCAGCTCATTTGCGGTACGGCATCTCATTGAGCAGCTGCACAAGCACAAAGGTTTCAGGAAGAGCAGGGCACAAGACAGATCAGAAATGTGTGTGGTATCGCTGTAGGATATAAAGAAATCAGCCGCCGAGCTAAGGAAGGTCAGACGCAGAAGTCCTTGTCTCCCTTCTCGCAAATAAGGATCATGAGCAAAGCACTCAAACATCATGAGCATCGTGACAGGGAGTTAAAAAAACATGAGCCGATGTTGTTGTCTATAAATAAATAACACGTTCTGGGGTTTCATTCTCAGCCTTACAGTTTCGTGCCTTTAGAATCTTGTATTTTGCGTTCTTTTTTTCTCTGCATTGAGAAAAGATAGAAACATATTGTTCTGGGTTTGTTTTTTTTTTTTAATGCAATTGATGATCTTCCACAATCATTGGGTTCCAGGAACCGAAGCTTTAACACCCCCCTCCGCTTTCTCTTCCTCCCCCAAGAAGCATCTTGAGCCTAGTGATAAAATCCAGGCTGCAGCCAGCGTTGGGTGGGGTATCTACGAGGAAGGTGGTGTTGACATTTCCTGAGGCCACATGTTAATTGCTTTCTATCTCTCTCTAAAAGTTCCTTCGGGTCCCAGTAGGTTTGAATTTAGTAGTAAACATTTAAGCGGCATTACTTTATAGGACATCATCAGCTGTGTTTTGCTGCAGCGGTGGCAGCGTTTCCAGGCATGGAGGGGCTCATCTCTGCCAAAAGCGTATGTGCTTCCAGTGGTGAAATGCTCTTTGGAACCACTTTGAGCAAAATATATCTTAGTATTTCTAGAAAAGCAAGTGTTCGTCTGTGATCTTACTGAGGGCACAGGTGAAAAAGATGATCAGCTGTGAGGCAGTAGCAGGTAGCCCCAAGCTCCTTTGGAAAGCACAGGGAGAACAGGAGAAAACATTGTGGGGAAAGTTTATTGCTAAACAAAACACCTCCAGGTTAGGAAGGAGGCTCTGCCAGGTCGTAGCTACCATATGGCATTCCAGATTGTCTGAAGTGGTCTCGTGCACTGGGTGGGGGGGTCTGGGACCTTTTTGTTTCTGGCTTTGGCTTTACCCCAGAGATCCTCTGCCTTGGGCAAAATGCTCAGAACCACTTTGGCCTTTTTTTTTTTTTTTTTCCTTAAATTATCAGGGTTGGCATAATCAGGTGCAGCTCTATCGTCATCAGTGGGGATGCTGCCTGTTTTGGTCCTTAGCCCAAAACGCTGTGTGTAGATGTAAGTATGGCAGGAGCCTCTGCGCGTAGTGTTGCAAAGCTGGACTCCAGCCCACCACGTGCTCTGTGTAGCTCCCTGCCTCAGTCACGCTCACTTCAGCTTTCCCCGTATTTGCCATGCAGACCTCCCCATCCCTCCCACGCGGTGGTGGTCCCTCTCCTCCTGCTGCCCTCTTTGTGCCCTGTTGGGTCCCAGGCTGGTCCCATCCCTGCCGGCGGCTCCTCACCTGCATCTGCTGGAGGTTGCTCTTGGACGTGGTGAGCAGGAGCTGCGTGGTAGTGCCGGGTTTACACTGAGCCGCACATCTTTGCACTCTCTTCTCTTAATTGTCTGTTTCTGGAAATAAAGGGAACAAATAAAGCCCAGCACTCTGTGCAGTGCCGTTAACTGACCAGAAAAGTGTTTTGCTGCAGAGATGCTGGGTGGTCAAGTGGTTTGAGAACAAGGTTGGAAACCATCATCTCCTGAGTTTCCAAACTGTTCATGTCAGTGAGCCTCTCCAGGGCATGATGCTTCACCCCGTATGTCTCTGTTTACTATTGATAAAACAGAGCTATTAGTACTTCAGGGTGATCTCTTGGACCATAATTAGTGCAAAAACCCTCTGAGATCACTTGTTGGAAGGAGCTGGAGAGGTGCAGTGGGCTGCGTACTGCCAGCTTCCACCAGAGCCGAGTTTAGTGGTGCTGATTCCAAAACATCTCATTCAGATTGAATGGAAATGAAAAACTTTCCTCTAAGGTTTTTTGAAAGAGGACTGGTTTCAGGTGAGGTAAAGCAGTTTGGTTTTTTTTTTTTCTCAAAAAGGAATTTTTGACCAGATCAAAATCACTTTGATTCTGATGTTTTTCCATTTGTGTTGTGATTTTTTTATATACATCTTCTGAAAAAAAAAAAAAAATGATGAAGTGAAGGACTTGTTTGTTGATGTATTTTCTAACCCAGGCTTGACCACTACAGATGCTCTTGCTCTTGGCAGCTGAGTGACTTTGTTCCTGTGTGTGCTGGGCAGAGGGGAAGAGTGCAGCCAAAGAGCCAATGCAGGTCTCTAACATCACCCAAATGGCTGGATGTGCTTTAACACCCTGCCAAGCAGAGATGCTCCCTCCTGACCCTAGTGGCCATGGAATAGGCGATGTGGGCACTAATTGCTGAATATCACAATTGTGTTTTGATAAAAGTCTGCCGTTTTTCAAGGAAAGTGCTCTGGCTCTGGTGGCCTCAGAGCTAATGGAGCCTTGCTGACTGAGCCGCTACGGGCAGAGCAGAGGTTACGCATTAGCTCTGCTCACCCATTTAAAAAGGAAAACACAGCAACACAGCCGCTGTGGCTAAGCGAGTGACCCCGGGGTGGGGATGGAGATCACCTCGCAGCAGTAAGCTGCTTGTTAAGCCCTCTCACCACGTGTTGTGCTTATGCTGATGAGCAGAAGAGCGTTGTCCACTGCTGCCGAGCTCCTGGACAGGCAGCAGGACTCCTGGGGTCTCTGCCCAGCTCTCCCGCTGCAGAGTTCCTCGTCTTGCTGGGGCTCAGGTCATCCCCCCCAACACCGGGTGCCTCTGTTGCTTTTGCTTTCTGGACCTGGAAAGAGGGGGATTCATAGAATCATAGAATGGTTTAGGTTGGAAGGGACCTTGAAGATCATTGAGTTCCAACCCCCTGACATGGGCAGGGACACCTCCCACCAGCCCAGGTTGCCCAAGGCCACCTCCAGCCTGGCCTTGAACACCTCCAGGGATGGGGCCTCAACAGCCTCTCTGGGCAACCTGTGCCAGTGCCTCACCACCCTCACAGGGAAAAACTTCTTCCTAATGTTTGATCTAAACCTGCCCTCTTCCAGTTTATAGCCATTCCCCCTCATCCTGTCACTCCATGCCCTCGGAAAAGTCCCTCCCCAGCTCTCCTGTAGCCCCTTTAGGTACTGGAAGGCCGCAATAAGATCTCCCCAGAGCCTTCTCTTCTCCAGGTTGAACAGCCCCAACTCTCTGCTGCCATGCAGAGACTCTCAGAGCACTCTCATGCTGCCAAGGTGCAGAGACACGCACCTTACCCAGCAGGAGACTCCCTACTCACCGAGAGCCCCTCGTCTCTTGACGGGAGGAGGAGGGATGGTGGCACCGCTGGGATGGGATGCAAAGCCCTGAAGTTAGAGTCCTGCCCTGAATTCAGTATTACCCTATTGCTCTGTTGCTGTCCCTTAATTATAGCGGGAGAACAGCCTGTGTGTGGTACTTGTGAAGTTGCACAGTTGCGGACGTCCTTCCTGAGATGCTCCCACTCTGAGCAACGTTCCTTGTAAATTAAGGAAAATGATGTCATGCCAAAGAATTAAATAGCATCTCCTTGGGTGAGCTCAGCGTGTGCGTCCCCTGCATGCCCCAGCTTTGTGAAAATGGGAGCTGTCCCAACACACAAGTGGGTTCCTTGGCAGTCTGCTGGCATCCTTTCAGACAGCAAGCATTGTTAAGGAACTAACGCTAATTGCTCTGAGAGAATATGTCCTGTGCTGGGAATTGCTACCGTGCAAATGTCAAGCTCTTATCAGCCGCATGTGGGGTGCGCAGGGCGGGCAGGGAGGAGAGAGCGGGGCTGGCGGTGCTCATGCGGGGGGTGAGGAAGAGGGAGGCATTGCTTCTGTCCCCGTTAAGGATGCTGAGGAGTTCGGACCATTCCTTAAGTAAACATACCCCAGGGTCTCAATCCCATTTAAGCTTCAGCCGCTTTTATGCACTCGCTTGCAAGAGCTGCTTGGTTTTACCTTAGGATAAGGAGTGGGGCTGTGTTATTTCTCGGGACCTGGGTACCATGCCACCAGGCATCTCAGACCTCCAAGGGGTTCAAGCCAGCTCCTGCACTTTGTCAAAGCCAGCTCGAGTTGCCATGCCTGGCTCGGAGTGATAAATATGAACCGATGCCTTCTGGGAGAGTGGACAGAAGATTGTCGCCCCTGCTGCGAAGAAGCATTCTCATTTTGGAGCTTTGATATTCTGACCAGGGCTCTGAGCTCAGCATCCCGGGACATCCCATGCAGCTGCAGCCTGTTTATTCAATGTTTCATCCGGCACAAAAGCCGTATTTTACTGTCAGATGCTCTCCATTAGCTTCAAGTGTGAAATTATCATTCCCACCCTTTAACCAACCCCACCCTGGTGAGGAAATGAGGGAGAAAACAACCTCAAGGGCCGTTCGCAGGATGTGTACGAGCTGTCGCTTGTCAGCACAGAGCCTGCTTATGGCAGGAATTACTGCTCCGCTCTCAGGAGGGCCGGAGAGGAGCCCGGCTTGCAAATGCTGCAGCGTTACGTTCGTGTTGGTGCCTGGCAAAGCAGCCCCAGAGATGTTTGCATCCTTTGGCAGTCGGGTGGCATCAGGGCACAGCCCCGCAAAGCTCCCAGGGACGGCCAGGGGAGAGGAAATGCAGCTCTGCAGATGCTGCGCGGGGACGCGGTGGCCTGTCCCCATGGCCCTGGCTCCTTTCCCTCGGTGCTCTCCTGCTCTAAGCCCGAGATCGTCTCACGTCTCCTTGAGATGCCAAAACTGGCTGATGGGAGCCTGGACCACATTTTCCTTTCTCTTGTGAAGGCTGGTTCCCATAACAACCTGGCGGTGTGGGACTGAGGGATAAAGACATTATTTTCCTTTTCCTTCCTGCCTTCCAGATTTACCCTCTACGCAGTGGATACGCGAGGGAGACACTCAGAGCTGAGCACGGTCACCCTGAGGACAGCCTGCCCGCTGGTAGATGACAGCAAGGCAGAAGGTCAGTGTTGAGGTGCCTCGTTTTCCACAACAGAAGACATTTCCTACTAATTTTGCTTTTCCTGTATTCATTGTACTCCCTCAAGCCCCTCCAGTCCCTCCTCTCCCAGTGTGAAGGCTCCTGTAAATTCACCCACGGGCACAGGGATATTAATCTGGGGAGGGGTGACAAATTGCAAGAGTGTCCAGTAGCAAAGTCCCATCGGCTGGGCAGCTGGTGGCACCCCTGGTCCCGTGCCACACAGCGCCATGGCATCCTTCCCTGTGCACGGCCGTGGGAGCCGATAACGTGCGTTTGACACACGTCCCCTGGAAAAAGAGATCTCCTCTTGCAGAAACAAGAGAGGCTGTGCCGGGGCAGTGAGCGGTGCGGGACACTGGCAGCTCCGGGTGTTTAAAAGGATGCTGGTGGCAGCTGGTTTGGTTCTGAAACCGAAACACTGATAGAAGCCCAACCACTTCTGCACGTTTGCATTTTCCAGTTTTGAAACCAATCCCGTTTGTTCTCACTCCCAGAGCGCTTTGCTGCTTTTAAATTTACAAAGATTCCTCTAGATGAAAGGCAGCTTACCTGTTTTCTTTCTGGTTTGCTTTCCGTTTTGAAAAGCACACCAATGAAAGTTTTCATTAATGCTTTGCTTCATGTTCTTGCTAAGTGTTCCCAGGAAAAATGAGCAAACAGGAGACTAAAGTAAAGGAGGGAAATGGGATTTTGTGCTTTTTTTCCTTTCCAAAAAGAGATCTTTTTCTACAGCAGAGATGCGCCCTATTGTTTAATACAGCTGAGCTGCTCTAGTAGATACCCGCAACGATGATGTGCTGTATTTCTGGCTCAAGTACCACATTGTTATCAACAGTGTCATATTCTCCTGCCCTACCTGGGAGGGTAAGGCTGCGTCGGCCTGTGCTGGCAGCCCTCCTCCTCTCCTTCTCCCGTTCCTTCATGGAGTACTGCTGGAGTCTCTGGGGCTGTTCCACTCGTGCAGAGCACTGGCTGCAGGATTAGCCTGAGGAATTGCAAAATGCTCCCCAGGTCACTCAACCCTGCTGCAGGCAGCCCCAGGCCACTGGCAG
>NW_009649057.1:3324449-3351797 GCF_000708025.1 Charadrius vociferus
CCACTATGAGAAGTTTGGAGACTTTGTCTGGCGCAGTGAGGACGAGCTGGGGCCCAGGTACCTGTCCCTTCCCTGCGTCCCCCCCTGCCCACTGCCTGCAGCGCCCCTCTGCTGGGCCACTGCGGAAATGAACCTCGTTGCCTTCTCCTTGGAGCAGAGAGAAGTTCCCTTCTGGTGTTCACCAAACTGTCCTGCCATCCTCTGGGTTTGCCAGGGCCCCGTTGGTCTTTGGATGAATGTTTATGCGACATCCAGCAGCTGGGTGGTCTCTGGATGAATGCCTGTGGGACATCTCGCAGCCAGCCTGAGCCAGGCGGGTGATACTGCAGATGAGCTGTGTTGGAAAAACTGGGGGGGTGAGGGGCAAAGGGTGTAAAGTCAGCCTGGGACGTAGTGACGGATGCCAACAAGCGGACAGCACCTCAGCTGTTGCCTATATACAGCTTTATGCTAGAAATATTTTCTCTTTACTATACATTTGATGCTCTGAAGAGGGCTGGGAGGGGATCGTTCCTGAGAGTATAAAGAGCAGCCTTTCCGGAGGGACTGCATCTGCAAACCCCCAGCGTACACCGAAAGAGGTGGTGAGACTCTGAGAGATCACAGCTCAGGAATAACAGGTCCATGGACATGCATCCAGGGGACTGGCAGTGTCCCGGTGGTGTCCCTGCAAAGGCCAGATGGCCACCCTTGGGAAACACTCCGCAAGAAATGCTCAGAAGTAGCCGTATCCATCTGAACATCTTGAGATCTCTTATAGGATTCAAATAGCCTTGACCTGCTTTGAAGCTTTTAGAGACAGGGTTCATCCAGCATCCTCGTCTAACATGTTCTCTGAGAAGCTGAAGCAGAGGAAGGTGGAGAAGCAGGGTCTTGCAGTCCATGAATAATTGGAAAAGATTTTCCTTCACTCCCTCCTGCTCCTATCTGCTTGTTGGACCCAGCTGAGGATCTGTCCGTAATACCAGGATGACAGCTCCTCACAACAGTTTACACCCCTCCTCGACGTAAATCCAAGCTGGCCTGGGGCTTGCCCTTTTCCACAGGTGACCTTGGTCACAGTTTCTTTGGTAGTTCATTAGCATCTGGCACGGAGCCACTCTCTTCCTTCCCACTGCCCTCCTCCTTCTTTGATGACACTGCAGACTTGTTTGTCCTTTTCAATTGCTCCTCTCTCTATAAATCCCTGGGAACCATCAGCCTCTTCTTACACATCCTTATTTCCTCCGTTACTTGAGACCCAACGCACTTATTGAAGGATGCTATCTAGCCTGATACCTACATCAAGCCATGAGATTTGCAAGGTGACATTTGGATTGCCCGACTCTGTAGCAAGCAACATCTGGAGTCAGTGGTCGATTCGGCTGCTGTCTGTCCTCCTCGCCGAGCCAGATGAGCTCCTAGCAGTGCTCATATGCCCCGGTTCTGTACTTGAGAAATAGGTGACTTACAGCCAAGGAGAAGCATCTATAAATGCCGTGGCAGCTGGTGCCAGGCTCTTGACAAGAGCGAAGCTCTGCCGTCCAGCCCTGCTTCTCGGGGAGCTTGGACAGAAACGGAGGCACTGACGTAGCAGGAGGCGAGTGAGGCTTTGCCAAGGGAGGCCATCTCCTAACACGATTTTAATTGACGGACTGTTCTCCTTCCCAGGGGGACATTCATTTTCGTACCTTGAAATGTTTATCAGATGAGCCTCAGCTTCACAGTAAATGTTCGCTCATAAAACTGAGCGACAAGAGGGAAGTTGATTGCCTTTGTGTAATAAATACATCACAGTCGAGTCCTCGTGAGCCCAGTTTCCATGAAAGCCACAGGTTACTGCAAACAGCTGCTTGCGAGAAGACACACTGACAGCCAGATGTCCCAACCAGACGGTTTACATTAAGGAGACATTAAAAACTTAGCTCATAGGTGGCCCTAAACCAGGACTTTCTGTGGTCAGCAGCATCTTGGCACCTGGCTTGCCTCATCCTGCTCGTCTCCTTTAGCAACAACAACCCCTCTCCTGCTCCCCCTGTTCCTGTTACGGACACCAAGCGAATCTCACAGAGTTAATTTGTTCCAACAAAACAGAAGACTCTGTCTAAACCGGTGAAGGTTTAATGCTACTGTGCATTCAGACCTTTGGATCTGTGCAGCCAGAGCGCTTCCTGACACAGCGACGGGGAGATTTCTCTGTTATTTTCTCTTACTGTATTTTCGGGACAATTCTTTTGACCACTGCAAACAGAGCTTGGCTTTTAGGAGGAGGCGGGACAAATACTTACGTTAAAATCTTCCTTCCCTGCCCCTCCTTGTGGCTATCAGCAACAACGGGGTCAGGATGTGGCACCAGCCCAGGGCTCGCAGCCTCTCGTTTGCGGAGCGCCCAGGCAGGCAGCCGGGACGGCCGCGGGAGACGCGGTGCATCTCCAGAGCAGCTGCCTTCTGGTACCGAGGGGGAATGCAATGTACTGATGGGAGGCTGTGATAAGAGGCCATCGAGTCCCGGACTCATTGTCCTTTCAGATGAGGGTCTGACAGACCCAGGTCAGTTCTCAGTAGAGTGGAAAAATGTGAATTGATGACAAAATCGCCCCATATGGGAACAGAGCAGCCAGGCAGCCACCCTCTCCCCACAGCAGTCCTGGGAAGCTCATCCTTCTCTTCAGCCCAGGTATCATTTCTTCTTTGCTTCTTCATGCTGGTTTGTTCTCCTTTAGCATCTTCCTCCTAGGTGAGATAGGGCAGCGTTTTGCTGGCTCTGCGTATGCTTTCATCCCACACCAGCCACCCAGGTGAGTGATCACTGTCCCCTGCACAGCCTGGGGACAGACACCCCTGCAGGAGCACACCCAGGGTTGGGCAGAGCAGGAGGGAACGTGTCTCCTGCTCTTGGGCATGTCCTGGCAGAGCTGGGGCTGGCAACCAGGGACCTGGGTGCCCTGTGCCCTGTGCAATCACTGCACCGCACTCCCTCGCACTGGGGCTGCTGGTTCATGCACGAGCCAGAGTGCCCTGGCAGCAGCCACCCGTCCCGCTCCCCTTTCCTCTCCCCCACTGTTCCGCAAGGTACCGCAGCCGTGTAGAGCCATCACTATTTTTAAACCCCCCTCTTCATCATTTATGACCGCGGTTGTGACCTCCGAAATCCATCAGTTAGATGGAGACCAGAATCAGGCCCTGGCTGACGCCGACTTAAAACAACTGCCCCTGCAGCGGGCACGTGGCTGGTGGGAGGGCACTGCTGGCTCGTGCCAACCCCCCGCCCGGACTATGGGGTGAGGGGGAAGGGGTTTGCTTCGTCCCTTTGGGAGCTGAGAGCTCGGGGTCTGGCCACAGGCAGCCATGAGAGTGATTCCCCCCTTGCTCGCTCCCCTGCCGTCCTCTCCCAATTCCTGCCCTTTAATAAGGTAATAAATTACTGCTTCTGGCAGGGATGAGGTTGGTCAGCATTTAGGAAGATTTCATTTCCAGTATTTGAAAAGGTGGTCGTTCTGACCCGACAGCCCTCCGCAGGGAGCACTTGGGTAATACCCAGGGCTTGATTTATGGTGTTAAATTGGCAGCCCAAGAACTGCTCCTGTAATTTATTACCCAGCCTTCACCAGAAAGCCTCTCTCTCTTTCTCACCCCTCCCCTCGCCCGCTCTGTCTCTCTTTCTCCCTTTTTTTTTTTTTTAAGAGGGAACAGCTGACAGCCGAAAGCTAAATCTAACATTTACACATGACTTCATTACCCCACTAAAATAAATGACTCAAAGTGGTGAAACCCATCAAAACCGGGGCTTTGGCACCGGACACGGAAAGCGAGGGGCCTGATCCCCCCCCTCCACATCACCCTGTGCTCTCCTTGACTGTGGTGCGGTGTGTTTTCAGCATCTTCAGCATCCTCGTAGGGCCAACTCATGGCGTGCTGCATCCCACCCTTAAACATCGATCCTTTCCTGGGACCAACTGCATCAAGCAC
Source organism: Charadrius vociferus (assembly GCF_000708025.1). Lineage (NCBI taxonomy): Eukaryota > Metazoa > Chordata > Aves > Charadriiformes > Charadriidae > Charadrius > Charadrius vociferus. Next base: position 3,328,398 of record NW_009649057.1, read on the forward strand.
AACTCAGATGCAGGAGGTGTATGGAGACGAGCTCCATGAGGAGCACAGCACATGAGACATCAGCAGGTCTGGATGGGTTGACTCCTGGACTTCTTGCCACCTCGAGCTGCTCCTTACACGTAGGAATGTTTGCCTGAATAAAAGTCCTGAGTATGTATCAGGAAGCAAGGACAACATGGTGATTTTTAGCAAAATCCAGAAGATCATGGAAGTATGGTGCGGCAAGTAGTGAAAATGGGAAGGTAGAGAAGGCCAAGGGAAATGGTGGCAAAGGAGTGAGCAGGTTGTGCGAGGGAGAAGTTAGAGGTGGGTGAAGAAAGCTATGGAGGGGAGAAAGGCAAAGTGGTGAGAAGGGAGGAGAGGAAGAGAAGATCTTGGCTGGCAGGCATCTGTAGGTATGTGCTGGGGAGTCCACCCCTTGCCTAGGTTAGGGCCAAGCCTTGGTTACCCACCACTGGGCTGGCTGGAGGGCTGGTCATGGCCACTTATTGACACTCCCCTCTTGCTATGGCTGAGAAAGCTGGAGTGGGAACCAATCTGAAGGAAACTCCATGGGTTGCTTGGTTGGCCTTTGGATGGACAACTTCCCCGTGTTGGCCACGTGGACACCTGCGCCAGCACAAGCAGATGGGCAGGGACAAGCTGGGGAAGGGGCAGTACCCGCTTCTGGCAGTAGAGGTGATTTATGATAAATAAGGGTGACCATGGGGCTATGGCCTCAGAGAGCTGATAGTTACCATTTTTGAGGAGGAGGGTGTTCTGGCTAACACTCTCCTCCCGACCACTGTCAGCTCACATAAAAGTCTGTCCTATGAGCTGCCCATGGGCCCTGTGCTTGCTTCAGCCTTCCCTGAAAAAAACAGGAGGAATCAGCTTAGATGTTAAGAAACAATTTCTCAGTGTTAGGATGAGTGAGCACTGGAAGGGTTGCCAACTCTTGGCTCTAAGAGCAGGTTCGACAGATACTCATCAGGGCAGGTTGATCCTAGCAGGGAAGTGGCACAGATGATGCCTTGTGGTCCCTTCCTGCACCGGTGACTGTGATTTGCTGAAGTTTGTTAACCATAGTGACAGTCACTACAGACTTTGATTTGCTGCTGAGCTTAGCTTTAATCAATCAGTCTGTACTGAAAGCATCTAGTGCCATCGTAGAGTTTCATAACTTCTTAGCAGCGGGCGTCCAGCACCGAAGGACCTGTTCTTGGCAGTGTGTCAGGTCTTGATGCGCCGTGGGAGCACCAGATGCTGTAGAAGGTCAGGTGGCTGCTATGGAGAGTAGAGGTGTTCTGTCAGAGCTGGGCACAGCTCAGCCCATGACATCATTATTATATATGTGCGTGTATAGCTAACGAGGCTCAAATTGCCTAGTCAGGCTTGTCTTTAGGGATTAAATCGATACATGGATACCATGGAGTGTTGTCCAAGAAGGGCCAGCCTCCCTTTGCTCTTCCCTTCCCCTGGAAAACCCACTCTGAGCCCATCACCCCTGGGGAGGAGCGGGGAAGCTTTCCGCCTGCAGCCCTGGAGAAGCAGTGGTTTCCTACAGCCTTTCATCCAGTCTTCCCGCTCCGGAGGGAGAGGTCTGTAGCCAGCTGGGGATGCCGGGATGCCCTCTTGCCTCCTGCCGCCGTCTCTGCCCTCTGCGCTGGGGATGGGGGGGCTCTGGCCAGCCCTCCCCGGTGTCCCATCCCCGGGTGCCTGCGGGTGTGGGGCCACACGGGGCTCCCAGCACTCCCCCCACCAGCTGGGAGCTCACAGCCCGGGCTGCAACACCACTCAGCTTTCCTAATCAAATAATCCCCATGTTTATGCCTCGCTGACTGACGGCGCTGCCCCTGACATATCATTATCGGGAATTTACATTCCTGCAGGAACTGCGAAATCCCTTCGCCCCGAATCCAGAGCTTTCCTGTGGCACCGGAGGGAGAGGAAATAATCTGTGATCTTGAGACTTTCAGACCACTGAAGTAAAACCTCTTCCCCTCCCTTTGTTTGATTTAGCACTTTACAGACTCCCACGAGGGGATTCTTGGTTTCTTACGGGTTTATTTTGTTTTGTCTTAATGTGTTGTGCTTTTCTTCTGCGCTCTTCTAGTGTCAGTCCTTTTGGGCCATTTGCCTCCTGGAGATTTGGGAAAACAGGAAAGGGAGGGCTGTGCTCGTCAGCTGGGCGCAGTAGGGTGCTGGGGGTCTCAGCAGTGTGCGTGGGGGGCAGCACATGCGCTGGAGCCTGCCAGGAGCACGTGGTGGTGATGGTGGTGACCATCTAGCCAGGGGCAGATGGTGTCCCCAGGGCACCCGAGCTGCTCTAGTGGGTCAGACCTGAGCTCCCTCCAGTCCTGTTACCCAGTGCTGTGAAGTAGTAGATATATCCAGAACTTTTGGGCAAAACAGAACCTCTGTCCACCTGAAACAGGAAAGACATAGTCTTAGGCAACAGGTCTTGTCCGTTCTTGTTGCAAGACAGAGCCAGTGGTGGAACACCAGAGCCCTCTCTCCCGGTCTCCTCTTTACATTGCCCACCCTGCTCTGTCTCCATCGCTGTTTGTCCCCTCCAGGAAGGCACACCTGATCCTGAGGAGGCTGGAGAAGGTCAGCAGCCACTGCTCGACCCTGCTACGCAGTGCCTACATCCAGAGCCGCACCGAGACCATGCCCTACTTGTTCTGCCGCAGCGAAGAGGTCCGGCCGCCCGGCATGGTCTGGTACAGCATCCTAAAGGACACCAAAGTAACGTGCGAGGAGAAGATGGTCTCCATGCTGCGCAACACGTACGGGGAGTCCAAGGGGCGGTGAGGGACGGTGCGGGCCTGGAGCTGTGGGAGGCAAAGGGACTCCGAGGAGTCGAGGACTCGTGATGTGCTGAGTGGCTGGTGGGGTTCGGGGTCGGGTGGTGTTCGGAGGGGGTGGAAGGGGACAGCGAGGCCAAACAGGACTTTCTCACGCAGGCAGCAGAGAAACAAGAAATCAGCGAGTTGGACTTTAATTTCTTTTCCTTTTTTTTTTAATTTTTCAAGAGGAAAAAAAAAAAAAGAAATTACCTAATTTGTCTCAGCATAAAAGCCTCTCCTTTTTAATCTTTTCTTACTAAATTTCCTGGACTACACGCTCCAAAACCCTGGGAGGAGGAGATACCCGCTCGAGGCCAGGGCCAGGCAGAGGGGAGCTGCTGGGCAAAGGGTGACCCCCTCCCTGCCTGCCCTGCCTGCTCCGCCACCGGGCAGGAGCTGTGGGGCGAGGGGCCCCGGTGCCGTGGTGGCCGAGGATGCCGGGAGGAGGTGGCGTGGGCGGCCGGTGACACCGCGCTGCCAGCGAAGGTCCCGGAGGGGGATGCCAGGCAGGTGCGAGGATGCTGCAGGCAAGCTGGGCTTTTGTACCACTCCGAGTCGACGGACCGGCTCCGTGCGCAGCCTTCGTTGGCAAGGCTCCCGGCAGCTTGTTCTGTGCATTAAAGATTCATATTAAGTCCATCTTCTCTGCCTCCTTGGTGTTTCTTCCCGACACCGTCTCGCCGCCGCTTGGGCGTTCGTAGGGTTTCATGACCGGATAGCGCGTCGCCGATGGCTGTCCCCACGCCAGGACGTGGTTGAGATGTAGGGCCATAACTGGAAACCAGCGCTGACCCCAAGAGCCGGACACGCAGAGAGGAGGGGAAAGTGCAGCCTCTTTGCGTAGGGTCCTCTCCCTCCCCAACACCCAGCTCGGCCACCGGCCCCGGCGGGAGCTGGAGACGTGTGGGAAAGCCCAAGAAGGAAGCCAGGGGCTAAAAAGACATGGAGAATCTGGTTTCTTTTACTGTCAGATGTGGGTTAGGCTGGCCCGGGATCCCTGTGGGTAATGGATTTCTCAGCCTGGTAGCCAAACCAAAAAGTGCGGGAGGGTGAGAGGGGAAAAAAACACAACAACCCAACAAAAATCAGATCAGCTCAAAGCTGTTGCTTTTCCTTCTTAAAGCAAAACAATGAACCTGAAGGGGGAAAAGGGAACAGTGTGGGTTGAATGAATCAGTTCAGTCAGCCCAAAGCAAATAGTTTTGTTTAGTTTTTTTCAGGTTATTTAACCCTTTAATGTCAAAGCAAACAAGCAGGAGGTGAATTTCAAAATGAAAATGTTTTGAAACCAAACAAAGGCGCGGGATTTCATGTGGAGGAAATTCAGCCAGAGACTGTTTGTCTTCTTGAGCTAAACCTATTTGTCTGATTTGCACCCACTCAAATAATTCTGATCATTTTATCCAAACTGCTCTTCTTTTTCCCCCTCTCTGGTTATGTCTCTGTTGAGCTACGTTGCTGTGGCACATTCAGAAGGCCTTCAGTACCTGCTCAAAGTCCCAACAGAGTTCACAGAAAACTTTGCCTTGATGTAGCAGTCTGAGGAGCAAGTGCCAAAGCATTGCGGGTTGCCCGAGGTCTTAATTTTTAAGTTAAATCCCTTTTTCTGATGGAGAGGACAGTGACACTGAGGGATCTGGGCTATGGCCACTGTGTCACCGAGGCTTGTGCAGCACCAAGCCCGAGGGCCATGGAGGGACCATGATGCCACGTGTGTTAAATGCCCGTTAACCATCCCTTTGCCCTTCAGAGGTGGCGATGGAGTTCGGTTGTGGGGGTGAAGATGACTGTGACATGCTGCAGATGAATGTAGACATTGCGTTTGCTCGGCCGGAGCTGCCCAGTGCCGGCACAGCACTCAGCCCCCGTCCAGCACCCCGCGCACCAGCCAGGACTGAAGAGCCGGAGTGCACAGATCCTGTACCTCGCAAACGGGGAGACGCCGGGGTGGGAGGAGGTGAGGCAGTATTTGTCCAGCTTTGCTATTGTGTGAAACAAAACACAGCAAAAGCCTCGAAGTGCAGATGTGCGGGTGTCCTGGCTGGTGCCGGGTGTTTCTGGTATCACAGTTTTACACCAAGCTGCTCATTTCATGTGGTGCCACAACACAGTATGTCATAGAATCATAGAATCATGGAATGGTGTAGGTTGGAAGGGACCTTGAAGATCATCGAGTTCCAACCCCCCTGCCCTGGGCAGGGACACCTCCCACCAGCCCAGGTTGCCCAAGGCCACGTCCAGCCTGGCCTTGAACGTTTGATCTAAACCTGCCCTCTTCCAGTTTGAAGCCATTCCCCCTCGTCCTGTCACTACATGCCCTTGGAAAAAGTCCTTCCCCAGCTCTCCTGGAGCCCCTTTAAGGGACTGGAAGGCGGCAATAAGATCTACCCAGAGCCTTCTCCAGCCTGAACATCCCCAACTCTCTCAGCCTGTCCTCATAGAGTAGGTGCTCCAGCCCTCGGATCACCTTTGTGGCCTCCTCTGGACTTGCTCCAACAGGTCCATGTCCTTCTTATGTTGGGGGCTCCAGAGCTGGAGGCAGTACTCCAGATGAGGTCTCACAAGAATGGAGTAAAGGGGCGGAATCACCTCCCTAGATGCGCTGCTGCGGGGGGGAAAAACCCCAAAAATCTCTTTGGAACCACTGATGGAGGTTGACCGGGACTGATCCTCTCTTCCCGGCAGCTGCAGAGCAGACAGGTCCCCCCGGACACTCAGCGGGACATGGCACACGCCAGGACCTCCGGGGCCAGCAGCAACAGCGCAGAGCCCGGCTGGTCCCGGCGCAACGGCATGTTACTGCTGGGAGCACCTCCGCGGGCTTTGAAGCCGTCTTGTTTTCTCAAGGCTCTGGCCCGCAGCCGTGCCTTTCCCTGTATTTTACAAACATGGTGTTTTATTTTGTTTTTGTTTGTTTTTGCTCCGAGATGATTCATTTCTCTTGAAAGCCCCGTGCGGTGTGTGCTGCGATGGGGAGCAGCTCTGCGGTTTCACTGCAGGCGAGAGCCGGTGTTGACCGACCTGACGGACAAATTGCTTGTGTTTTCTGTAACATCGCCGAGGGGACCAGAGGCAGCATTAGATGTGCCGGGGCTAATGCTAGTCGTGGGATTCCTGACCATCAGGAGTGTGGTGCTAGGCGCTAGGAATGGGAGATGCCAGCCAAAATACGGGGCGGCTGGCTGGTTGCCCTTCAGCACGTTTTTCTCCGCTCTGATACAGTGAGTTTCCCCACAGTGGTATTTTGTGCCCATGGGATACCCATCCCAGCGCAGCCCCTCTCGGCAGAGCTCGAGGGGAAGGGGCAAAGCCCAAAACACAGAGCTGTTTTGCTGCAGGCGGTGATGGAAAGGAGACCTTCCACTCCGGTAGCCCTCACTTCTGCCGAGAATAGCTGAGCGGCACGAGGACGGGCTGTCCCCCGGCTCCCTGCCACAGCTGCGTCCGCGGCAGAGACCGGAGCCTTAATTCTCGCTGCTTACCTTGGAAAGCTGCTGAAGGGCTTCACTTCGCATCCTTGGTGAGGCCGGCTGTTGCGTACGGGTGCGTATACAGAGCGAGTTGTGTGTGAGCCTGTGTTAATATGTACACAGCAGGTGGAAGAGTCTAGACTCCCGGGCAGGAAGGCTGCGGGGTTTGACGGCTGTTAACCCGTGGAGAAGCGCACCTAGCGCCCCGATCAAAGCCAGAAGAGCTTCTGGCCGGTGATGCTACCTGGCACGGCGTACCCAAGCCAAACAAAACCGAAGAATTCGTCGAGGTTACACATCCTTCAGTGCACGGCTGAAAGGAAGGGTCTGTATTTTCTCCCTGGAAACTTTGGAGAATGTAACCCTCCGGTTTTCAAGATAAACAGTTGTAGTCACAGCCCAGCAATGCTGGCAGATGGACCCGTGCCCCGTGGTGTGCACACACACGCACCCCCTCACCGTTCCTCTGGCTCCCTTAGCAAAAAGGCATCCCCGCTCCAAAGCAAGTTGCTGCTGCCCCAGGAGCTGACTTCTTGGGCCAAGCCATCCCCCGACATTGCTTGGCAGAGCAGGGGCCAACGCTGTCCTGGGTGGGGAAAGGACCAAGGGGTGGGTGAATATGAAAAGCGAGTGGGGAGAGGGGCAAAAAGATGCAGTCATCCAGGTTTAATAGATAAACTACCCACATGCATTGGCAAAGCTGAAATTGTTTGCCTGATGGCACGAAGCAGGGAAGGGTACCCTGGCATCAATGGCTCCTGGGCAGAGCCACCAGCTTTAAGAAGAGTTCAGGTCAAAAGGAGCGAGCTCCTCCACGTGCCTGTGCAGGGAGTGCACGTGCAGGTGACGGCATCAATAGCGCGGTCACGGGTGCGCGCAGGGCATCCACTGCTCCCTGCGCAGCCTGGCCCCGCTCCCACCGCCCGCGCACCCCCAGCACCCCCTGAACCCCAGCTCGGCACTGGGAGATGGTTCCTCTGCAGAGGCTGCTCACTCTTCACCCTACGTTTGTTCACACTTCTCCTTTTAACAAACACATTCACTTTCAGCAGCCTTTGAATGCCCCAGCGGGCACGCACCCTTCTTAAGGGCACCCCAACTCTGCCATTTGTTTGGCAGCTCAGAGCTGGTGACAGCCGCAGGTCCCCTCCCAGGGCTGCGTGGAGCTGTCCCCTCCCGAGGAGCAGAGCGGCCCTGAACAATCCCCATTGTCCCCATGGCCATTGTTCCCCACCGCCCTCGTCCCCGCCGGGCGGTAGCTGGCACGGCGCACAGAGGGGCCGATTGTTTGGGTCGCTGCGCCGCTTTGGGACAGCTTCTTCCCACGGCGAAGGCCTCCGGAGTCAAGTGCTGCGTTTGCTCCTTTATTTGTTTGTTTGGTTTCTGCTTTTCCTCTTTTTTTTCCTCTTTTTTTCTTTTTTTTTTTTTTTCTTTTTGCTTGGTTGGCTGAGGCTCTGCTGAGGCGGGGGAAGAAGCCGAGGCAGTGCCACAGGCTGCACAGCACGGGCAGCCACCCAGGTCCTCTCCATCCTGGGATGGAGGAGACGGGTCCTCTCCATCCAGGGCACCCAGGGATGGAGGAAGACTCGCAGTAACACTCGTGCTTAGCCACGACAATGCCCTGAAATGTGACAGACACCTCGGTGGGCTGCCAGCCCCGCACCTCGTCGTGCTGGGAGGATGTAAACTGCACGTCGTGCCTGCTGGGCCAGAGGCAGGGTTAGCTCTCCAGGAGTTGAACGGTACAAATGATGTGAATTAGTTTGAAGATGCAAAGGAAAAGATTCCCAGTTTGTTGTTTGGTTGGTTTTTTTTCTCAGCACACTGGTCCCGTCTGCCTCCCCCAGTGTTGGTGGCCGTGACATTAAGCCATGGCTCATGGTCTCACCATGGCAGGGGGGGACCGCACGTGCCTTGGGCAGCTTTCATAGAATCATAGAATCATTGAATGGTGTAGGTTGGAAGGGAACTTGAAGATCACCCAGTTCCGCCCCCCTGTCACAGACAGGGACACCTCCCACCAGCCCAGGTTGCCCAAGGCCACCTCCAGCCTGGCCTTGAACACCTCCAGGGATGGGGCCTCAACAACCTCTCTGGGCAACCTGTGCCAGTGACAAAGCTGGAACTTCGGCCCTGCAAGTGCCGTTGGCAGTGCTGGGCTGGGGCGGGCGAGGATGTGCCCAAAGCGCTCAGTGACTCCAGGCACCGGGAGCTGCAAAGGCTTTGAGGACCAGTTGGAGTTAGCACGGTGTGCTTCAGCTTCAGCATGTCACATGGCGCTGCGGGGTTTGGGAGGCTTTAAATGTTTGGATGGAAAGTTTGAGCATCGCAGTGTTAATAAAGCGTGCAGTAAAAAGGATTCGCATTCCCTTCCCTGCTCCTGCCCACCCTCCCGTCTCTCCATGCCCCTTTAGCATGGAGCCTTCGCATCTCACGGAAACACAGCTGGGTCAGGCCTTGGGAAAGACCGTGACATTTTGAAAAGAACCAGCTTATTTTACGCGTGTCTGTGCTACAAGGTGAGTGCCCAAGGGCAGAGCTGGGCTTTGAAGGTCAGCCAGAACCATCCCATATTTCAACTCTTTCATCAAAAGTGCCAAGGAGCCTGAAGCATAACTCCGTTCATCCCTGCGGGCTGGGTGACGATAAAGAGGAGCAGCAGCAAGCTTAGATATGGGGCTCTTAGGCATCTTTAAAATACTATGAGTGGGGGAGTGATTTATAAATGGGTTAAATTGTCAGGTAACGTCTTAAAAGCAGGCTGGGGTGGGCAGCTAGAAGTGACCACATTGCTGTTTGGACCAGTTCTTCATTCATTATAACTAAAACGATCAAGAAGTTGTGAACAACTTTTGATGTATCTGCAAAAAAATATTGATTTTGTGAAAGCTGTTTTTAACCACTAACGATCCTCCCCAGGCCCGAGAGAAGTCAGCCAAAAGATTCTCAAGACCTTTAAAACTGTTTTGACACAGTATTGCCTCACTTGCACTTAAAAAATTTAAGACCCTGGCCCTTTGGCTGCATTTTATCAGAGAACTTAGGCCAGTTGTTGACTTGAACGATGTAGGCTGTGGTTTTTCCAATTCAGGGCAGAGGGAAAATCTGGGGCCATCGTAGTGTTGTGGCAGTCAATGAGCAGCAGAAAGTAGAATTCTGGCCTGGGAGCAGCTCCCTTTTCTTCACCTCCCAGGTGTGTGCCTGAGGAACCGAGAAACTGAGGAAGTGGGATGAACAAGTCCAGGAAAAGGTAGTGTTGGACCACAAAGTGTTTGCGCTGTGTGTGTGTGTGTGTCTGTGTGCGTCTGCGCATCTGTATGAGCACAAGAGCACACATCTGCCAGTGTACACACCTGAACATTCATCTGGTCTTCAGATGCTGTTGCTTACATGGAAAGAAGATTTCTTTTATACTTGTGAGTAATTTCCTTTCTATTCCAGCCTCTCTACATAAGTTTTTGTTAAGCGTCTGTGTCTTTTTGTCCAAATTGTTCAAAGTTGCTAACAGCTTCATTTTCCCATTACCACAATTACCAATGCCATATTTGTTCGAGACGCTGTGGCTTTCAGCTGGGAGAGGACTTTGCCGTATGAATTCAGAGCAATTTGCCCCTCTTTCATATATAATTAATGCAGTCAGCTCCTTATGATTTAATGCAGCCGACAGGAACCGCATCTGGTGTCACAAGCGCCTCGCAGTCCCTTCAGCACGTGGGCTGGTCTGGGTGACTTTGAATGTGTCATGGGCCTCCCTGGGCCGGCCACCGCGCACAAGGGGACTGGCATCGCTGCTACGGGGCTGAGCACAGTTGTGCTGCTGCTATATGCGCCTTCCTTGCTATGTCTCAGCCAGATTTAACAATTGCTGGTGGCCACCAGCCCTATTGTCACCTCGCAGGACAGTGGCTTCAGACTTTGCTCAATACGTGTATTGATTATGTTTTTCCTCTCTTCAGCGATTGATTTCCAGACAGGCGCGTAAACTGGACACAGAAACTGTTGTTCTGACTGTGGGTTTCAATTGATCGCGCCGGGGTGGGTGCGTACGCGGGAGGGGACCGGAGCTGCAATAACTCGGCAAACGCAGCCCCGCGCAGCAGGAGCGGGCTGCCCGCTGGTCCCTGCCTTCGCGGGATGCTCCCGTCTTCAGGTCCTTATTAATGCTTAATAGATGGTTCAACACACAGGCAATTGATTTGTATATCGCTATGGACACAAACTATTTAATACATTGTTTATGGGCCTTTTTATCCACAGTATGTTCTATTGATAGGGCTGTCTGTCATGCGCTTATACTCTATTAATAGTGCATTGACCGTAGATGAGGATGGTATAGAAAACGATGCACTCTCGTTTGTGCTCTTTCTGTCTCACTCTTCCTGCTCAATATGTTGCAGTGGATTTTGACAGTTAAAATGCAAAACATTTTTTTATTGACTCACTTATGCCAGGGTAAAAAAAAAAAAAAATTTATTCTCACCCTTCATTCTATTGCCTCCAAACACCACATGGAACGTGTGGTGGTGAATTAATTTATTGTTCAATCCACAGGCCATTTATGCACTATAGTATTACTGGCAGGCTTTTAAAGGGAGCCAAGGTGGTACCGGCCCGTACCACAACTACGTCAGGATGGCATTATAGCCGTGCCCATTATACAGTGGGCATTAGAGCCCAGTGCTGACTAAAGCAGATGCAAAGAGCAATGTGTGACAGGGAACACATAGCCTGTATTTAACACTCCTGCCCCAGGCACCCCCTCCTTGTCCTCACCCCATGCTCCCAGCCTCCCTGTCTTATCAGGGCTTTCCTGGGGAGTTAAATCGTTAATAAGTTTGGGAGTTAACTGGGTTAAAAATGACTCGTTAGGATCAGGGGTCAATAACTGTCAGGGCTAAATGGCACCTATCCCGACTGCGTGGGCAGCCTCAGCGGTTGGAGAGGTCGATGCTGCATCAATTCACGTTTGGCAGCTGAATCAATACAGATTTCTCAGTACAATGGCATCAAGTCCCTTTCCTTGCCTGCCAGAGCAGGCTCTGAGCGGGCAGCGGGGGGGTCCTGCCCCACAGCCCCGCCGGGGGGGTTCCACTGGGGCAGCAACAGTGCAGGAGAAGCACCGGTGATGCGGGGCAGGACCAGCGCGGCTGGGACCATGGTGGGGGCAAAGCCTCAGAGGGAGGAAAATCTGCAAAGCTGGTGGGCCAGAACGGGGCCAATGGACTTTACCATAAATGATTATCAAGTTAATTGCCCGGGGAAGCTGCCCTTGGCAGGGGGCAGGTGGGCTGCACAAGCTGTGCCCTGGGCTTTGGCAGAGCTGCAGCTCCTCCAGACCCCTCCCTGCCCGCAAACACCAGCCCTGGCAAGAAAAAGCCACACTTCTGGTCATGAAGGACCAAAAGTTTCTGAATCCCGTTCAGGTTATTTCGCACATTAGCAAGAACCGACAGCTCTGTGGTTTGAGTCCTCCCCTTTCCTTTTGGACCGGAGACGTGTCCATCCCTGTGCCAACCAAAACGATGCTGAAGGGTTGCAGAGCCTCAATCTTGAGGAGGAAGAAGACGTGCATCTTCACTGCAGGTGAGCCAGCTCTGAGCAGGGGTCTGGACTGGGACAGGCTGTAACACTGCACGGTGTCCTGCGTGCGTGTGTGCCCAGGGCACGGGGCTTTATCATCACCAGACGTGCACTAGCTCACTGCGCATACCTTACACAGCTGGCGTGGGCGGACTGCAAGCCCAGCTATCTCTTGACCACTGGAGACTTCCTTATCTTTAACTACATGTTTTCTTGTGTGTCCAAAGGCTTTGTGCATCGGCACGTTCACCTCTGTGGCTGCACGGAGCTTTCAGCCTTCCTTCCCACTTGGGTAATACTCCTGAGTCAAGGCAAATTCCCACTGGGACTCATTTTCTGGATGACCACGTTCTGTACCTGATGGAGAGGGTGAGCAGAGACCACAGACAACTTTAAAAATAAACAGCATCCAACCTTCAAATTTTGAAGCATCTCTCACACCAAAACCTACACTGGGCACCAGTCTGCCCCGAGTGAAGCAGGACCTGAACCGCCTTGGCTGAACCAAACCTGCTGGAGATGAAACGGGGTCTTGGGCTGACACGCAGGTCCGGACGGCTCTGCCTCCCTCCACCCGCTGCAGACCTCTCCCATGGGGGCCCTGCCCAAAACCAAAGCACCGGAGCTCAGCAGGAGCATGCAGACAGGGTGGCCCCTGCAGCTGTGCAGCCAGATGTGGGACCCCGCACCCGCCCCGGGGTACCCGGCGATGCCCGGGGCCGGCTCGACCGAAAGCAAAGGAGACGTGGCAAGACGAAGCGGTCCAGTTCAGAACTCTTTAATACAAGCTTATATTGTTTGTGTTTCTGATTCTCTGTTCTCCCAACATCTGGGGACATTAACCCTCATATGTGTGTGAGCATGTGTATGAAGATATATACAAAATCACACAGTTAAATATTTAAGCATACAAGGTATTATATATTTATATAATATAGAACTTTAGGGTATAGGAATCAACAATGGCAAAATATTTCTGATGAATCTGACATAACTTTTTTTGAGTGAAACATGACCTGTTTTTGAAAGACCAGAGGAAGTTGTTGTTTATTAAAAGAGAAAAACCTGTATAAAGAAATTCTGTGAAAATGATTTAAAAAACCTCATGAACCAAAAAAAGGACAACTGTTAAAAACTGTATTGAAAAAAAAATAAATTAGATGAACAATTGTGTAAATATAAATTAAAAAAGATGACAATCTTAATAAATAAGCTTTACTATTTACATCTTTATATATTGCTTGGAGACTTAAATTAGATCCGTTAAAAACAAACGAACGCAAAATAAAACCCAAAATCGGAGCAGCAAACGTACAGGCGTGAGGTACAGAATTAAGGGTTGAACTGTATTTTGCTTGTTTCTTTTTTTTTTCTTTTCTCTTTTATACAGTAGACCAGTAGAATTCTTGTGAAAATAGATCCTCAGCACTTCATTGGAGTATTGGTTGACGTGGCTTCCAAAAGGTGCCAAGAAAGATTCCATAATAATAATAATAATAACCATAATAATCATAATAATTATAACAATAATAAAAAGATACAATATGATACATAAATATGGAAGAGCAGTTGGTAATATGAATACATTTTTCTCTAGACGAGATCACAGTTTTATTTGTAAATATTACACTGATATATATATATAATATTACACATATAATATTATATATATATCATATATATATATTTATATATATATTTATATATATAGTACGGCTCAATCCTGCTCCCAGTGAAGTCAACAACAACAACAAAAACCCCCGTTGACTTGATGGGAGCAAAATTCAGCCTATCATCTGCAGACAGGTAAGTAATTACAGAGGCCGTACAATGCAAACTCCGCAATGGTTCCAATTCCCTCTTTAATTGCTGGTGAAATGTTTCGTTAAAGCCCTGGTTCTTTGCACTCAGAAGATGGAAACTGGTGGCTGAATCGTGGCCTCACCAAACGAATGAAAAACCAAAAGACCAAACCAGAATGGGAACCAAAGACAACCTGGACTCGTTAGCTCCTCATCGCGACCTAACAGGACTACCATCACCACCGAGTAGCACCAAGACTCCTCTCACCTGACGCCTGAAGCCAACCCAAGCTCTTGTTTCTGGCCTCAGAGGAAGCGATTATTATTCTTAATGAATCTCGGATGGGCAGATCAGGCGAAAAGGGGAAAAATTCAGTTTGCCGAACTAAGACAGAAACAAAATGTTAAGCCCCACTCTGCTTCTGCTAAAACGACCGGGGGGTTTTGAACTCCAGGTGGCAGGAAGAGCCCAACACCAACCCCCTATTGCCCAAATCGACTGTAGCTCCAAGGAAAGACATCTTGGGCTACCTGGACCTGCTCCTGCTGATGTCTTGGTCACACTCCCACTGAACTGAGCGCTCAAGGTCCTCCAGTGGAAAGGGGACTGTCCCCGGGGCTCCAGCGCACACAACACACGAGGTCAGCCGGAGGCACAGGCGCTTCCACCTCCCCGGCAGGGAGATGCCTTTCCCCGGAGGATGGGATGATGTGGAAGAAACGCAAAGCAAATCAGCTTGGTTGCACCACCACCATGGGGCCCACAATCATGAAGATTTCAAGAGCGCATCTAAGCCGGGCATACGGTCCTCTCCCAGTGATACCAACATGCCCATTAACTCACACTGGGGCATCCAGGGCTCGGGCAGGGGAGGGCAAGACGCTGCCTAAAGGCTGAGAATTCCCACGGCATCCAAAAAAGTTCAAAGGCCAAATCGCCAGCTCTGAAACCCCTTTGAGCATCCCAGCCTCGGCTGAATCCCATCCCCTCCTGCCTTCTAGCTTGGCCTCAAATGGGAACGCTGGGCTGGAGTGTGGGAAGGAGCCGGTCGGCATCCCGCTTCCCGCTTGCGGGAATCCCCTGTCTGCTCAGGTAGCAGCTTTCTCCTTCTCCCCCCCACCCCACTCCCAGTCTCTCGCAGATCTTCGGGATTCAGACTGTGCAGTGCTTCCGAGTGCAGTAATTTGAGCACAGTGAAATACTGGTTAAATGCGTATGTACAGTTGGATAATGTAAAAATAAGCACAAATACACACTTAAAAAAATAATCTGGAAAAAAAAAATAATAATAAACTCCGCCCCCCTCCCCCCACAAACAACAATATACCAGGGGAAAAAATACCTTAGCCTTAGTTCCTGGACTTAGCACAAAGCACAAGGAAAACAAAACCAGACAATGTTATAAAACCTCACGGTACTTCTAGGGAAATCTACACTTAAGTATCTAGCTCTCTACTCAGCTGGCAGAATCAGTGTTTTCCTTTCAAACACACAAAAATAGGCTTTGCTCTTCTTGGATTTGGATTATGTGGGTTTTCTTTTCTCCTTTTTTTTTGTGGTTTAATTTTTCTTTTCTTCCTCTCTGTAAAGCCTCACTTGTTATTTTTTTCCCCCACTTGAATCAGTTGCAGCAAGAAACTTTTGTTGGCTATTGGGTTCTCTTTTTTTTCTCTCTCTTTTTTTTTTCTTTTTCCTTTTTTTTTTTTTTTTTTTTCTTAAACACAGATAAAACCTAGAACAAACCGACAGTTACAACCAAGTGACACCGAAACCGGAAGGGAGGTAGCTGGAACCCGACTCCAAGAGTCCTCTGGTGCCATCCTCCTTTCTCAGCCTGGGGGGGGACGGGGGACGGGGACAGCTGAAGATGCAAGAAAAGCAGGAGGACACCAGCTCAGCCCGTCTGCCGGAGGGTGGGGAGGGAGAGGGGTAGCAGCTGATAGGAGTTTCCCACCCCACCATGCACCATTCACCGCTTTCTGCTCCAGCTTTCCCCCCCGTTGGCCATGGCCATGGCCCATAGCCAGGAGGCTGGCTGGTGGCCCCAGGTAGGGTGCAGCCTTGGCTCACTATCTGTGACAGAGAAGATCTTGGCACTAATGTGACCTGGACTTCATGAGCAGCTAAATTTCATCAGCATGGGCACCCTCTCCTGTTTTCCCAAGCTTCTTGTTTGATGTTGTCCTACGCCACTGGCTCGGTGGGTGGAAGTGGTGGGTGATGTCCCTCTCACCTCCCACCCAATGGCCATCACAATCATGGAGGGTCTTCCCTAGGGACGCCACTGGGCATTCAAGGCCCTTACAGTGGTAGATGCTGCAAGGCAATCCAGCTGGCCTTCCCCCAGGCTGGAGGCACAGGGGACAGGAGCTGGGCAGGTGTCCATGCCCCACAGGTCCCCTCTCTGCACCCCCTGGGAGCACGGTACAGCACTTGAAACACAGACAGCAAAGCTTTGCCCCAGTGCAATCGTTTCCCAATGGAAAAACAAAACAAAACAAAACAAAACAAAACATTGGGTTTAACATGACCCAGAGCAGCACTTCTGCTCCTGCTTCTGTCAGCCCTGTTGGAGGAGATGGACAGTGCCAACATGGCAACTGGAAAAAAGACTGAATAGCAGCATGGAAAGCCTGCCTGTGGGAAAGGGAGTTGGGTCTCCCATGGACTGCAGGAGTGAAGCTGAGGTGTGAGGCTCTGCTGGCAAGAGGCCACTGCTTCCCTTGAGCTGAGAAGGACTCCAACCCGGTGAGCAGAGACTGGTCCTGGCCGGGCAGAGGAGCTCAGGGGGCCCCGAGCTTCTGGAAGCCCACAGAAGCATGTGGCAATAATGCTTATATAGACCTGTCTCTCCTGGGCAATGTCCTAGGTGGGAAAAGCAGGTGGACGATCTCCTCCATGCTGAGCTGCAGAACTGAGAAAGGGATTTTGCAAACTGAGATGCCACCAGGATGCATGTGGGACCTGAACTGGGACTCCCTGCTAGGGCAAAACCCAGCCGGGGTGGAGGGGGGACATCATGCCAAGATGCCTCGGGCATTGAGGACATGATGCGTTGGCAGTCTGAAAGGCTTTTGAGGTTGTCAGCTCTTCTGATGGGCTGGATGGCACATGAACAAACTGCCAACACAAAAGGGGAGAACAAAGGGACCTGAAGGAAGCATCCTTTTCATAACTATTTACTTCCATTGTTAATTAGGTGGCAAGGGGCAACAGTGGAAGTTTTGCCCAGGCCCTGTTTTTGCCAATGCTCTCTACGCTGGAGGACGTTCAGCCCAACTCCACAGAAGGAGCCCTGATCCCACTGCGCCTCCCTTCCCTGTGTCCCCCAGCACAGTGGGGACAGAGCCATCTGCTCAGCTCCCAGGCACAGGCCTTCTCCAGGAACAACTAGGAGCTTCACAACAGAGAGCTCCTCACCTTCTTATGACAATCACCCCTCCAGGCCTCTAAATTTTCATTCTTGAGATTCAACTCTGATTTATTCCGACAGAAACAACCCCAACAGTGGGTGACAAGAGCCTGGCTCCTTGCACCTCCAGCTCTGTCAGTTTTCCATTTCTAGGTCTCCTGCCCATTTTTACATCCATCTCCGTGAGCTAAATGATCTCCCTTTTATCCTTCTGCCTGGCTCCGGTGCCTAAATGTTCAATCAAGCAGGAGTAGGAAAAAATCTTTCCAACTTGTCTCTACCCAGTAGATCGTACGAGTCAGGAGAGTCCCAAGGAACAGCCTTAACACTTGGAAGGACGCTCTTTTGGATGTTTGCTCTTCCTAGCAGGAGCCTGAAGCAGCAGGAGACAAGCCCAAGCCACACTGGGATTTCCATGGGATGGGTCGTAGCAGCAGCACTAGATGCACTGGGCACCTCAGTGACTCAACGTGATGAAACCTATGACGAAATAAGTCCCCGGGGATCTGGAAAGTATGTGCCCCCCTGGGCTGAAAGAGGAGGATGGAGCTATACAACAGGGAAGTATGAGGTCTGCTGCAGCTAATGCCCTTCCTTCTGGAAGATTACAAGCAGCTGAGCTCCTGGTCTATCACAGGTGTCCAACCCACTGGCCTGGCAGCTTAATACTGACAAATATGGCCAAAATTCTAATACTGTCTCCTGTGGTCCTTTCCCCATATCACATGCCTCCTCCTCCTCTTCTCTTCTCCTGAGAAAGCAGGAGCATGAAGCGGTTGTTAGATATATACCACCGTTACGAGGCGGGTAGAGAACTACTCGGCTGGGTGGAGACCAGAAAGCAGATTCCTTTGGCTGGCTGGTGTCCTGTTTTCTTGCCCCAATGCTGAGGAAGAGACCAGAGGGTTTGAAAGGCAGGTTGTAGGTAAGCTTTAAGGCAGACTGTTTGGTTGCATGGGGTTGTTTTTCACCCTGTCCTGACACAGTAAAGAAACGAGTTGTATGGGACATAGCAGCAGGAGTAGCAGCAGCAGATATGCTCAAATGACAAGTGCGGGCGCCAGTTACCCTCTCTGCTCCTCAGAAGCAATCATCCACTTTCCTCGATGCCAGTCCTTAGACTCCCCATTCCCTGACTCCACCACGGGACCACCTGCCCACCTCCACACAGAAATGTCCCAGCAGCCCTGCAGCTTCCAGGCAGGCTGCAAGGGGGCTTTCTGTTGGCTTTTTGAGGGCAGGAGGAGAAGGAGGAGCTGTACAGAAAGGCCACTGCAGTCTGCTGAGCTCCCTGGCTGGAAGTAGCGTTCCTGCGAGGAGCAGATGCATCCCACGTCTCGAGTTGGCTGGGCGTCTGGCAAGTCACTTGCCAAGAGGCACAGCCCTGTGGAGAGCCCACCCCAACCTCAGTGCCCCGAGCATGCGATACCTTGGCATTCAGCATCAGAAAAGGCTCAGCTTGGAGTCCTCCAAGAGCACAGCCTCTTCCATGAACGGTCTGAGTTGTGAGTGCTGGAGAGGGGAAAGTGTTTTTGCGTTGATCATAATCTCTCACTCTTTCTCTCTTTCTCTACTTATTTCTATAAATATGTGTACATAAATAGCTTGTTTCTCGCCTTGAATCTAGATATGAACTGTTCAAATTAGGTGGGTATAACATGCTGTTTTGATACATGAAAATCTTCTCGACTTGACTCTTGGTTGTTTGTTTCTTTTTGCTATTTAAGATATAGTTAATACATAAACCCCTACTTTGAGTTCTCCTTGGACAAAAATTAAAGGCAGACTGGTTGAATTCTAAGGGTCCCTGGTGCAGAAATGCCATCCAGTTGAGCAGCTAAATGTTAAAAACGATACCAAAAGGGATGCGGTGTCTCTCCTAGCCTGCCTTGAGCAATGTGGTCCTCCATTCCACGTCACTTGGCATTACCCAAGACTGAAGCCACGGAGGTCTTTCTGATTGTGCTCTTGGGCGTTGGGGTCCCGGCAAGCACACTCTCCTTGTAGGTCACAGGACATAGGGAAGGGAGTAACCTGGGGAAGGAAACCAAAGACACAAAGACATGAAGGAGGGAACACACTTACAGCACCCTGGAGAACAAACAAGACCTGTGGAGTGGTTGAGAGATCAGTTGCAGTCTTCAGCTGTGTTATTCTTCTGATTTATTTTAGTGCTGAGCTGGTGGGGCACTGAGGCCCCAGGTGAGCTACCTGTCCATAAGAAAGGCTGTGAAAAACGTAAAGAAGAACCTGTTCAACTCATGCAGCTACTGGTCAGCAGATACTCCCTTAACAGTTCACATCAAGCACGTGAACATAGCTGGCTAGGGAGACATGTACTTCTCAGGCAACTCTGGGGCTTTTTGGGGTACTTACCGTGCTGTTTGGATCACATTACATTGCCAACCTCCTCTGAAAAGCTATCATTACCCCAAAAGGCTACAAGCACTAACTGACAGCAAAGTTACAAAACCCTTATCTCACAAGACCAACTCAAATGCTCACCAAGCACAACTGGGTCCAGCAGGTCCCAACTCCAGCCTCCCTGTAGCACTCCTATGCCCCTCCAGCTTCAGGGTTTTGGTGAACCCTACTTCTGGACCACAATCTCCCCTCTGTAGGGTACCATTCTGCAGTAGAGCCCTATGGCTTGGGTGCTGCTGTCGTGCATTAAGTCCATCTGTGCACTTAATTAGGAATGTTCTCGGTTTCAACTCCTCAGGGCAGGAACTGAACCAAACACGACCGAGCAGGTCACCAGGAGAGAGACTCTTCTAAATACCCGTTGTGTTTAAGGTCAAGAGATGCAGCTAACGGGCACTGAGGAACAGCAAAGGAATGCAAGTAAGAGACTGCTACGTGCATCATCTGTCATCTGTCCACGATCTCTCTGGAGAAGCGTGGGAAGGAGCTGAAACAATAGCCTGCAGTGCCTGGCTAGCGGAAGTTGATTTTGGCCTATTGCATCATGGTATTTACATAAAGAAAGAGGGGTGGCGGTGGAGCAGTGTCTTGCTTGCCCCGAAGTGAATTCCCAAGAATTTCTCCCATCTGCACAGACTGAGCAAATGACCTCATTCCCCTCCTTTACACTCCTTCCAAGACAGTGCCACAACCTGCTCAAACGTTCCCGGCGCAGGCTGCACGCACGCGCTCCGTCTGCTTCCCTCGGCTTTGCTGCCACATGTTTGCTCTCTCTTTCATAAACACTTTTCTCCAGGCTATGCAGCCTGGGTCTGCCTGTTCCCTATGTATCATCAACAGCACATCTAGGAATGTGGACCAAGCACTGTGCGTGAACACATAGCTGTCATTTCCACCTAGAACTTCCACACGTGTCCTTGCACGTCCATCTCCAGCATGCCTTTCTCCTGACGCACACAAGAACGGGATGGAGGGGTGTGGATCTTTATTTCACAACCGGAGAGCCTAAGGCAGGGACATGCTGACAGAGACATTAAATAGCCAACGCTCATCACCAAGTTGGGATTTAGAGAGTTCCCTCCCCTTGCATTTGACTTCATTCCCCAAAGACCTGACCCTCCAGGTAGAATAGGGTGATGACTCTTCATCAAGCCGTGGCCTTGGTGACTTATGAGCTAAATAACCAACCAGCGAATAATCTGAATCTACAATTGTGGAAATGTGGAGGCTGCAAACAGAAGAGATAGTCCAAAAAGTTAAAAGCAAATCAATTCAAATAATTGGAAACTAAAGAAGTTTATAAACTGCAGAAAACAATAGGAGCTTAAGGGTCACTGGATCCAACAGAAGCCAGCCAGAGCAGGACTGTCTCATATCACAGCGTTATGAATATTCTTAGATAGGAAAACAGAGACGTCTGCAAACAATGGGGTTTGGGGAGGAGGCTGAGGAGGGATTGTTTAACGACTGAATTAAAATACTGGAAAGGAAAAAAGAAAAGACACATGAAAAAACGTTGACTTTTTATGTTCAATGTAGAAGGAAACATTTTCATTTAGAAGATCTGCTACAGTTCAGGTTTGACCTTTTTCACCAAGACATACAAATAAAAAAAGCTATTTCAGAGCAAAAGTTGTATCTTGAAAGAAAACCTTCTTTCACTTATAAAATGCTCGAACAAAACATTTAAATAGGTCTGGAGTTTTCCCGTATTTTTATTTTTTATCCTGAATCATTCAGTTCAATCTGGATTTGGCAATGATTTTGACTTTAAAAATCCTCCCTGTTGTACAACAAAGCCACTGGTTGGAGGCAAGACCTGGGAACCTGATTCTTTCATCTTCACCAAGCTTTTTCCTCTCCCTGGCCTGGATTCACTGCGTTTGCCTGTAACAGTCTAACAAAGGTGCTTAAGTAGCCCCTGCATTTAAAGGAGAGAGACGGGCTCACACAGAAGGTGGATACATATTTTGCATTGAACACAGGACAACCACACACCCAACTCGGGTGTTTCAGTCAGGCGGCTGAAATGAGCTGTGACGCCCTACTGCACTTTGTCTCTGCTGCTGTCCATGCGTAAGTGGGACAGTGAAACGTGCTTCAGGCACGGAGATTCCGTCAACGCTACCATTTCACTCACAGGAACATCAGAGCTAAGAGAAAAAGCCCTGCGTGACTGTGCCTCCAAACTACCAGCTCACGTTGCCCTAACCCAGTCTTTGGGCTGTGGCCTTAGAAACCCAAACTGGCATGAGTTTGATGTTGCCTTGAAGTGATCTACCTTCTTCATTCCCTCTTCTCCCATTCCTCCCTGTCAGTCCTTCGTTTTCCCTTTTGCTTTCTTACAGGTCACCGTAAGAGTGTGCTTAGCACTGGACCAACCCGAACACGAGGTGCACATAAGAGACTAGATCACTACTACATTGCAGCCAATTTCTGGGGAGAGGAAGCCACTGGAGAAGAAACGTCTTGCCGTGTGTTGTCCTCTAGAAACCCACTGGTCTCCTAACAGCGGTCACGGACAAAAGGGCAGAAGCTTTCCCTCTGGGGCAGAGCTGTGGCCCCAGGAGTAGACAGTTTTGTGGCTCTGCAGCAGTCCCAGCAGTGGGTCGCCTGAGTGTAAGAGGGTTTCTTCCTGATCAGATCAGCCTTATTCACTTTATGTCCCTTACAGAGGTTATTTATGCAATTTGATTTTTACAGTGCTATTGTCCAGATAGAAGAATTGTTTTCTCTTATGGCAATGAGCTCCAGAGATCAGTTTTCTATTATGTGAAAAGGCAGAGATTTCTACGGGTGATGAGCACATCCACGGTCATATTAGACAAGACAAAATTCTCCAAACACTTAGCAGTAACACAAGGATTCCACTTTAAAACAAATACACATTTGAGTTCCCCAAGGACCTGATTTCCACAGGTATTTAGGGAGTCAAACCCACACATCGCATCTACTGGGATTATCACACGTACCCAACTCAGAGAAGCCAAAAAACCCCTTAGAAAGAAGAACTGTCTTTCGCCTTGGGCTCATACAGCGATAGCCCTCTGGAGTACAGAGCCATGAATAAAGCTGCTGGATGGGCTAGAAATAATAAATGCTGAACCTTTTTCTGGATGATAGCCCATTTAGGTGTGGAGCCCAGATATACATACTCCAAGATTAACTGCTTCTTTTCTTTTTAAATAGGTCTGTGAAAGCCCAACTCATTAACAGAATATATGACCTGCACTGAAATTTCCAGCTATACCCATTGTAAAGCCAGTATAAAGAATCAGCTCTTCTTCCTTCCACCTGCCAAGTCCTGCATCCACCCTACATTCATCTCCCCTTGTAGAAAACCTGGCTAATATCTAAGAGGGCAGGGAGAAAAAGCTCATAATTAAGCTGGCTCCATCATTTGATGAAGTATTGCAGGATATTGACTCCTCAGACTAACTAAAATAGGTTGAAAAAGGCACAACTGAAAAACACAGCTCCACACGTCTACATGCCCCTCCTACACACACACATCTCCGGCAGATGATCCAGAACAGAGCCACAGTGTGGATCCACAGCACCCAGGGGAATGTGGGTCACACCTGAACCTCACCAGACCACATAATATCTATCCAACCCAGAAGGCCAACCGTATCCTGGGCTGCATCAGAAGAAGTGTGGCCAGCAGGGCGAGGGAGGTGATTCTGCCCCTCTACTCCACTCTCGTGAGATTCCACCTGGAGTACTGCGTCCAGCTCTGGAGCCCCCAACATAAGAAGGACATGGACCTGTTGGAGCAAGTCCAGAGGAGGCCACGAAGGTGATCCGAGGGCTGGAGCACCTCTCCTATGAGGAGCAGCTGAGAGAGTTGGGGCTGTTCAGCCTGGAGAAGAGAAGGCTC
>NW_009649057.1:3351943-3364722 GCF_000708025.1 Charadrius vociferus
CTGGAGGTGGCGTTGGGCAACCTGGGCTGGTGGGAGGTGTCCCTGCCCAGGGCAGGGGGCTTGGAACTGGATGATCTTCAAGGTCCCTTCCAACCTAAACCACTCTATGATTCTATCATCTTAAGAGAAAACAGACACAATGTAAATCACATCCATCACCCCAGGGGCGTACGCTGCATAACACACCATGCTCTGAACCTAAAGGAGGAACTGCAGCGGGCATAGGCTTATGGGCTGGGCAGGAGGCTAGTGTGGAGATCTGGGGTGTAACAGACAGGAGATCTGAGACGTCTCCACCTCGACCAACTCACCACCCGTGCTGCGCAGCGCATGAACCCATACTGCCATTCTGCACAAAGGTATGAGAGCCCTAAGCATCCTCTCCCACGCTAGGCGATGAGACCTTGGATAAAACCCAAGCTCCCTCTTGAAAACAGGGCGGCATTTGTCCCTGATGCCATGCTCCTGACTGTGGGAACAAAGACAGCAATACCACAGACCAGTGCAGAACTGGGATCCCGGTCGTGAAACAACTCCTCGCTACACGGCACCTATCTAAAGAGGCTGGTGACATCCCAAGACAGACCCCCGCTGAGAAAGACCAGTCTACAAGGGCACTGGTGGGAATGCTGACAGGAGAAATCCCAGACAGGTAGAGGGAGGGATGGGAAACAGCTCTGCAAAGGGCTGGAGCTCATCCCTCGCACAGGCTCGTATCGGGCTGACCCGGCTGTACCTCCCGTCCAGCGCCCTTGGGGCGGCACAGCAGCACCGGGGCGGGCAGAACCAGGCCTGGGGAAGGGCCCGGCATGGAAGTGGGTGGGAAAGCAGGGGAGGAAGGCTGCAAAGTGTTGGGAAACAGCCTGTTGTTAGATTTCAGCCCTGAAGTGTTTGCGAAATCTCCCAGACAAGCCTAACTGGAAACGTGAAGGCGGCGCTGCAGACAGAGCCGCTGCGGGCGAGCGCGGCCTGTCGAGATAAGCGTGGCCGGCCGCGCTGAGTGCCGTGGCCCCGCGCCTCCGAGACCCACGCGGCTCAAACGCCGGGGAGTATTCTGTGCCCTGACAAGGCCCTTGTGGGACAAAAACCACATCTTGTAAGGGTCTTCTCAGTTGTTTTCGGCATTGAGGTCAGCAGGGCTGTTTTGAGATAACGGGAGAAGAGCGAGCCCCCTTTTAACTCCGGGGGCTGGTATGCAGGTTCACACCTAGGGCACCGCTCCAGAGGGCCTGGGAAAGGCGAAGACAAAGCTCATGGGAAACGTCCTCTCCGTGCAGCACATACAGCTCTAAAGGCTTGAATTTTCATTAACTGCCCCACCATAAATGGGGCTTTCCCCCATCGGAGCCAGCCAGCCTGGTGTAACACGACACAGCTCCACTAAACCCAACAGATGCTCCTCTCCCTCCGTCGGGTATAAATGGGGAGCAGCCTCACCAGAACCCGGGGAAGGAGGATGGCCCAAAGCCAGCGGGGATCCCCAGGAAAACCCTGCCCGCACGCATCCCCGCATCCCCGCCGGCCCGCCGAGCTGAGCCGAGTGCAGGGAGCCCGTTTGCCAAATCACACCGAGCTCACTTGCTCAGCAATCAGCTGCGCTTCCTACCCTCGTGCTACCGATTGTGCAAACATGAATGTAATTAGTCTAAATAATCACCAAAGATTTAATAGGAGCCAGACCACCCAGAGGCCAAATAGCTGGCGGTGGAGCAGGGAAGGTTTGTTCGCCGGTTTTTGTAACACTTGCTAATGAAGTGAGGTCGGATCGCAAAGCAAACACCCTCCACTAGCACATCCCCTGGGAACGCTGCATGTTGTGGGAAGCCCCACGTCCCTTGAAGCCAAGAACGTTCTCTCAGGACAGGCAACATGTGCTACTACCATCACTGCTTTTAATTTACCGCCGCCTGGAAAGCCTTCCTCAACGATTATGAAACCAAGAGCCCCAGAATAAGCTCCCACCCCGACCAACCATGACTGGAAATGCTCCTCACATGGCAAACAGGGAGCCACTCAGGCTGCGACCCACAGCTCATGGGTAAGCGAGTTCCCCCACAAGCCCGGGTGACCCAGCACGCCCGGAGCACGCGGCAGCGCTCAGCCGCTTCCAGAGGCATGAAGCAACACTCCGCATTGTAGCCGGCCTTCCTCCGCGCTCACCCACCATTCATTGTATCTCGCCCGCTAATTATAGAGCTGACAAACACACCCAAGCTCCCACATTCAAGTTGTTTGGAGCAGCATCGCGGCAGAACATTAATTCTGGATAAGCAGAATTTCCTCAGCTGGGGAGGGAGGTCACTTAGCTAATTGCGCAAACTGCCTCAAAACCACGTTCTGCCAACGGAGCAGGACCTGAGAACCCCTGAGACAGGTCTGAGTTGCAGTTAGAGAGCTGGGAGAAGGCGCCTATTTCTCCAAAATACCGCAAAGTGGTTACTTCTGTTTTCGTAGGGGGTAAGAGTGCAGCAGACCCCCCTTTCTGGGGAGACAGGGACAGTCTTGGAAATCCCTGCTGGAGCCAGCAGCAGCCCCTCAGTTCAAAGCTCCTTTCTTTAGGCCTTGAATTCTCGGCCACAAAGTCTCTGAAGAGGTTTTGATAACTTGCCTATCTTTTAGATAAGCAAAGCTTTGGATGAATCCCACACGGTCCTCTATCTACTGCAAGTCCTCATTTGTTTTCCGCCGAGGCACTTGCTGGTTTTCCTCTCCAAGGTGTTGGACAGAAATGTCAAGAGGCTGAAGGGGCGGCATTCGAGATGTGAATTTTTGCCAGGATGATTTTTCTTTTTCTTTTCCAAGTGCTATGGGGCAAAGCCGTTGAGGGAAAACCCGAGTGATAACTGAATGAGACGGGGTTTTCTCACAGGAGCAGGGGGTTTACTCCTTACGTGATGAAAAGGAAAGGCAGAGAGGAAAGACAGAGGAAAGGTTGCCCTTACAAAGGGTTTAAGTTGTGGGAATTTTAAAACGGCAAATTCTATTTACATTTGCAGGGACCAGGTTGCAGGATCTTCAGCTAAGCAAATCTGCGAACAAAGGACATAAGCAGAGCCTAAAGAGAGAGAATTTCGGATTTCTGCAAGGCCTTTATAGACAGCCTTGTCCAGGGAAAACTTGTAAAAGGGAAGGGGAAGAGAAAAGGAGCGAAGGAGAAGAGTGACTGGAGAGATTTCCTGAAACGAATCAGAAAAAACCAGCCATAACCTCTCTCCCTGCAGCATCGCATGCCCCAGGCATTTCTCGCAGGCGGCCGCCAGCCCAGAGACAGCCAGTTATGCCCAGGTTATTTATTTTTCTCACTTTGGCAGCGTCATGTATTTAATGTTTTAAAAAATAGTATCTTCTTTTATCTGCGGCAGGATACAAAGCAAGAAGCGGCTTCCTAGAGCAGCCAGGCAGAAGGGAGCTGGCAACCTGTGCTGGGTCAGGAGGGTAGGAAGATTAAAAGGAGATGGGATTTTGCTTTGTCCTTCACGGAAGACTTTATCCCCTCCAGATACACAACAGAAGCTTTCTCTCCCTTGGAGGCTGGCCGGCAATGGCCTTCCTGTCTCCGAAAGCTGCTGCTGGGTCACGCACAGGGCAAGCCGCGGGCAGCGCAGCCCCGTCCTCTGCCCCAGTGGCACCCCGCTCCCCGGCACCCCGACCTGCCCGGGGCTGCCCCGTCGGGTGCCGCAGCACGCACGGCGCTGCATCCTTGGGTGGCACTCGTCCCCGCGCCAGCCCTGGCTTCTTGCCCGCTGCAGAGGGGACGCCGAGCAATTAGCGCACAACAAATAATTAAGCTGATGAATGTGGCTTTTTCCCACTTGCTGACTGCAGTTGCCTCAAATTTATGCCCAGAATATGACCGCGTTTATTCGTTGCCGTTTGTAGCATTCAAAAGAGGTCTTTAATGATTTCTTTTAAGCTCTCTAGCCTGATTGTGAATAGTGCAGGGCAAATACTCATTATTTCCTATCTAAGCGGCAGCGCTGATTAGTCGGCGGTTGGTCAGATAAGTCACACCGCTCTGTTCCCCTCTCGCTGCAGAAACGCACAAGGTCATTTGCTGCTAATGCTCAAATGCAAAGGGAAAATGTGGCCTAAGCAAATGCTGCATGGAAGTCTCTTGTGCATTTTCAGGGCAACAAAAAAGCCTCACGTTAAGGAAGAGGGCTCAGAACTAAAGTGAATATGGGTTGAATAATTTTGCTTTCACGTAGCCCGGTTCACAGCACTGTGTGCAGCTGAAAGTGCTTTTGGGAGGGTAGTGGGACTGCAGTGAAACTAAAATCTTGACAGTTTGCGGACATTAAAGATCTGAAGCCAGCTCTTACTTGACTGTTAACTCCTGAATCTTCACATGATGCAATGTTAATCTTCAGCCCTTTCCTAAAATAATGTGCAGAGTTGCTATGTTCTGTTAAATGTGAACCATGTGTCACCTCAGCAATGGCTGCAACGGTGAAAAGATGATAAATCTAAAGCTTGTAAAATGTCCTGTGACATTTTGGGAGAAAAACAGGTGTTGCATAAATGTTAGACATTTATGGGTAAACTTGCAGGGGCTTTAAAAGACTGACACATCTGCCACATAGTATGTAACCCTGAAAGAAAAGGAGCAAAGCAGGCTCTTTCATGTGTCTTGCTCTTTCTACAACTGTATGAAAATACATCCTCATCTGGTATTGGAATTAACGGAGCTGGACTTGCCCCTCCCTATGTCTCCTCCAGGTTTTTGGCTTTTACACCCAATGTGTGTTTTAAAACTGTGCCTTTTTAAGTAGGTGGCAAACTGTGCTAGAAGGATTTGGTATGCGGAGTATTTTTATTCAGCTCCCTTTTCTCTCACCTTTCATTGTTTTTCCCTTTGGAATATCTCCTGTAACGCTCCACTCATAAACCTCTTCAAAGGCAGGGCTGTATTTGAACAGCCTGGCCTGAAATCTGGTCCCAGTCAAAGGCCTCAGACGGGAAAATAACTCGCAGAGCCGAGACCCGCGGCCCCACGGCTGCTGGCGCCGGGGGGGGGGGGCCGGCTGCGTTATTAGTCCCCCCTTTACCCTATAAATGTAATAAACTGGGACTTAACATCCTGCTTTTGGCATGGAAGGCCCAAGGAAAAGGTGGTTTTCTCACTCCTCCTGAGTGCCTTGTTCAGCCCCTGGGATGCTGTTGGTGTTTTGGGGGAGAGGAGAGGCTCTTGGAAGCTGAATGCGTGCCGAGGAAGCCATGGGCTCTGCGGTTCGGCCCTCAAACTGTGTGATGTCTAGGATGGGGGTTTCTAAAGAACAAACTAGGGCAAGTCTAATTCCCCCGGGCACAAAGGTACAGCTCCCAGCGAAGTCAGTGGAAGCCAACTTCTCTCCAAAAAGCTTCAAAACCTCTCTCTCCATGGGGAGATGCATCAGGGGATGCAACCGATTGGGCTTCAAAGCGCTTTCCCCCTCTTGGGTGGTCGCTTCATTTCTGGGTGGCAGCAAAGCATCAGATATTTTGAGCGTGACTCGCCTGGCTGGTAAGTGCTCACGACTCTGTGCAGATCCCACTCTGTCTCAACTCCCTGCCCAGCAATAAATTCTATTCCCAAACCTTAATCCTACCCCTCTCCCCCTCAATTCGGCACTCACATCCCTTGTGTTTCAGTCCTGTCCTCACTCCGTCAATAAGTTGTGCCCTTAGCTCCTGTCCTGACAGTGCTGGTTTGGGTCGGTCCCCTCTTGGCCACCTCACTTCCATTCCTCTGGCGCCTCTTGGGATTTTTCATCCCCTGCTCTCAAGCCTGGAGGCAGTGAGATAAAGTTTCCCAGGCAGGCTGTTGTAGGAGGAGAAGACCTGCGCCATGCTGAGCTACTGGGCACTTCCAGCTCTGCCCCCCCACAAGAGGCCAACGAGCAAGCTGTGCCTGCCCTTGGGCTGCTCCTCCCACGGAGGTGGAAAATTAGCCAGAAATTGGAATCTCTTCTTGGGAGACACACCGAAGACGAGCCGCTGCCTGTCACCCCGCTCCTCTCTGCAGCGGTAGTTGCAGCAGGGAGCCCCGTACGGGCTCTCCATGCCCTACTCCACCCCTGGGGACCAGAGAAGCTCACCTGCCCCTGCTTCCCTTCCAGCATGTGGGCTTCAGGGAGACTTGCAAAAGTAACGCAGCAACACAGGGGGAAATTTGTCCAAAAAAGCACAGTTAGGAAAACTACCTCTTTCCCCACCTCCTACACAGCAGAGAAATGAACTCCTTCCACTTGCCAAGACATGTCCACTTCCCTTCCCCAGTGTTCCCAGATGGGCCAGAGACAGCTCACAATGCTGTTCTGGTAAGAGATCGTTGGCTGAACCAAGGAAAAGGTGGCTCCAGCCAAAGCTGTTTTAGAAAGGACTGTTCCCTGCAGAGAGGTCTTCAGTGCCTCAGCTGCGGTAGAGAGGACCTTCTTCCTCGGATGGGTGATGCCATATGCTGAGCACAAGTTCCCTCTCTCTGTTCTCAAGTTTTGTTATTTATTAATACATATCAGATACTTAACATGGCTGGATTTTCTTCATTCTGATCTACGCTCAAATTTTGAAGACAAGGTCAAAATCTCACACAGCAGAGGCTAAGATTTTCTTAGCCATATGAAATGTTGGACTGCTTCAAACTGCGAGCTCCATCGCTCATCTCCTGTCTCTAACAGTGGCCGGAAATGGGTGTTAAAGCAGCATACAAAAAGGGGATGTGTGGAGAGATCCTTCCCCCGGTTCAAGCAGTCGATGGTTCAGATATTCCTGAGCCAGAAACTGCATCCAGATCACAGTGTTTCATAGCCACCGACGGAGCTAACCTCCACGAATATGCCTATTCTCTTTTTGACTTCAAATATATTTTTGTTCTTAATAATACTCTGTGGCAATGCCTCCTATCATTCAAACACACGCTGTGCGAATAAGCACCTTCTTTACCTGCTTCCAGGTAATTACCGTTTCACCCCCTCATTGCTGTGTGATAAGACACAGTGGATTTTATTTTCCTAAGCATCCTCCCTGCATTAAATAATGTTTTTATAAATCCCTGCACTAACCATGCCCACTGTCTCTTTTGCAGGATTTGCAGGTGCTAATCTATGTGGCGTCTGTGCAGCAGATATTGCACATCTCTGCTCAGCCCTGCTCCACACCCCTCTCTGTCCCGCTCTTTCCTTTTGGAGACGGCATGGGCGGTGAGCCACGCACACGTGGGTAAACACGCATCAAATACGGACCTACAATGATGCTTTCATTTTGGTCTCTGTTCTTTTCCTAATGACTCCCAACCTTTAAACACTGAGGGTGGATACCAGGACGGGCAAATATACCCTTCTCAGTGTTTCTGTGTGAAGGTCTCCGGAGCAGTAGGTGCAGCTTTTCTGATGAACGTGCCCTGGGGTTTTGGAGGGAGCCAGCCTTTGCCTCTAGAGAAGCTAGGGTTTATTTGCCATAAAAATTAATGAACACCTCGGACTACTACTTGCACAGGTATAAGGCAGGTTACGATGGGAAATGCATGTGCATATCAAAGACAACTTCAAAATGAACCATCAACAACTCAGTGCCTTTGGTGAGCTGATGCCTGGACTGAAGGTCCTTCTGAGACTTTGGATCTTCCCTATTCCAGCAAAAATAATTTTTTTCCAGGCGCAAAGGCTCACTCGCCAAGGAATTCCCAGTGAAAAAAGGAAGCGGCATCCCTACCTTTTTGGTCTTGACTGTTGAGGCACAGCAGTCCCCACCATCATAGTTGCAGAAGGCGCGGTTGTTGATGGAGTCACAGTAGTTGTCCCCCATGAAAGGCTGAAAAAGGAAAAAGCAGGAAAAGACTCAGAATATGGACGTGGACAAAACCTGTAACAATATGTCAGAAGGAAGACATGGAGACTTGAAGGAGCTGTGTAGTTTGTAACATTACCAACTGCCCTGAAAAGTAAGAGATAATTATTCCCCTCTCCCTTCAAAGCAGACAGAAATAAAAGGACACTAGAATGAAGGGAAATGAGCCCTTGTTGGCTTTTCACATCCCACACAAGATGATGCTTCAGGAATATTAATTTGACTAGGCCCAGAGACAGCATCAAGGCATCTAAAATTGTGGCACCTTTTGATAATTTTAAGCTAACCTTCCAAAACTATGTGGGATAAGAAGGAGGTTACGTATAGCAGCAAAATTGGCTTGCTTTTAATAGCTCTACTTTCCACCACAGTTCTCCTAACTATGCAACAAGTGTCAGCAATGAGGGCACAAAACATATCACAGAGAAATGGAAGTGGTCTGAGCTCAGCACAGGGACCACGAGCTCTCGTTCTCCGACCAGCAGCGACTGCGTGTGACCTTGTCCACGACACGTAATCTCCCTCCACTCCACAGCTCAGCTATGGGATAATGGCAATTATTCAGAGGAACGTTGTAGAGAGCTATTAAGTAAAATTCATCAATCACCTTGAAAAAGAAAATGCGGTCACTAGTCTGTGCAATGTGATCACTAGTCTATGTGCTGCACAGGACCTGAATAATAATCACCATTCTGAAGAAAAGGCTCGAAGTCTGGTTTTTCATTACACGTTGGAGCCCTCTTGGTCAGCAAGCACAAAAATCTTTCTTGGAAGTCAAAAATGTGCCTGATGCTAAAAAAGGCCCGTGCCAGGTATGGGAAACCCAGGCAGCACGGGAAGCTCAGAAAAATGGATGCCGAGCAGAGAGCGCAGTCACATCTCTGTAACATTTCTTACACGCACAGGCTCACGGGGCCATTCCCGTTTTATCCGCTCTTCGGAAAATTCATTTATTCTGCACTGTGAAAAACACACCAGGGACTTTCCTACACGAAGGCATCATCGCAGAGCGGGCGGGGAGGCTCGTGGAGGTTTCCCGGGAGGATTTTGCAGCAATTGCAGTACCGGAGTCTCCCTGATAATAGATACCTGACGGTGCTTTCCCAGAGCGAGCCGTGGCCGTGCTCCTCGGTACTGGAATGGACACTGCGGGGTGGTGCAGACGCGGGCTTCTACTGCTGATGGTTTGCAAATTTAAATATTTCTATCAGAGTATAGGAAATCCAGGCAATGATGGCAATATTGGACCGGAGCAGGACTACCGGGAGGTGACTCACTCATTGCGTGTCACTTGTTTAGCACATGCAAATACTACAAATGCTGACAAGGAGATCAGAGTTACAGGTGAGGCTCCTGTCCCTGTAAACTGCCTTAACTCCGCTGGCTTCCACAGAGATTAACTTATTTATACAGGCAAAGACTTTGACTTGCAACTGCCCTTCCAATTTAATTAATACGCTAAGAGTTAAAAGGGAATCATTTATAAGTAGACGGAGAGAGATTTTTTATGCCAATCTGGTCATGTTCAAAAACATGAACTTTGCCCAACCTCCCAAGACATTTTGTAGGCTTCTGCGTGTTTCCCTTGTATTGCCCGGCTGCGCCTGCTCATCAGGACAGCCTCGCCTGTCATTCCCCATGCCTCTGCCTGTATTCTGCTCTATGAACACTGGAAAATCAGTAAAAGAAACTTGTGGGAAAATTTGCCATTCGCTCACTCTGGCACAGAGTAGGCAAGTCAGTCTTCTGGAGGAGAAGAATGGGACAAAGAGCATCTATTCTGATTTGGTACCAATATCCTCATGTGGGAGACCTTGGAGGCCTGGCTGTGGAGGGTGAGGTCTCTATAGGTCTTCATGCATATCTTAGTGCTCCTATAATTTTGGAGGACTATACAGGTAGTCCAGAGGGACTAGTTTTCTACTGAAACACCTAAGGTAGCTGCCGAGAAATACAGGGCTGACTCATAAACCTCTATTCCTGCCACTAGGGAGCGACAAAAAATCACATTGCAGCAGCAGTCTGGGTTACCTCTGTGATCACCAAGCGCAAAATAATGCCCTGCTTACAGCCTTCTATTCAGGGAACCCTCCCTAATGCTAAGGATATTCATACATTAGGGATTGTATCAGCTTAACGGCCCAGTATTATTGACCTACTGGCTTATTAGCCCCAGTTACCACAGTCGTGAAAAAAGGCTCGGTGAAGATGGCCTTTCTTCTGAAATCTTAATGTCAGCGAACAAGCACTGGCCCATTTGTGGATCCTGGAAGCATCATGCTCTAAAAATGATGCTAGAGGCCATTATCAATTGTCTGGGCAAAGCCTTCCAAGATGATAGATTGCGATGCAGTGACACTGCTGAATGAATGATGAAAAGAAGAAAGTTCCTATTGATGCAGAGGGGTCTGGCAATTAACAATGATGGAAGGGAAGAAAATGCTGAGAAAAAGCATGTCAGTAATAATGGCTTCTGGTAAATTATTACATCATTGCAAAGTTTGCCTCAGTAACAACTGTCCTTAAACAGCAGGAGAATGGATACCCAATGGTGCATCAGCACCTGAATGGCATTTCTTAATGGTCGCTGGATGTTATTTTAGCTCTCTTTGGAGAATAGGGGCGCCCAGCCAGCCTGCATGAATGTAATGCGTGAGATGGCTTATGACATTCAAAGCACTGACAGCAGAATGCTTTTCATTTAGGGAACAACTAGACAGAAACTATTACATTGTTGGAGAGTTATTACCCTCTTGGGCTCAACATTTGTATGCGAAGGAAACCTGTCTTTCACTTCAAGACAAATCACGTCGCACAGCAATGTGGTCTAGGGTTTCGTGTCAGATTTAGGAGTTCTGTGCCATGTTCTGCCACTCCAGGCAAATAACTTCAGTGCGCTTGTAAAACTGGGTTACTGGGTGCTGAGAGCACAGTCAGCGCTGCAGAAAGTCAGGAGATGTGGGGTCAAGACACAGCTCTTCCGCTGCCCGTCCATGTATCCAAAGCAGCCATCTATCCCTCTGCCTGCGAGCCACCTCATTTCTAAAATGGGCATGAAGCTTCCCGGCCTTACAGAGGTGCCACAAGGACTGACGTCTTGACGTGGCTGAGATACTCAAGGGCTGGCATGATGGAAACTGCACGAGCGCCATGACCCAGAGAGAGAGGTGCTCCAGCCCTGTTTAACCACTGGAAGCATCTTAAGACTTCTCAGACTTTTCAAAGACTGTTGCCAGCAGAAACAACGTCCTTCAAAATAATTGTGGGCGGTTGTTTTTTTTTTTTCAAACAACACACAAGACTGTAAAAATGTATCACAGCTGAAATGTAAATGCATTTTTCTGATTATTTTTTTTTCTGGTTCAGACAGTTGTGCACAGTGGAGGGATGTGTGAATTGCTCACTGTCCAGCTGTGCTGTCCACCCAGTGGTATCACTCCTGCCTCTGCTAGGATACAATAGGCAGGGCAAAAGCATGCTTGCCCCACTTGAAAAACAGCATTTACAACCCAGGTAACTGCAGTGACTGTAACCGTAACATTTAGAGAGCAAGCACGGACCACCTGAGCTACCGCAAAAGCTCACCTCGCAGCCTTTGACACAATGAATCAGGGAAGGGTGAGGGTACCACTTGAGCCCCGCCGTGCAGACAACGCTCTGGAGGGGAGAAGAAAAAAAAAAAAAAAACAACACAAAACAGGTTAAGACAAAGAAATCAGTGTACAGAAAGTCAGCGTGCTGGCTCCTATGGCTCTCCTGTACTTAACCAATGAAGTTCAGTTCCTAACACCTCTTGTGTTCTCAGGACCTGGCTGTCCTCCAGGTATTTACAAGAAGTGTTGGACTTGACACTTGCAATAACAGAACATTTGAGATTAAAATAATATTTAAGGTTCTCCTGAAATGTCATGTCCAATATTTCACTCATGGTGGGGGAACGTGGCAGGGAAAGGCAAAGGCACAGGTCCACCGTCTTGCTCTTGGGTAGGGGGGAGACATTTTAGGAATTAATTGAGGGATTTCTTTGGTGCTGCGAAACATTGTCCTCGTTTGCTACCCATCTTATCTGTGCTTCTTGAAGATGCTAAAGGTGGACTTGCAGATACTTTTTTGCACCATCCTTTAGACCTTAAATGGAAGCACCTCCCACTACATGCCATCAGAATAACCCCCGAAAGGACAGCATCGACTGATACGTTACATGAGCTTCATAATAGTGTCTGTATTTATAATAATGTCTGTATTTATAATAAATTCTGGAGTGCCTACTTTGGGGTAAAAGTGATGACCAGCCTACTCAATGATGACACACCCAGGGCAGCCATTGTTTGCCTGTAGACATGGAAACTTAGATTTTAAGAGTGGATGAAAAGTTTGGCCAGTCAGTGGAGACGGCAGTTCAATACCACAGAGGTCTAGGTGGTACTACTCCCATCCATTCACCAGGACATCAGGCTCAACGTTCAATTTTGGGTTATCATCCATGGATGAAACGCTACAATGACCAGTTGGGCAAGAGGAACATCGAATCATTATGGCTGGAAAAGACCTTTAAGATCATCAAGTCCAACCGTTATCTAACTCTACCAGGCCCACACATAGGCACTCGCCCAAGGGCAGGGGTCGGGGTTGGATGGAGGCCTGGGGAAGGAAGGGATTAACATTTGGGAAGACCTGACGCACAAGCCATCCCTTCCCCTGTTTATTTGAGGGCTAATTTAATCCATCTGCAAGGGAACCTCAGCATGTTTTTACAGTTTCTGTCATTTGAGGCTTACCTGGCGTGTGCTAGAAAAAGGACTTTTATACTATCTGACTTGGGCTGTTTATCTTTCCGATGCTCTCGGATTTTCCACTATTAGTCAAGCCCGGCTTGCCCCACCTGCCTCGCAACAGGGCCCGTCTGTGTGAGCGGAGAAGCGGCCGGGCGAGGGGGGGGGCCCGTGGTTATGCCC
>NW_009649057.1:3364825-3399030 GCF_000708025.1 Charadrius vociferus
AAAATGGGTATTTTTTTTTTTTTTACCCCCCCCCCCCCCTTCTGTTTATTGCACTTCAGAGGGAAAAGAAAGGAAACTGGGTTTCAAAATAAACAAGGCCAGTCAACAGACTGGGAGGGGGAAGAGTAAAGGAAGCGGTTCAAGAGCGTATGAACCCAACAATCAAACCAAAGCAGAAAAACTCAGGCATTTGCCTCCCATAGCCAAGGCCAGCCAGACAATAAGTAGAAGCAGTGCACTTCCAAAGAGCATCTCACATTCCCCTGGTAAGAAGCAACAATATTTACAAAACCTCTCGATATGTGTGAATGTGTGTGAGCACATGGAGATAACAAAAGCAGCCAAATAGCTCTGAAACAGGCTTTTAAGAAAGGAGGTTTCCCAGTGAGAGCAATCCCTTGCAGAAGATGCACTGACTGCTTTCCTGGTATTAAAATCCCAGCGCCCTCCCTTAGAGGAACGGATGGAAGGTGAAGTCTCTGCCAGGACAGTGCTCTCTCACTCAAGGCCATCTCAATCCCAAGGGCTGCACAGCCTCCGGGGAAAGGGAGGGCAGCCCCTGACCGCTCTCCATAGTGCAGGAAAACCAGCTGACCTTGTGCTAGACTGATCACGGGGCCAGTGGGACGTCCACATTGCTCTTGAGTGGCACCTGCTCATGGCTTAGTCCCAGTTCCTTCGTCCTCTCCTGAGATGATACTTGCTAGGCTAGTGGAGACCATCAGAGCTACTCCAGCTGAATTCGATCCTTCTACCATTCACGGAGCTGGAAGCAGAGTATGCTCAGGGAAGGCCCCTCGGCCATGGCCCTAACTCCTCTTGGTCTTCCAAACTCTGAATTCCCACCACCCAGCCCGTCTGTACCCTCAAGCTGCTGCTGTGGGGTGCGTGGTGCAGGACAGGAGAGGGCCTGTTCACAGAGGGAGTGCCTGGGTTGGAAAATTAAGAAACTGGGGATGTTTCAGGTTGCTGGGCATCGTTCCTGCCTCTTGCAGTGCTACCAGGCACAAAGGTGCCATAGGGCAGCTGAGATAAACAAACGTATAAAAAGCAAGCAAGGAATGATATAGAATATATGGAATACACTGCGGGACATGACCAGGATCTGATGGCATCAGTGCGCGCAGAAAGGAAGGTGGACTTCCAGGGCCAACAAAGGATGCAGTAAGAGGTGGATGGAAGGACCACATGCGACACCTGCCAGGTGGTGCACGGGGATAAAGCCCATCTGGCCACTCTCTCTGTGAGCCCCATCCCTTCCCTGTGCCGCCACGTGCTCCAAGCCGCTGCGGTGACATATGCCGCCCTCATGGCCCCGGCTCCCCTCGTGCATCAGCTCCTGCAGCACAGCTGCCCTCCCGCGCGGGCCGTGCTGCGCAGCCGGGGGCATTGACTTTGGTCCTGTCCCCATCCCAGAAACGCCATCCAGCTCCAGCTGCGGTTTGGTGGCTGTGACCCCATCTGCTGCGAAGGGAGAGGAAGCCGGGATGCACTCCCACAGTAGGTAACAAAGAGCCAAGAAAGCAAATCAAGCTGTCATTTTCTCCTTGTGAGGGAAGACCTAGTGTCTCCGGTCACGCGCTTCCCTCCCATGGTGGGACTAACACAATGATGTCAACCATTTGCGGGCTGCAGAGGGGATTAGGTTTCCCCAGGAGAGGTGGGTGGAGAGCTCTCCTCCACCTTAGATGGGTCAAGTGTCCCCCAGGGCTAAAGCCCAGGGACTGGCATCTACCGGTCTCAGCTAACTCTCTCCTCGGGCACTAACCGAACATGCCAATTAACCGTGGGCTTAATGCTGCGGCAGTGAGGGGATCGGCTGCTGCCGCCGAAGGAGGGGAGACATGGCGCTGTGCGGCTGTTTCCTCCTGTAGCTACAGACGGGGTGGGAAGTCCTGCCTTCCCCCCACTGCAGTAAGTCACTCCACCACTCCGTGACTCTGTTTCCCCACCTGCAAAATGAGCTCATGGAAAGAGGAGAGGGGAAGGAAGGAAGAAAACTGCAAAGCCTAAATGAATAGGGGAGTATTTAAGGAGAATTCCCTTTAATGACTTCTGGACATCCAAAACCCCAGGGCTTGCAGTGCCCACGGGAAAACACAACACCAGCAGCGGGGCAGCGTCCCAGGTGTGCGGAGGGACCACGGCCACACTCAGCGTCGCTGGTAGCCAGAGTCAGGGCATGCCGACCCTTTCAAGGCTATCCTGCGCTCGCATGTGTTTGTACAGGATTTGGCCCGTTCCTGCTCAGCACAAAGGCAAGGACCCAAATTCAGGCAACCTCAGAAATTAGGTGTCCGCCCTCTTTCTCTGCAGTCAAGGGGAAAGAGCTGTCAAGCCGTCTTTCTGAGACATTTCACTTTTTTCTCCCCACTGCCCGCATCGGCAGCCTCGGCAGCTCTATCTATAGGTGTCTTCCACAGCTCGCTGCCCCTTACCCGCTCATGGTAAATGGGAAATTGTGCGAAAAGCGACGGTGGCTCCCAACACGGCCTGCCACGGAACAACAGACACGCAGAAGATTTCAGGTGATTTTTTTTTTTTTTTTCCCCTGCTGAAAATACTGATTTGGAAGACACTGCCAACTTGCACTGATTTCGGCAAACTGTTTCAGACCCAACAAAGCGACTCAGCCTAAACCAATTGTGAAAAACACAGGAATACTTAGACATTTTTTCAAAATGAAATATCTGTTGTTGTTGTTCCTTTGAGAGGACGCTTAATTTCTAAGTTTGGTTTGGTTTTTTTTTTTGTTTTCATTAAACAAAAAGTTTAAAAAAATCCTTGGAAATTAAATGCTAAGTTATGTTCAAACCAACATGGTTTTTCTCCAATTTTTTGGTTCACCAAAAATCACAACAACAAAAAAGTCACTTTGATTAGGAGAAAACATTTTTTTTTTTTTAATTTGACAGAACTTCCAGCGAACCGAAAAATCAAGTGATTTGCACAGCTCTGCTCTAAACAACCCTCAGAGGAGGGACGGTTCCCTCTTCCCACATTGCTTCCATAACATCTGTTGCTTGAGCAGCCACACACAAATCCTTTTTATTTTTTTTTTCCCCGGCCCTCCCTATGTTTTATCTGCTCCTGTGCTCTCAAAGGTAAACTCCAGAGATCGCTCCTGCCTTTATCTGCTTCTCATCCTGAACTCATTTGTACATTATTTGTATTATTGAAATTAAGTAACTAAAAGTGTTTCCTTTGCGTCATTCAAGTACTTTGAGATCCACAAAGCCTCGCCGTGTAAATGCAACCAGCTGCTCCTTTACTCGTACGGCACAACAGCAAGCTGTCACTGACCGTAATTAGAGACACATATTATTAATGATATATAACACATTGCCATGGGGACCTTCCCTTAAGGCATCCCAGTCCCGTCTCTCCAGGGTCTCCCCAGTCCCACCAGCAGCGGTGTTCCCCCCAACGACACCCCACGAGGCACCGCTCCCTGTGGGTGACATCCCCTTATCTGCAGAGTTGAATAAGATGGATGTTTTACAGCTACCAAAAAAATCCCCTCCGGCGTGTCTCGGCAGCATCCCGCTCGTCTCCTAAAGGCTCCCCTCCATCTCCCGACACAAGTTTTCAAGCCCAAATCTCACCCTCTAGTTACAAAGTGTTTGTGGCGTCGAACCTGTATCTGTTCACAGCCTAAAGCTCTTGCTAGATCCATCAGGGCAAAAAAGGTCTTATTTACCAGTGTACTCTCGGAAACCATGATTTCTCCTCCATCCCTCGCTCCCCGCATCTCCCCCTTTACTACTATATGTTTTCCCTGCTGCCTAATGAGCCCTCCTGAGACCTGCAGGTATAAAACTCGTTACAGCTCCCTCTGCGTACCCGCATCAATAAACGAAGGAGCACAGCAGAGAACGAGAGGGAAGCTGTCACTTTATTTCACCATGAATTACAAAACCACTTTAAAGTCTAGCGCTCGGGAGAGGGCCAGTGAGCAATCGCCCCTAACACAGAGACAGGGGGTTTCTTTATGTTTCATGCCAGAAACTTGGCAAAGCCGAGGCTTAGGCAGTAATATCATCTCTGTGTCTGGAGTGAATGGGAAGCCGGGAAGGACACTGACAGCTTGTGTATTCCCTGGACTTAGGTCCCCCACCCCTTTCCAGGATTTATTCTATTGCCCCGTGTGAAATAGTGAAGTATAAAGTGGCAGAGATTTTTGGAGCGGCTCGCTATCCACAGCCAAGGCCAGATTTCAAAAATCCCAAACCCATGGTACATATTTAGCCATGTAGAGAAGCAAATAAAGTGTCAGAGCTGCTCAGGACATGCTGGGGCTGTGTTGGCTGCTCGTTCTCCTCCTAAATGGAGTTCAAGGAGTTCAATGTAAAATGGACTCCTGCAAAGCCAAGGCCAAGTTTGTAAAAGCCAACAGTGTTTGCTCAAGCACCAGCAGCAGCCTGCAGCCCGGTGACATGCGATGCGCCGGCGTCTTCCAACTGGTACTTGGGCACGTCCAGATAAACGCCTACACCCGCAGAAACACCGCATAGGCACAAGCGCCCGGTTACACACATTTCCAGGCAGGAGGGCACAGTTGCGTAGATGGCATGAGGGTTTTCAGAAAGAGGGAGATGAGTGCATCTCCCACTGGTACCCAAGCGCAAACACGAATCCAAGCAGCGACCTGCTGCGAGTGGCACGTGTGCGCAAGGCACTGTCTGCAGCATGTCCCCCGCGGCACAGACCGACGCGGGTGTGCGCTGAAGGGTGCACAGGAGAGAGTGCCGTGAGCGGTTAATGTTGCCCGTGCGTTTGCAGCGGGCAGGAGGAAGAAGTGGTGACCTCTGGAAGGGGCTGTGCTGAGCCGGCATCTCTCGCATGCGGGCGAAGGGGCGGGGGGAGGACTCAGCCGGCTCCGCCGGTTCGGGAAATGAAATACTCTCTGTATCAGCTGCTTTTGTCATCCAAAAGCAGTGCAGGAAAAATCCAGCCCTGCCACCCAAAGAATGCAAAATACTGAATAGGAGGAAGAAAATGAAACCGGGCCAATGCCCTTTCTCTCACTGTCCATCACATCTTCCTGTGTAACGAATCGTGTTTCCAGATCAGACCCACTGTGGGTGATGGGTGGATCTGAGCGCACTGATTTGGGGCCTTTACCTTGAACTGACTTTCACCAGTAAATCACAAGAGACAAAGCAACTTGGAGAGAAAGCCACCACATTACCAGAACAACATGCAAAGACACAACAAATATCAGGAATTCTCTTCTAAAGGGGAAAATTCCCCGTGTATTCGCCTCATTGAATGAACCCCGGGTAACGCTGTTCACTCACTGCACATAGACATGCAACAAGGGACGTAGTTAGTGAAACCATCAGGCACTGACCTTCACTCTTTGAGGGTTCATCCAGTGCTGGATGTCTTGCACAGTCTCGTTCACGCGCAGGAGGATGGGCTCGTGACTGTGATCCAGACATGAGGTGGTGCACTCCGCGCCTGCACGGAACACAGAGAGGATAAAGCTAAAGGATAAAGCAAGCAGCTTCTGACCCTTTCAGCATCCTTCCAGCTGAAGGACAGGATTAGGGCTCGTTTTTCCTAAATTGCAATTAGCAGTCAACCGTAACTATCACATATCTTCTAGCCGCACGTGAAATGCTGAGTACAACCCTGCATCTCAGCAGGAGATCGTGGGGGTGGCGGATATTCCAGGGCCTTTTTTGTACGAGCTGCATATCTAGGTATTTCTCTGGCTATTAACTCCAAGAAGGGGGTCAGGTTTTGCGCTTTCAGATCATCAAGAAGATGCAAAGGTTTTTCCATTTCAACTGCTCTTTCAAGCAATGGGACTGATTAAGCAGAGGCTGTAGAACTCATCTCACCTATGACATGACAAAAACCTACCGTTTGATCTGTCAGATTTACAGACCTTCAATAATAATCTTTCGGAGGGTGACCAAACCTAATGATATTGCAGACGAGCTATCACCTAAGTCCCCCAGTCGTTAAGACGTACG
Source organism: Charadrius vociferus (assembly GCF_000708025.1). Lineage (NCBI taxonomy): Eukaryota > Metazoa > Chordata > Aves > Charadriiformes > Charadriidae > Charadrius > Charadrius vociferus. Next base: position 3,370,810 of record NW_009649057.1, read on the forward strand.
TAGAGAGGTAATGATGGCTTTGTTCACACATAAACCTGCTTTTTCTCTGATTAACTGTCATGCCCAGTGGGAATCCTGTCCTTTCTTTATTAAAACATGCTGTGATACTCTGCAGCAATATCCCAGAGCCCTGTGGTGACACAACCGTAAGCCCTAGCGTGTTGGACCATTACCATTTCCCCCCTGGAAAATCACTCTTGAATGGCACAGCTGCTGCAAACATGTCATTAGGATTTCTGCACTCCAATCAGCGCTGGGGGAGGAATTAATCTCCGCGCTGGTTTGGAGAGCTGAACCTTTGGCTCAACACACACCTCAGCCTGGAAGGGCAGATTAGGTGTCTGAGGAATTACCGAAGGTGTGTGGGATTCATAGTGACCACGACTGGATGCTATTATTTTCCCCACCTGCTTCTGCCTTCTCACGTACTCCCACACGGAGGAGTCAGCGGGAGCAGAGCAGACCCGGGCTGTTGAGCCAACAAGACGGGGAGCGCTTGGCCTTTGGTTCGCTTTCCCAGCGCCCGTGGTAGCGGCTCCGTGGGACCTGCTGGATGAGGCCCATTGATACCAGCCCCACTGCGCATGAGTGGCAGGAGAGTGCCTTCTCAGAAGGACATCCATCAGGCTTCCAAAACCACAAAGAAGAGAAGAAAACCCCAACAACCTGATCCCGAAAGGTGGTGCTGGGCGAGCCTAACAAAGTGTGTGGTATGTCTCCATCTGCTGAGGATAAGAGCCAACGGCCGCTGTGCCCTCGCCGAGCTCTTCCTCTCTCTCCAGAGAGAGTCACACGCTCGTGGAGGATCTGACCCATGAGCCCCTCGCCTCCACGACAGCTGTGTGGTCCCAGCCCAGGATCGGGCCCACCGGACCGTGCATCTGGGACGGGCAGGGCTGGGAGAGGGCTGAGGCGCCCACTGCGGGGGCAGCCGCACACCCTCCTGCTGGCAGCACCGAGATGCTCCTCTCCGAACCAGGAATCGGCACTTCTCTCCTTGTGAAAATCTGGCCGGCCGCGGGATGTAACCTCGTCTCAAGGGTAAAACGCCTCGCCACATTAAGAGTCGCTGCAGCCCACTCGCCGCTCGCTCTCCCGTGCGCCGCCACGCCATTTATGCTTACGGAAAGGAGCGGGTCGGAATTGTTTTGATATATGATCTGTAATTGGCATCATTACAGAGCGGTGATCTCATCCAGGTCGTGTTCTCCTCCCTGGGGAGGGAACACAAGGAGGCTCGTGGTCCCTCGCATGGCTGCGATATAATGAGGGAGCCGCACGACGAGGAAATTTCTCCAAGTTCAAAGGGACGGGGCGGAGGGAGGAGGGGGCTGGCAGGGGCTGGCAGCGGGGCTGCAGGAAGGGGCCTCGCAGGTCTGCGCGGGCTGCAGCCAGTGCAGCTCCTCCTGCAGCCCTTACAGCGGGGAGACCTCAAAAACAGGGATTGAAAATACAATATAGTGTGTGCAGTTCAGCGTGGAGTCTATCTCTCTCTCTGCCTGGGTGACACAAAGCAAAGCCGAGCGCAGGAAGCGCCCCGATGCTCATCACCCCCTGGAGAGTGAGCAGGCACCCCAGAAGGAAGGGGGAAAACTTGGGAAATCCGAGGCTTAGGCACTAATATCAGCTCTGTGTCTGGAGTGAATGGGAAGCCGAGAAGGACACTGACAGCTTGTTGTATTCCCTAGACTTCGGTTCCCCACCCCTTTCCAGGATTTATTCGATTGCTCCGTGTGAAATAGTGAAGTATAAAGCGGCAGAGACTTTTGGAGCAGCTCGCTATCCACAGCCAAGGCTTACAACAGCTCCTAGACAACTGTCATAGCAAAGGCGATGCTCGGCTGGTGTCATATTCTTTCAGGAGAGACCTGAACTGTCCTGGTGCTGTGCTTCCCTGCCAGGTTCCTGCCTCTCCGCCTCGGGGGGGTCTGTGTGTGCGGCTGGTTGGAGGAGGGGGACATTACAGAAGTGTAAGAGCAAATGCAGGTACAATCTCTCCCTATATTTCGAGGACTGGATGTGTCTCTGGAGTAGTCTGCCATGCTGGCTGCCCATTGAAACCAGCCGGCCAAGAAGGAACGCGATGAAACTGGAAGCGCTGGAAGGAGCAGGCGCTCAGAGCACGTTACGTGACGCCTGGCCTCTCAAAGCTTCATGTTTCTTAAAAGCAGTTCCCTGAAAAGCCTCCTGTAGCAGCCTCTCACTCAGGCAAACAGGTCCACAAGGAGAAGGTGACTTCAAGGACTGCAGGCTCCTTCCTTCCTCCCTCACGTTCCCATCCTCCTCCTCATCTCCCGTCCCACCGCTCCCTGCTCCCGTCTGAGCTGCGTCCCCCCACGGCAGACGGCGGGGGCTGATGCTCACAAACCTATGCCGTAGCCGCCGGCGCACTGCAGCTTCAGGTGGCTGTTGAGCTGCGTGGGCAGCGCGCACTGGCCCTGCATCTCCCTGCAGAGATGAAAGGAGCCGCTCCAGGTGCCATCCTTCCGGCAGTGAATCACGTTGCTTCCACGGCCCTGGGAATGAGAGAAGGAGATAACGAGGATGGTCACAAAAACAACGGCAAGGACAGGCTGAGCAGGGAGAAACGGGCGGAGCTGAGCTGGGAGCAAAGTTCTGCTGGAGCTGGAGGAGCCGCCGGTTGGGACTGTCAGCCCTGGGGACAAGGAGGAGTCTTCCAAAGAATAAAAAGAATGAAACCTGCCTGGCATACAATCACAGCGTGCCATGCAATGTCTTTACAAGGCCCTTGCAAGGTCTCTTCCTTAAAATAAACCCACTCTGGTTGGGATAAAGGTGTATTCACCCCATTTGCCTTTTTTCTTGTTGTTGAGAGGTTTGTGTTGAATGCGGACAACCTTTTCCCTCTTCCCATTTTCTAACTAGTTGCGTCATCTTTGTCTCGAAAAAGAAAGAATCCCCAATGGCCATCGGAAGGAGGAAGGAAAGCAGGGATGCTTAGCAGGGCAGAACGTGCTCTTTAGAGCTTGGCTGCCTTGAGTGACAGCGAGCGAAGAGGCTGAGACAGACACGCACGGAGGCAGGTGGAAAGGAGAAAAAAAAATCCTCTGGTGTGGGAATGGGCAAGGAATAGAATATGACATTTCTCTTATAGAAAAGATTCTCTGTATGATACTGAAGAATGAATACCAAAGTCCGAGGGGAAATATCATGCCCTTTAGAAACAACAAAGGAGTGCACAGGCAATCTTTTGTCAGATCTATCCTCATGGCATTGGGGATTTCTGCGCAAGCTGTTCTGCAGGATCTGCGAGTCTGACTGCCATGGGGTAACGGGGACATTCAACAGGAGGACGTCTGGTGTGGCCGGGCTCCAAACCTCCCGCCGGGGGCCTTGCTGGGTGGGAGAACCATGCAGGATCTCTGCTTCTCCTCGTCCGTTTTACATGCCAGGCACGTTGCCTGCAATCAACCCACCCGGCTCTCGGAGATTGCGCTGGATATCTTTGGGGATCCTTTACTGTGCTGTCTATGCTGGGATCTCAGCGAGGCTGCTGAACTTTTCTTAGGAGCTCTTCCCCACGACCCACACCCCCTCTTGCACAGCACAAGCCCCCGGTACCGGCGTGAAAAATTGCGCAGCCTTCAGTGTTAGTCTTGTCCTTAATATCCTAATGCTTTCTTTGCTCAGCTTTGTTGACGAACACGATGTTTAGTGAGATGCAAAGTGGTCTTATCAGCAGACTACTGCGTGGGACCTGCTTCCCCTTCTCTAGACATCTGGCCATTGCCAGAAGTAATAAGCAAATCATATGAAAGGATAATGGACCAGATGGACTCAGGGTGTGATCCAGCTTGGTGACTCTCACCTAAGGGCCAGTTTGGCAGAGACTGATTAATTTAGATCTGACTGTTCATATGATTTGTGCACAATATTCAGAAATGGAAGACCCTTGCTCTGGGTGCCAGGGGAGATACCTGCTTAAATGACCATTACGTTCCTGGTGATTAAGAGATGCCATATGTACAGCTGAGTAATGATCTTTCAGCGTGGTGACAAATTCAGGAAGCGATCGCTAACTGATAATTGAGCACAATTTGCTGTTTTAGCAAGTGTGGTGCTCTTCCATTGCAATTTGCATGCCAGGGTTCAAACACGATTTTTAAAGGTGAGCCACAAAACCTGATTTATGTTCCTGGAGCTGACTCTGCCCAAGGGTACTATTGTATCGTTTCTGCAACATACTCAGAGATCCCAGGATATCCATTGCTATAGTAACATACTGTCCATCACTCCCTGACCTGCAAAATCTCTTGTGAAAATCCCTGCTGGGTTTCTTGCCTGGATGCAACGTGCATTATCACCTTATATAGCTGAGAGAGACTTAGTGGGGTTTAATCCTTAAATAATTAACACCTCTCAAGTGGTTCTGGCTTGTGCCACGAGTCCTCCTTCTTCTTCTGTAGTCTATTTTCTGGGATATCTGGAAATACCTTTCTCTGCAAATCCCTTTCTCAAGATGTTATCTGCTCCCTTGCTCAAGGTGCTTTCGCAGCTGGACAGTCACTACGCTCTTCCTTACAGTGAATAGAGACACAGCTGTATCTCTCACTTTCCAGAGCTCACTTCATTATTGCTGTAACCCCGACTCCGCTGCTTGCTCCTCTTCACGTCCAGCTCATTTAAAAGCAAACACGATGCCGCTGTACCAGTCGTCGTTACCCTGGTGGCCCCAGTTTCCCTGCGTGGCAGTGATGGTACATGTCTTCAGCCACGCTGACCACTCTGTGCAAGTGGTAGATGCACAAAGCCACAGAGGCCGTATCCCAGAGCTCCCACCCAAACTGCACCCCCGTGTGTAACTTCTCATTTCACAAGGCTCGTAACCTCATGGAAGTCTTCTAGAAGGAAACCTTTTCCAGATGCTCTGATGCAAAACTCTGCCTGTGGTCCCCGTGAAGAGGGCAGGCCAGCCTGGCAGGGAATGGGGGCAGCAATTGGCTTTTAACGTTTGGAGCAGGTACCAGGGGTGTCTTTCAGATCACTGGCCCTGGGGCAGCGTCGGTCCCTTTTTAATATGTCCTCAAAATCTGGAATGATATTAAAAAGCCTTTGACAGAGCACTCTCTGCTCTCTGCAGCGCGTAGTAGCAGCAGCCTCTACATCCCCACTTTCTCTTCCCAAGCGTATTAAGCAGCAGCAGCACTTCTGGGAGAAGTTACTTATCTCACAAACTATAATTACCTTTGGTGAGGAAAACTAAGCATTTCAAACAAGATACTGAAGGCCAGACCTTCCCGTATCAGTGAACACAGCTCTTAGGAAGTCAAAGGCAACATGCTGATTTGTGCCAGATGAGGATCTGACCCCTGATGCCAAATGACACCTTCACAGCCAGAAAAACATGAAAGGTCAGAGACAGTTCACCTGAATAGTTGTAATGCCTATCAAGTTAAATTATCATATGGCACACATACATATAATGATAATGAGAAAAAGAACCGGGGAGAAAAGCAAGGTAAAATGAAATGAACGACCAGGACAAGTGCAGGTAACTTGTATCCTACTTTCATTCATTGCTCCTTATTTTCTAGCTACATCATAGAGACACTGAGGCAGATTTTTCAGCCACTTATTGTCTGGAAACAGTAAGTTACTCACTGCTGGTCCTCTATGGGTAATAGTTAATAACATTACTACTGTCATAAAAATAGTTATTTCCAGGCTCTTTGCAGTAGTCTCCTCCCTCTACTTTAATGACGTATTTCCCTTCTCCACTTCTCTGTCTCTGGTGTCAGAAGAGCTCAATGGCACTCAGCCCCTCCAAGATCAGGGTCCTTAGGGAACATATGATAAAACCATGCTTGCATGGGCTGAGCTAATTTGGGTAAGAGAGACTCACCGACTGGTTGTCATCATCTTCACACTTGATCCGGCACTCGCTGTTGAACTGGAAGCCGTTGGAGCACTGGTAGAGCCCATGAAACTTGGAAGGCGGAGGGTCACAGGTAACGGGCACGCAAGCGCCCGGCAGCCACGTGCCGTCTTGAGTGCACTGGATCTTAAATGCTCGCCTTTTTGTGCAGAAAAAAACAAGACCATTCAGTGAGTGGCTGAGTCAGCTAAGAGCCTCCACAGCCTCTGAGCTCTGCTAGCAGGTTGCAGGGGATGGGTGTGCTTGAGCTTTTAACACTTGGGGAACAAGTCGTGAATCTGCGTCATAAGGTCTCTGAGCAAAAATAAGGATTATTTGCAAAGCCAACATTGAGCTGCCCAGCCTAAACTCCTCTTTTGGCCTTGGACACGTCTCCCAAAAACTCAACTTCCCACGTTTGTGGGCTGTGGTTGGTTTGAAGTGGGTTTGTGCAGAGTCAGAAGTATACGATAGCACTAACCCTTTCCTGCAGAGTTTCAAAGGGGACTCCCCAGGCTGCATATCAAAGGGGTATTTCTAAGGTAAGGTCTGTTTTTGGAGCGCTGGTTAGGATTTTCAAGGAAGCCTAAGTGAGCTAGGTGCCTAAATCCCCTTGAAACTGCACGACTATCTGCACGAAGGAGTTGCTCAGTGATATGCGTTACAGCACATATAGTCTGTTACAAACAGCCCATCCCTTTCCCAAGATCATTTTAACTCATGGCTCTCTGAATCATGCTGACTGCACGGCATTACTTTCACGTACTTTCTCGCTCTTCTGGAGGATCCGGGGACATGGTAACCTGGTTTGCATTTGTACTTGCAAAACGAGCCCACTTTGTGCTTATCTTCTCGGCAACGAGTAGTCTGGAGATCCGCATTGGGGACGACGGATGGTGCTCGACACATCAGCTCACACAGGGCCTCCGGAAAGGACCACAGCCCATCCTCCATGCAGGTCAAGTTGCTGTTGTTTCCTGAGAAGAACAGTGAGCAAAGTTAACAACGTTCAGCAGAACCATTTTTTTCGAAATGTCGTTACACCCATAATACATCAAAAGCCACCTCAGCTGGTTTGACAAATTCAACTGTGTATGTCCTATGCATTTTCTCTTTCTCGATGATGGCATTAAATCATTAAGGACTGCTTTCAGATGACAGGCAGACAGTGCTTATTTCAGGAAATGCTATAGCATAGGGGAAACCACACTGCCTTTGTAATCTTTTGTATTTCTCTTCCTTATTTTGTTCTTCTCTCAAAGGAAGCTTGCTTCATACATCAACCCCCTCCTCGCCAAAGTCATGGCATTAACAGAGGGTTTGGTGCCATTACATTCTTCATTCTGCTTCTGTGTTATATCTCTTCCCTGAATCTGGTTGTTTTTTTTTTTTTCTGATTTTGAGCCTTTTGGAGCAGCATCTGTTAGTATTAGAGTCACTACTTCAACACAATGAGGAGCCATTCTCAGCTGGGGACTCTCAGTCCTTGGGGACTAGTGTGATAAATACGATTCATAATACTCATTAGAGACTCATTTTCCTTAGGAAGCTTTCTTGGCCAGCACCTCAAAGGTAAAAGGTACAATAGATCTATTTGCCTCTGCTATGACCTACTTGACTTCAGAAGGTTAAGCTAAAAGTAGCCTAGTCTCAGTGTTTTTTACATTCTTTGTTATTTTATACTGTATGTTGAAAAGGAATAAGCTTTTCCTAAGAAACAAAGCACAGCTATGAGCCACTAACCCTTCAAAAATCCCTAATACTCTATTGAAATCCCCAAGCATTGCTGCAGGAACTCTTCTCAACCCACAAGGCATATTTTCAACAGTAAGCCAACTTCGGAGTTATCCAAAATAATACTGACAAACTGCTAACCCCAGAGCAATGCCATCGCTCTGAGAGGAGAGGAAGGGAGCCGGGGCACGAGGCTGGGATTCAAAGAAGAAGAAAACAAAAGGCTCTGGAGGGCTCAGGAAGGTATGTGGAGGAGCCCTCCTGCCCTACCCACAACGATAAGAGAAGCCGCGTTAAATCAGTCCTGGCTTTCTCTCTCCCCTCCCCAACTGCAGATGATTGCAGAGGTATTTTGTGCAGAAGGGAGCTCTTTTCTAGAGCACCAGCATGCTCCTCTGCTCTGAGTCATGCAGCAGCTCTGCAGAGCCGCCGTGGTGATATCATACTTGCCACTGCAAAGTGATAAGCTGTGACATTACCAACAGTGGCTGTCATGACGTCAGTGATTGAATTAGGCATGAGTCACTCCAACGCCATTCTCCAGAAGCTTAGTGGCAACATCTATTAGTCATCACCGATGGCTGTACACCAAATGGTGCCTTTACCTCAGATCACAGAGTTTCTGGACAAAAGTGACGTAATGCTACACACCACAGCTGCACCTCCTGACCTGGGGGTTGGTTATCATCCCTCCAGTGGCCCCCACCGGAGTCATCAGCTGAAGCTTATGCTGGTCACGATGAATAGCACCATCTTCACTGCCCCCTCAAAAAAATCCCAGGCATTTTCAATGAAAACACATCTCTTGTTGAAGATGACCCTCTAACATATGAACAGAAAAAGGGAATTCTTTGACAAAAATCTCCCCTTTGAGTAGTTTTAACTTTCACTGTGTGTTGGCTGCTTGTGGTTACCCTCCTAAGTCAGAGTTAAAAGAATTAAGCAATTTGGTTATATATGAAGAAATCAACGTATCCGTTCCCTGAAATGAAGAATATTTCCCATGCCTCATCCAAGGTTTGCAATGGATCCTAGCAGAAAAGGTGACACCACATGTACAAAAAAAGCTTATACAGCATTTGTACCTGAGTTGACAACAGCAGTTAAGATTACTCCACTGCAGGATGACACATTAATTTGGCTCTAATATTCCTTCAAATTAACAATGATATCTTTCCTTGTTTCCTGAGGATCAGATCAAAAAGGGTAATGTGCTAGCGAGCAGAAGAGTTGATGGTGCTCAGAAGATGATGAGGACGCTGGCAGAAAAGCAGCAGGGAAGAAGATGCAGGAGAAAAGGAAAGAAGGCAGCAGAGCGTGTTATTTTTAAGAAAAAAAATATGTAGAAAGTCCCAAACAAGAGGAGGAGAGAAAGGTCAGAGGTAGAGCAAGATGAGTGTGGAAAAGGAGAGAGGTGATGAGTGGATTAGGAAAAACAGTGATGGGGGACTGTGCCACTGGGACATGGGACTTTTCAATCTTCTGCCTTTCCAAATACATGGAGGAGGCATGGAAGGGAGACGAACACAGAAAACAGAAAAGACCTGGGAAAGAAGATGAGAGAGTTCAATTTGATTTATCCCCATGACTTTTCCATGTTTTGGTTGTATGGAAGCAATATTCACTGTCATTACTGCCGGGCCAGCCGTGATCAAGGAAAGGTCAAAGGAAGGTAACAGAGAGATGCAAAGGAACTTAACTTCTAATATAAATAAACCTTCCCATAGAGTCTCATAATTCCTCGTACTTAAAATATCATGAATAATTGTAAAACAACAGCAACAGTAACATATATTACTAGGAACAATGCGTGTTAGTTGTGCAGCTATCCCCAGGTCACCACGCAGACACCGTCCAATACCTTTCAGAAGAGCAGGAGGTCGGCAAGTGAAGGAGCATTTCTTGCCAAAGGTGGTCCCCTCGCTGCAGTTGAAGGTGGCAGGGTAGACGTGGTACTGGTCTGGGACACCGCAGTCCACGGGCTCGCAGGTCACCTGCTTGTTCCACTTCCCATCCATGCAAGTCATGGTGACGCTGGACTCCATCTGGAAAAGGACACATGCCTACAGCCACCACAGCCAGTGAGGGAGACATCAAACCCATTTAAAGCCTAATAACAGCCATTATTTTGGCTCACAAGTTAAGAAAAGCTGGGCCTGGTCACTACCATCATCATTTGGACAGCAGCTACTAAAACCAGTAAGGTCCCACAAGAAACAGTGTCAGAGAACCATCACCTCTGGGGTGAGACACCAAAGTGCTTCAATATAAAGAGTGGAGCACTACAAATAATCTGAACTCTTGTCTGCGTTGCCTCCCGAGACGAGCCGGGACGCCTGCTGCTCTGCCCCGTGGTCAGAAAGGAGCGTGCAGGTCTGAGCTGTCTGGAGCTGACAGCTACCCCCCGTCCCTGTCACCTCTGCAGTGACACAGCCACTCCAAGGGGACCCCCGTGTACTTCTGAGCAGTCGAACTCACTCTTGGGTTGGAAGTAAACGTCAACCCGACGTGAACCCATTTGGGACTCCCATCCGAGGCTCTCCCAAGAGGTGTCACTCACCCTTGGACTGGGGTACCAAGAGAGGTGGCCTGGGCCACGTCAACCTCGTGTTCAGCAACCGACAGCTGCTGTTACGGCTTCTACTGTCAGAGTGCCCCGAGGCTCCGAATGAAATCAGGGCGCTGCTGCCCTGGCCCCGGGACAAGCACGCCCGAGAGACAGACTTTTCCCTGGAGGAGTTTGCAATGGACAGACCCAAGCGCATCCTGCCCACACCTTCACTTGGCACTTGAGAGGTCGAACACAGAGTCAGTGCTTGTGCTCTGACGTCCCCAATGTCACTCTACTGTCATAGCTACACCGAAGCTCCCCTTCTACGGATTTGAGGAATAATCCAAACAATGCAGCAGATTGAAATCCTGAAGTGTTAGGGAGAGAGAAATAAAAGGGAGGAGGTAAAGGAGCCATCCGTCCAAAGTTAAGATGAAGAATTTACTGGGTGACTGAAGGACAAACAGATGTTGGCAAAGAGAACAGAATAAACAATATATCCACTTTCTAATTAAAAGGGGAAAATCTTTAAAAACTAGAAGTAAAGAATCTGTCAGTAGGACTCTTCCCTCCATGGCAGAATAAAGAGAGGGACAGAGGAAAAAGAAATGTGAGAAACCCAAACGGGAGAAGGGGAAGATACCGGCGAGGAATCTGACCGAGCCGTACAGCAGCGCTCCTCTGCCTCCAGGGAATATTTTATTCAGGGCTGGTGCGCTCACAGGAGATCTGCACCGCCGGCCATTGATCTGGGTTTATAAAAGGAAGGGGAATTTTTCTAGCACACATCAAAGGGACCTGGATTCCCTTTTTGCAAAAACACCCTAATGGTTTCAACAGAAGTTCAGACCTGTCTCCCTTTGATATATGGTTGCATTCAGAATGGAAAAAGCAGTCCCAGAGCTGAGAAACTGGACACTTCCCAAGTGGGCACAAAACCCCTTTTCTAGACCGTAGAGTTTATTTAAACAGGGAGCACTGCTGATGGAAAAAAATGTCTTTTCTACAAATTTAGAGTAGCACATTCTGGGGTTCTCCGAGTGCTCAAGTGAAGTGACACTCGGTGTTCTCATTCCCAATCCTTTTGCTCCCCAGTGGCTATTCTGCCTTTGTTGCTTATCAGATTATCTGGTCCATTGAAAAGTACATGCACATTCTGTAGAGAGCTGATGAATGAAGATGCCTGTGCTTCCAGGAAGTTGCGGTGTGGTGGCCACAGGAGAAGAGATGATACACCATATTTCCATGCCCTCACAACACGTACACCCAGCAGCATCCCCACCACATTTGCACTGCAGGCTGGGCTGCTCCAGCATTCCGCAAAGCCTCCATTTCCCTTACCAGATGCTATCATCAAATAACACCCCGGCACCATGGCTGCTGGGCACCTCGACAGCAGGAGGTTAAACATAAAACCAAGCTATTGATGTCAGGGACTATCCAAATGCTGTGGAAAGGACATGGGTCTTGCACTGTGTCTTGCTGGATCCACGCCGAGCACAAGGAAGTTCTATCACCTCAAAGAATTCAGTTATTAGTGTTGGTGGGATCTAGTTTAGGAATGAATGATTGCTCCTACGAGCAGATACTGGCTGCTGAGACACAGTATGGTGCACAAGGGAGCTTCTCTTAAGGACAGGGTTCCACATCAGATGTAGCTCTACGTAAATAAACAGTGCAAATTCAGAGTATAAAACAAAAATTGAAACAGAAGCAGTATCTGCTGCGTATGACAGTCACACCTTACAGGAAATGGGCAAGAACGTTTTGCCCAAGCTAACGCTTGTGGGGGTATTTCAGCTGTGGTCTTTGTCAGCAGAACGCTGCAGGACAGTACAGCTGCTGGAAATGCAACGTGCCCATGCCTTGGAAGGGATCCCTTGTAAGCGCCATACTCCCACTGCACTTTATTTCTGCCCCTGTTCTAGACCTTTATGTGAAAAAAACCCAAAACCCCAAAAATTAGTCTCTCCAAGTTTTCATCTCTGTTTTTTTTCCCATGGAACTTTCCCAACAAAACCATTAACCAAACCTGGAAGAGTCACCTCCTGCCAGACCCGTATGGCTTTTCCTCTCCCCGGCACACCAGCGAGGCCATTCCTACACGGAGAAGCCGTGCCCACGTGGGTAAGACCTGGGCTGCTCACCTTCTTCTGGTAATTTGTTCCACCCTCTGCAGGATGGAAGTTGAGGTTTTCAAGGTCAGACATAATAATGGCAGATTTTAAAGCGTGTCTATCATGTCACCACTTCAAGCAAGAGGAGCACACGCATGTCTGCAGCAGAACATACCAGAGAACATTCCCCGCAATGGAGGCAAAGACTAGTGCTTTGATTGAAAGCACAGAGGACAACCCTGCCGTGGAAAGTATTGCAGATGGCACCCACCAGCTTTCAGCTTCTCCCTCTTGTAACGTCCCAGCCGACGGTGGGATGGTTGCGGTGCCCTGGGGCAGGACCTCAGGCTGCTGAGCAGGAGCTCGGCTCTCCCCAGCGCCACGCCGCACCTCGGGGGGGAAATTCCTCTCGACTCAGCCTGAGCGGTGCTGCCTTCGGACCCGGCACTGGGTCTTTGTGGCAGCATCTGCGTCTGCCTTTGCAGATCTCCCACCCGAAGCCTGAGCAGGCACGTGCCTGTTTCGCCTGTCTGATCTGACAAGGTCACCCAGCTCACAGCAGTCCATACGAAGCACTTGGCTTTCTCATCTGGTTTATTAGCTGTCACTTTGAGCACTTTGTGCTGCTTTGACTGGCACCACAGCAACCGCTTCCCTTCATGTCCTGCCTTCCAAAAGAGGCTTATGCAAGGAGGGAGGGCGGGCGAGGAGAAAAGAGGGGAAAAAACAGGGCCTCCAAAGATACAGTGTGCGGTACAGCGAAGAGGATGCAAACTTAAACAAATCTGGTGCCAGAAAGATTTGTTTCTTGGGACTTTTAACAGCTTGGGAGAATTCGTGTCTCCTTCCTGCTGCCCAAGATCCCAGCCCGTTCCTTCTTCAAGCGATGCTTCACGTGTGAAGTTTCCTCTCCTTAAAAATGAACAGCTGTGCCCTCCCCTCTAAGTATTCTTCCACTTCTGCCCACTACTGTGTCTCTAATTGAACCCACATGAGCCGCGCTTTCTTTTCCTGGCATGATTGATGATGCCTTTGCACAACATTAGGGAGCTGCTGGGTTTTAAATAACACCTCTTGACCAGAGCAGCAGTGGTGGTAGCTTCAAGGAGAGATGACAACAAGTAACTGAATGAGCGCGGCTTTCAGTGAAGGACAAGGGGGAGGAAAGCAGTGAAAGACAAAGGGGGAGAGGAGAAGAAAGAGCGATGGAGTTGTTAGGGGGGGTGGGAAGAAACCAGCGGAAAACGAAAACATCCCGAGATCTTCTTTGTGAGAAAGATACATGAAGGATTTTGCTCCATCACTATGCAAACCCTTTTGTTGTCGTTGTTGTTGCTGCTGAGTCCCCACACGAGGATAAGAGAGAGCCCAAGAGTCTGTAAACAGCTCAGCTTATTTTTTATTTGCAAATGGCAGTTTCTACTGCACATAGTGCTGACGGTTTTAGGATTTGGTGATTTTACGGAGTTTTAACAGAATTTGGGAACAGGAGCTTCTCTGAGTGCGGAGTTGAATGAATTTTTTGCCCTAAGACTGATTAAAATGGTGGCTTCAGAAGACAGAGAGGCCAGAAAGTGCAGAAACTGTTACGAAGGTTTTCAAAGACCCCTTAGATGTAAAAAATTGATTTGAAATTTGACTTGTGCCCTTACATCTCTGAGGTGCTTTTAAAAATTTTGCTTTTCATTCTCTGTTCACCCTTTTTTTTTCTGCCTTTCAGCGAAATATGGAAGACAAACGCTGTTCAGATGCTAAAACCAGGGTGTTTTCACTGGTCTGTCAATCATCTTCATCAGCATGCAGTGGTCATGGGCACCGATGTTCAGTCTGCTCTTTGAGACATTGCACCTCACCTCAGGCTCCTTCCTACCCAAGAGTGTGAAACGTCAGCATGTGCAAAGATACTTTCCTTCCTCCTCTTCCTCGTGCAGCCCTCCCCACTGTCAGTTAAATGAGAAAAAATTAGCTCTAAACCCTAGACAGTCAATCAAGCAAAATATCCAACTAAATGACAACAGTGAAACAACCAACAGCTTTGTGCCAGGTTCCTCAATCACAGCAGAAAGTCCCTCTGACCATAGATAACAACGCACATGCCCTATCTCATCTCCAATTACTTGTGATCAGAAGAGGAGCTGAAGTTGGGAAAGCAATTGCGGAAGGAGCACAATGCAATTCAATACAACACAACACAAGGAATCCAAACCACGGATTCCGGACTTTTTCGAATAATTCATTTCTTGCTTACATGTTCTGTTCCACAAGTTCTGGCTTGAAGCACCTGACACAAAGAAATAAAACAAGACGACAGTGAAAGAAACTGCCCGTTCCTTTTCAACAGATCTCCAAAGCACAGGAATAAACTTTTGACAGCATGTGTGTAATGTGCTTAGCTGAACATGAGTATCTTTAAGATGCTCCACTCCTTCCCTGATTTGAACAGTGAATGCACAGCACTGAGCAAAACAAAGCCGTTGGCCTCAGGGGTTTCATCAGTGGAAAAAAGACGATGAAGTGCAATAGTAGACCAGGGCGAGAGGAAGCGTGTTGTAATAGGCAGTGAATCACGTTAGCTAAGGGTGCTAAAATCCTCCGCTCCTGTCATATGAGTCTGATCAAGGCTCTGAAACCAAACTTCGCAGAGCAAAACCATATACAGTTGGCTGAGTCTCCCCGAAAGGTACATTTTGCGTTTAAATAACACAGCGCTGGTGAAACATGTTTAGGCTGTTTCATTTGGTTTGGGATTCCTGCGTGCTCAATATACAGATCCTTTCCAACTATTTCCTGGTTCAGCCATTCAGGCTCGTTTGAGAACTTGTTTTCTGTTCTGTAAAAATGCTCAGCTGGAGCTGGGGTTCTGGTGCTGATGCCAATTAGGATGGAAGAGGCCCAGCTCGCGGGGTCCTGTATTTGTTTTGTAATTGAGTTGAAAGGGCTGACTCATTCCCCTCCACTCTGTCTCCCCGCTCCGCGAGCTGCTGAAGAACACAGTATTTCCCAAATACGCGGCAGGCTGTGAGCACGGCCGCCTGCCCCCAGCCCTCCCCGGCCCCACACGCGTGTGCCGCCCCGACAACACGCGAGAAGGCGCCGATGGGGACAACCACCCCCCACGCCGCGCTCACGGGATCCGGCAGCATTAGAGATGAGAGCACAAAGCGGGGTGCCTGCTCTGCACCCACACATCCCGTGCGCCCGGCTCCCGACGGCGCGCCGAGGCCGGGCCACGCTGCACGTACACCTCCTCCGCCTCCCCCAGCACAAAGGACCCGCGGTTTTTTAACGTTTAAAGAAATTGATAAGTTTTCCTCAATACCCCACTCGCTGGCCTGGAACGCTGCAAAGGAGTTAAGACACTGTTAACCTCAACCCAAGGAATACAAATGAGATATTTTGCCCAGAAACTGGTTGTGCAAAAAAACCCAAACACCCCACCCCCAAATAAACCAACCCAAGAAACACTGTTTGGCTGAGTAGAGCCAGTGAGATCAGAGAAGGCCTGAACACATATTTAAACCTTTTGGCTTAAAAATGTCTAAATTTGGGGAACATCTGAGATTGGGTCACTGTCGGTACCTCGTCCTACAGCCCCAGCCGGTGCCCATTCTGATGGGAAGCACTTGGATATGGCCTCGTCCCAAGGCTGAGCTGAGATTTTGGGGTTTAGGCTAGGTTATTTCTCAATTTCTCCACATCTGTTTGCTCATCCCTGTCTTGTGGGTCATACAAAACCCACAGAACAAACCTGGCTCTTGCCGAGATCATCGTCTCGCTGGACTTGCAAAATGTAGCCCGTCTTGCAGCTCACGTTGCACTGGGCACCGTTGTACCACCCGCCGCCGGTGCAGTTCAGCAGCGCGTTCTCGATCTCCAGCTTTTGGCAGTCAGTGGCTTCGCAGGAGTAGTGGACACAGCTAGGTGGGAGACAAGAAGTGGTATTTTTATTCAATTCATTTAATTCCCTCCACAAGAGCGAGCGTGTCTGACTATCAAACTCCTCACTTGTCAGGCAGCAGGTACGCAGACTGCACACCGAACCCGACTCGGCAAAGGGCTCCTCACCAACGAGCACACCCTCTAGTTATGTCTTCCGAAGGACAGGGACAGTAGTAACGGTGACAATGAAAGCAAATTACAGGTTGGGTGGCAAAAGGGAAGAGCCTGCCAATCCTGCAGAATTACTTTCTCTTCTGCAATATTAAACTGCACTGTGGCCTTCCTACTCCTCTCCCAACATCCACCCACCCATCCATCCTTCCATCCATCCCACGACAGCGCTCTCCCTCCAAGCGCAGTCCTTATGCCCCATCCAATTTTAAATCTCTGCTGAATTCAGGAGTGCCCGATACCGCTAGTGAAAAGTGTGCATGTGTGTAGGTGTGACGAAGGGTTTCTGTGATAAGACGCTCTTATCTTTGAGAAACTTGATTAAAATCAACACATTCATTTCATTCCACTTCACGAGGAACACCAAACATCAGCTGTGTAGCTGTGTTGATAAGCTCTTATCAAGCTCAGCAGCATGCTGTCATTTCGGATCTCTCCAGTTGCTGTCCTGCCATCCATAAAATGTTTCCCCAGATAGAAACTGTCTGCTCTCCCTACAGTAAAGTATTGTAACAGTTAGCACAACTTGTAAAAAGAGGGTTTTGTTTTATTTTCGTATACACAGAGATGTCTGGCTGACAGAAAATCTTTCACCATCTCTGATGACGTTAGTCAAACTTTATAGCACATGTTCAAATGTGAGTGTGGGGCAGTCCCTCAGCTAAAGGGCAATGAAAATACTGAGAGTCTTAAAGCACGAGGGTAGATTTAGACTAGATATAAGGAAGACATTTTTTAGAATGAGGGTGGTGAGATACCTCTTCTAGGTTGCCCAGAGAGGCGGTAGATGCCCCATCCCTGGAAACATTCAAGCTCAGGTTGGACGGGGCTCTGAGCAACTGGTCAAGTTGAAGATGTCCCTGCTCATGGCTTGGGGGCTGGACTAGATGATCTTTAAAGGTCCCTTCCAACCCAAACTATTCTATGATTCTATGTGTGAAGACATTTTGCTGGATTAGAGACAAAATTTCTGGGGTTAAGGATTCCTACAAGGTGATATGCCTCTGCTGAAAATTAAAATCAATTTAAATTAAATACAGTTAAATTAATTCTGAAAAACTTTGACTTATTTCACCACCTACGTGGGTAGGGAAGAACCTGAAACACAGAAAGTTACAGAAAATTACAGAAAGAGGGGAAAGCAATGCATATTTTGAAACACATTACAAGCAAGTTATTCCCGTCTTCTAGAAAAAGGGTTAACAGCCACCAAAACGCCATCCACCTTAGTCAGCACAGGACTTAGCGTGTACATGGTGTTTTGCTGTGTTCAAAGCATTGTGCAGACATTATCTAATTAATTTTCATGACACCCCTGTGAGACACCTGGGCTGGTATTGTTATCCCCATGTTGCTGGTAGAGAAGCACATCTGCACATGTCTCTACTGAGCTCTAGATCAGATTAGACGACAGTATTATGTACCTCCACAACTCATTTCTCTGTCCCAGACTAGTGCTATATGGGAAGTGTCCACTGCTTGTAATTTAAGGTTGCTCGTTCAGTGACGGCCCTTCCCTGGAGTGCGATGAGCCATAAACAATTTCTACATTCAGAAAGATCTTATTTCCTCATTGTCCACAAAGTATTGCCGCTGACAGGACCGAGGAAGGAGAATTCCACCTCTCTGTTGGCCAACTCCATGCCCTTGGATGCAACAAACAGTGCCCCGTCTATCAGCACTACGACTGTGACGCTCGTTACTGCTGCAGAGCGGACGCTCCTCTGCCAGAGCTGGCCTACACCCAGTGATCCTGCCTTCAGGAGGATCCACCCCCTCCCACACCAAGGGTTTCACTCATGTTTTCCAGTCACTGCAACTCAAAGCCTGACACACAAATTTAAACTGGCATTGATTTCACTTTGCACGGATCAATAAGACTATGGATGCGATGGTGGAAGAACAAGTGGACGGTATATCCCAGTGCCCAGGGGGTCTCCTCTCGCAGAGAAATGAGGTGAGGAGAACAGCTACGTGCAATTGTCTTGTAAATGCCCAACATGAATCACCCAGGAGTGTGAACCGCAGACCACAGACATTCTGCGGCTGCCCAAGCGGAGCAGCACCTTACTATTGGCCTCACGGCACTGCGAGTTGATTAAGTCACCAATTAACATTAGCAAGAATATCTGAACATGGATGTTGAGTGAGAGTGTAAATATGAATGATGTCTTGTCAACCCCTCCCTACGTGTCCCAGTTCCATGTACCCATGAAGGCGAACCGTCAGTTCGCCCCCCTGCGTGTTTCAGACGCTGAGGCTGCAATAGGAGTTCCTCCCGTGCCAGGGCTCCAGTGAGGAGGAAGTTGACTCAGTGAGGAAAAAGCGAGCAGCATTGCCAAGCCATTCTCAGAAGTACACATTGAGAACCTTGACTGCCCATTGCAAAACTCCCGCAAAATCTGAAAGCCGTTTTGCACAAAAGTCGGAAAAATAAAATAATAGCAGACCTATTTCATTTAATATCTTACATGAACCAATGTGCTACACATCAACGCTGCGCTGAATTCGGCCTTGAATGGCTTCAGAGGGAAGGATGAGCCTAAGAAAACCTTTACAATTTGCACAAAGGGAAATCTGGAGGAACGTCACCGCAGTAAGTGGCATCGCTTTTCATTTTCATCAATGTAAAGGAGAAAAAGACTCTGGTTTCTTGAGTTCAAATCAGGACACCAGATGAGCAAGCCTGGGCTTAAAAGTCCTACAGAACTGAAACGCCACAGACAAAGGCATTAAGAAACACTTATTGTGATGTTCTTCTTTCTGTTTACAAGTCCCCTTGTGGTCTTCTTAAATGGCCAGGGAACATTTTTAGCCACCCCCTCCAGGCTCCAGATTATGCCTCGGTTAGCAGATCATCTGGGCAGCTCTCTCTGTCTGTAACTCTATATGAATGACTTCAGTGACAAACAATACAACCATTCACTTTTTGTAAAAAAACAACCACTGCCACCAAATGTTTCCAATTTAAATATTTCTGGTTCTCTAGCTACTGGTTCCAATTTGGTATCAGCTACTGTCAGCCGTAAATCCCAATGAATTTTGAAGTCACAATCCTGAATTGAGTTCTGCAAATACAGAATTAAGAAGGAGAAATTAATATCTCCAAGTAGGAAGTTTAGACAAAGAACCCATCACATCCATTTTACAGAATTGTGGGTTACAGAAGCTCTTGCACGGGTACTGCCATTTAACAGTGGTTAATCATCACATGCTCCAGAAACTATGCATTCCTTGGGAAAGAAACAATATAGAGTATCTGAGAATGAAATCCTGGCACGGGACAGCTCATCCCATACTCTTGCAACCAAAATAGGGTGACTTCATCAAAACCGCCTATTTCAAATCATCCCTGGTCTATCCTAACTCCCCAAACGCACCTGGGAATTGCTTGCCAGAGGATGAGCTGGCCTCGACAAAAGCTACGCAAGGGACCCAAGGACCACTCTAAGAATTTACTGAGAGTATGTAATGAACAAGCGTAGGTGCCTGGGATATTCCCTGGCCGTGCTTATTTTACTAGGTCCACCTCAGGATTCTTCTGCTCCTGTTTTTGTGCCGGTAGTGTATGATTTCCTAAAGCGACATTTTCACACCAAGCTGAGTGCAAGGGGCAGTGGATTTCTTGCACACTTTTCGCTGTCCGCAGCGTGTTAAAAATATAGACTAAGGCAGACCTTTTCGATGCCATGAAAAGCTCCAAAGTGAGTTAGCGTCACATGTAGGCTGAAGTTCTGAGCCAGTTTTTACTTTATTCAAATCCATTCTGCCCATCCCTAATCTAAATGAGCTCAGTCATTAGCCTCTAAATCTTTATTTCTCTGTGCCAATATTGGCCCCAATTCAGCGAGGCACTTAAAGATGTGCTTAACTTCAAAAGCACGGTTAAGTCCCACTGATAGATTTGACTACAGGGGGATGTAAGCAAATAGCTAAGGGCTTTGCTAAATTGGGGTCTTAGTGACACAATCCTAGAAACATTTGTATTTTAACATGTTTATAGAGAATTATAACAATTAAGTGGAACTCTTCTTTCCTCGCATAAAAGCAATCCAGGACTTCCTCTTTCAAAAAGCTTACAGCAGCCAAACTTTCTTTTCCTAACCCTGGGGTCAAGCGCTTTTCCAAGAAGTCATCTTAACATAGTGCCCTAATTATTTGTTTCCTTCGTGATAGCTCTGACACACATACACGCAGAGGTGAGCGTAAAAGCTCATGGTATACACTTGTTATGAGAAGAGCCACAACATTATCCATCGTACATAGGAAAAAACTTCCTTTTCCACCATTCAAGCCAGCCTGGGCTGCAGATCTGAGGCACACTCTGGTTTTGTTCTATGCCACCATATGCACAGCTCACACAGAGATAACCTTCTGAGGGTGTTTCTAACAGATCTACCCTTACAGTGGGTTCACCTTCTCCTCTGTAGAGATCCCCCTAAAGGCAAGAGCAGGTTCTCTCTCTGATCCAAAGATATATGCACCATATTGAAAAGCAAGGGCGGCATTCTTTATTGTAGAAATAAGAAAGTATGAACTGCAAAGAAGAATGTATCTTCTTCAGTCTTCAGCTAAAACATGTTGGCCTCCTTGTACTAACACAAAATCTCAAAGAACACCTACCCGAATCCTCAGGGCTCGATGGCGACTGGGGAACCTGTGCTGACTGTGCCACTGGCAGACGGATGAAGCCCTTTCCTTTTAGGTGTTTGCCTTCAAATCTGGTCCATGAGAGTGACCAAAGTAGCGTTACCTATGGTCCCTTCAGCCATCTCACTGCCATCCCATTGGGCCTGACTCCGATAACGATCACAACAAAACCTTAATTCAAAATCCTAGGGTCAGGAATGGGGATAAACCCAGAGATTTAGGAAAAACACTTGATCCAACTCCAGGTAAGCTGCGGGGGCAGGAGAGGCACGAGCCAGCACGTCCCCTCTGCTGTCCCCACCACTGGCAGGACAACACTCTTCCTGGGGACTGGCTGTGCCTTCAGCCCACCCGCACCCCGTTGTGCGAGATATTCCTGCCTGGGGGGTCCGTATTGAGCCCGTAAGGCTCTGAAAGCCCCTTCGCCGTGCCAGCCCGGCCGCGGGGCCGCGTGCCTGGGCTTTAGCAGCCCCACGGGTCTCCCTGCCGCAGCCCGTCCAGGCAAACAAAGAAAACGCATCGCCTTCCACTTTAATAAAAGCCAAATGATGCCGTTTGCCAATTACCAAAATGGGGCGAAGGTTAAAAACCCACTGAATTATAACACATGTCACGGACCAAAGCTTCTATGATTAACAGTTCTGTGAGAAATTCATTAATTTCACCAGAAGCAAGCTGACAGAGATTGCGCTTAATGACAGAACGCAGGGCAGGGGAACGGCAGCTGAATCGGGAAAGAGAAAGCTGCATTAAATCACAAAAAAAGGAGACGAGGACACCCTTTTTTTCCACCCCCCCCTTATAAAAGGGAAAAAAATAACTGGAGTTATAAAGGGCGGTTGCATTTGTTCTGCTGCTGAAGATTTATCTTCATCATTTCTTGTTGGGGAAGCTGACAGCAGGAGAGAAGGAGACAAAGAGAGGAGCTGGAGCGGGCTAGGTCTCCCTGGGGCTTGTGTGGGGCAGCAAAGGGCGATGCTCGGTGGACGGCTCTCCGCAGAGGCCGGGGCGAGGACAGGCGGTGGCAGAGTGGCCAGGAGTGGGGCTTGGTCCCCAGCGCTGGTCCCCTCTGGCTGCCAAACGCCCAGATGTGCACGTTTATGGAGGAAGGTAAACCCCAAATCTCCCCCGCAGAAGCAATTTTGCAGCCCTAACGGTGAATTTGTACCAAGATTTAACCAAACAAAGCCAAGGAAAATCTTTTTGCGACACCGACTGGAAAGCATGAGGAGCTGCACAACATGGGAGAACACGGGCAGCCGGAGCCCGTGCCAGGGGAGGGGAGGCTTAGCTTCGTTATAAACAGGGAGTTAATGGAGGATAAGAAAGCTGGAGACTCCTGAAATCCCCAATTCTGACAGCTGAACTGGGGCATCTACCTGGGCTTTCACACCTCCCGCCGGCAGTCTCCAGGAGAGGATCAAATGGCACCCGGTGGGACGGAGGAGGGGACAGGTCTCATGAACGGGAAAAGCAGCACTACACGAGGACCGCCTCGCTGGGGACAGCAGACCCCCCCAGCTGGTGTCTCCCATACCCTAAAAAGGACAAACCCCCAATTTCTGAGGAAGCGCTGCCGCAGGCAGCCCCACCGCACCGGGCTTTCTTGCTGCTGGAGTGACTGCGGGGTGGGAAATGACACCTCTGCATCCGCACGCCCCGTCTCACCGTCCACTCCACGAGGCCAAATAGGAAATAATAAAAAGTCTAATAATTTGAGCTATAAAGCGCAAGAGAAGAACTAACTGGGCATTCTATCTGGTCTAAGGATGCAATGTGAAAATAAAGCGTGTCGTTTTTACAGCACATCTCCAGCAGTGAGGTAAACTTCTGCTGAAAACAAAAAAGAGCCTGTGGTCAGCTGCAGCAGAAAAAACAACAACTGGAAAAATACAACCGGAAAGTAGAGAGGATTTTTTTTTCAAACCCTCTATAAATGTCTTCAGAAGGATAGAATAGATTTTCAAAAGCGCTAACGATGACTGAGGAAAACTACCTATAAAGTTCGATGGGACTTCTTCCCTTCTAAAATATTAACTGTAATACATATTTTAAGAAAGAAGAGTGAGTGCATGTTTTATTTTCGGTTATTAAGTTGTCACTAACCCATGGGAGTGATCCATTCACCCTCAAAATAAGAGCTGTGTTAACTTTTAAGGGCCAATATATTTCTTTTCCCTCACTTATTTAAAGTCTGCACCCTTGCCTAGAAGTGCCTGTATCTGGCTGTAAATCCTCTCCAAACAAAATAATTCTCCTTAAAGAGAGAAAAATAATCTCTCTTGTAAAGAGAAGCCAAAAAGCAGGCAAAAATATCCCTGTTTACCGAAGGAAAATGAAAGCAGTACAATTGATGCTTACACGTAGGAAGGAAAGTTCCTTTAAAGATTAAATAAATACTTTAAAAATCATAATAGGCATATGCAGCCAGTGGGGAAAGGGGAGAAGGGAAGGATGTGCAGTGTGGGACTGGTGCTCAAAGAGGGTCTGATGGGGAGACCGTGAGCATGAGAAGCAGAAAACCCACATCCAGCTTCTGAACTGGTTGAGAATAACTTATAAAAATCCCACTCTTCCTATGTTCTTCCTGGATTGGGTAAAATAACGAAGGAAAAAGCTGGCCGGGGACAGCAAAGGCATCACCTATTTCCTGGCTGCACACCTAAATGCACAACTTTCTCTACATCTTGGAAGAAAGCATATATGGTGACCCAAAACGATCCCACCACAAGGCAAACGGGAGATTTCCCTTTATAGCACTGCCGTCAATGGGAAAAATCCCACTGATTTCAACTGGCTTTAGATCAGGGCTTTATTTCAGGGAGCTTCTAGTTCCTTGACTGACATGGGAAACTTTATGATCAATCCAGCGCTGTAACCTGCAAGACCTAAAACGTTACTTTGAACGCGGGAGGCTCTGAGAGAAGTTTCTGAGCGCGAGGGGTTGAGATGGTTCAGTGCATCACGAAAAGAAAACAACGCAACAAAAAAAATCAAGAAGAAAAAGAAGAGGCAAACGGTGGGTGCTTCTTCTTCAGGAGATTTCTAAAGGTTAGTTTGCTGGGCTGCAGAGGCGCACTGAAGCTTTGCCTAAGGGGAATGCATTTTTTTATTAAGGAAATAACTTTCTAAACACTGAGCACTTCTAATTTCGTAAGTGAACAAATGGTTCAATTCCTACTGAAAACTTGAGAGGGAGGAATGTGGTCCTGCGTCTCAGCCCTCTCGAGCTCCCTGTCGCTTCTCACCATCTCCTTCCAGTGGGTCTTTCTCGCTCTTTTTCTGTCCCGCTTCTGCATTGGGATTTGGCCAAACTTCCACAACTAGACTCCTCATCTGAAACCTGATCCTGCTGTCTTTGGGCCTCTGCATTTATACAACCTATTGCACAGAATGATCAGACTCCTTGAATCTAGGTCAGAACACACTGACTGGATTGATTTAGCTATAGATATGCTCCTTTTTTTTTATTATTTTATTTTATTTTCCCTTCCCTCTCCCCCTTCTCACCCTCCCGCCTTTCCTGGAATAAAAGCAGCTCCTAAAACCAAGCCAGAACATTATCAAAAAACCTGACAGCTTGCTTAGGAGGCTGAGCAGAGGTTTGCTGGGATATGCAACTTGTTTTACTATTGCTGCCGCTATGGTATGACGACTGCTCACAACTTTGAATTCACAAAGGAAAAAAAAAATAATGATTCTTTCAGGGGTTTTGCTAAATTCTCCCCTCTTCTTTTCACTGCCTCGCTGAAAGGATCCATGAAGCTGCCGCACCAGAGGCCACGAAAGGTCACAATCTCTGTGGGATGCTGTAAAGCAGAGACTGCGAGGGGTTGGTGGTGATCTATTGATGTGTCTGTAATAACAACAAGAATAAAACGGTAGCCATAAACCTTTCATCCTGGGGGGTCCCACAGAGCTTTTCAGAAGGTGGGCCGGATCCGGAGAGGTACTGAGGGCCCTTACGTGGCCCTGAAAGCACCGCGACTGCCGGTGGCCAAGCACCCGCTGCTCAGGGCCAAGCACCTTGCAGGATCCGGCCCCGCTGGGGCACAAGCATCACTTTGTCTCCGCGCAACCGCTTCCGTGGGAGGTCCCTGTAGCACTTCAGCAGCACAAAGCGGTTTAGATTGAAGCCGGTGCGTGAGTGGCGAAAACGACGCCGTACTGGGGAATGTATGGAGAGCTAACTGGCCCCAATTCCAAGCTTGGAATAAAAGAAGGAGGAGAAAGGAAGAGGAAATAATTCACTAACAGTATCCCATGCGGGTTAAATGTCCCATCCATCCTGATCAATGAGAACACTGCCGGTTTTTTACCAGCGACACAAAAGGGTCAGCAGGGTTCAGCCGCGGTGCCCCTCCTGCCTCCTCTTAACCCCCGGCACAGGCGGCGGCGCGGGGGCGGTGGGTGGCGAGGCCGAAGGACGCAAGCTGACAGGCTCACCTCTGCTCCGCCGGGCTGTAGGTCTGTCCTCGCTGGCAGCTGCTGATGGTGATGGGGTCGAAGTTGTGGAAGGAACGCAGGGCCACCCCGGAGATGGCCACAAACTGGGAGCTGAAGCTAATGAGGACAGCCTGGGTGTGATAAAAAGGGTGACTGAGGTCATGGATGACGGGGATAATCAGGGGATTGTTCCTGCAGCTCAGGACGTGGACACCTGCCAGAGGAGAGACAAGATCAGAGGAAGGGTCAGACTTAACACAATCGCTTCCCAAAGCCGTGGGCACTTCAGAAGCATTTCACCCATAGGAACGGCCCTATAGAGCTGAAAAGTTATGGTAAGCTGCCTGGAGGGGCTTCCCAAATCACTCCGGAGAGCTTAGCAGAGAAGTATATCCCTCCAGACAGCTGAAGAAAGGCTGCCATTCTCTCCGCAAGCGCGGCAGGCTCTCAGAGCCGTTTCTTTAGACCACAGCTACGTTTCTATTGTGCTCTGTTAAATCAGGAGCAACCATCACGGAGGAAGCGGAGTCGCACTATTGTAAAACCGGTCTGAGAGGACAGTCGGAGCCTTTATACCGCGCATCAAATGGTGCCGGCAGGCTGGGTGGCTTTGTGCACCACGGGCAGTGCACCAGTGGCTTTTTTGTAGCTGTGAATGTCATTAGCGCTCCGCGTAAAACTTTATTTTGCATGAGCTTTACACCAAACATGTCCAGTTTTGATTATTTTTTTTTGGATGGTTTTCAGCCTTAGGGTATCTTGCTCTTTGCTAAAAAAGGCAAAGATGGTCCTGGAGAGAGAAACGAGGGTGATGGACACACTGAGGATTTTAGAGGTGATCTCATTTGAGAAGAAAATGATCGTGTCTTGGGAAAATAAAAGTGTCTCAAGAGGTTGATGTGCACAGAAGCACCAGAGAGGTGACAAGGAGACTTCTTAATCCCTTTTCTTCAGCAGAGAAGGCACTCGGTGATAGTCGGGAGGAAATTCCCACTTTCGAGCAGAGGCAACCTGAATCCAAATGGGCCAAATCCATCTCAGAGGTAACTCAAAGGACAGACAGCTGTCAGTTGCCCTCAAAATTCATTAATTGAGATTCCCGGCCTGACGGCTGCCTGCAAAACCCTGCCTCCGCGGCTCCGTGGCATCGCTCCGAGGATCAGCTTGGCTCCAGCTCCATTCGCTTCACTGGAGCTCCCCCAGCAACGGCTTTGGCCCAGGCCCTTTGGCTACCCCGATACACTTACGAATTTGAAAATAAAATAAATTCTATTTGCATGTTTAACTGGCTCAGGGATTTCTATTATTTTTTTTTCCAGTTCAGGTTTCTTGACTCAAAAGGGAAGGAATAAAAAAGTTTTCATTTTTCTCCTTAGAAAGTGATTTCCTGTGAATTAAGAGAGACTTCTGACCACTCTCTTTAAACAGCTATCTCCCACTCTCTACTTTAAAAAAACCTTCCTGTAATAAAAAAAATAAAATAAAATAAAAAAGCAAACCTCGCTTTGTTTTGGTCTTTACCTGACCCTGAAATAACCTCCCTGTCTACTTGCCTCCCACAGGTCTTTTGATATCAGCTCCTTGTGGAACGGTGCACGTTTCTCACTTACAAACAGGTGCAGTTAATACTCGAAATCCCGGGTTCCCAAATTCCTTGGAAGTTTCTGCCTTCTCTGATGGAAAGCCAAGAAAGACCTTATGGTATGAGGCTGTTTATTCACTTCAATTTCATTCCTTGCACTCAGGTGCTGTCCACAACAAAACAGACCCTCAGAGCTGTGCTGCAGTCGCCGGTGCTTTCTGACCCAGACGAGGTAAACGGGCACTGAACAGGTCAGGTGCATTTAATTAACCCGCCTTCATAAGCAAAACCCACTCAAGATAGCCCAGGTGCCCGCGGTAGGGGAGTTAGAGCTGTCTCCATGCTTGCCCCTGTCTTTGTATCCACCTATTCAACGCTCAACAGCTCTTGCAAAGTTCCCAGCGGCTCAACCCCAGTGTCTACAACGGCTCTGCACTAACAGCGCGGAGGTGTTTGGCATCCCAACCTCTCCATCTCCTACCAAGACTCATTATCTTCTGGGAGTCCACACGGTAAAAACTCGCTCTGATCAAGGTGGGAAACTGCACTTCTGGACAGACTGCAGTTTGCTCACGGGAGTGGCTTTAGCACACCGGGGACCGATCGAGTTTTAATTTATTGCTACTTCCTTTTGGATGTGCTTTTAGTTTGCCACTGACTTCTGCTTAAGGCTGGCTACCCGTCTGCAGTCAATCCTGCACCCAGGGCATGCCAAAGTGTGCATCTCAGCTGCAGTTCCTCGCTTGCCATGGTGATAATTCAAACACACGGAATACAATACCCAGGAAAAGGACTTAATGCTGCACCCAGAACTCAGACAAAACAGGGACTGGGGGCTCTGCCTGAGTGAGAACCGCTGGGTAGCCTACCTCCACCTCTCCTCTGCTCCAGGCCAGCCTCTTCTGAAAAGGTCAGAGGGGCTTTTCCATGATGAAGGCAGCGTTTCAGCTGTGAAGATCTCCAGGCATCAGTCTGAGCCATGCCAAACCCATGTTGCAACTTCATCGAGGATTTCAAAACCTAACCCTCGGTTTCCTCTTTGCTCCTCTTTCTTGTTCTCTTTCTCTCACAGTCTGTCTGTCTGTCTCTATAAAATGTCGCATGAAGTATTTGTTGGCATGCCAGTGTCTCCATCATTTATTTTTCAGAGGGAAAG
>NW_009649057.1:3399044-3414266 GCF_000708025.1 Charadrius vociferus
TCTCAGAGGCAAAGAGCTATGTGCCACTGTTTTGCGAAAGGAGGAGGATAAGACTAAGCCAGGGGCTCTGCCAGGCGAGGAGCTATCCTGACTCAACCTGCACAACTCCCTGTGAATTTCGGTTTGTTCTCGGACAACAGACACCACGCACACTTCCTTTTTTTTTTCCTCCACACCCCACCAAATTCTATATTACCCTGGACAGTCATCCAACACCTGGCACTTGTGTGTGTCCCTTCTCCTTCTCATCACTGGCAGGAAGTTCATTTGTGTTTCAGCTTGTCAAAATTGCACAGTTACGGTAAAACAGAAAGCTGGGGGAAGGGGGTTATGTTTCCTTAAAAACTGCTCTTGGGACGACATGGCCAGCTTTCTTCCCATTGGAAAAAAGGGCAGGGGACAGCTGGGAAGGGGTTGTGCAAATCCTACCCTGACACGGAGTTGGGAGCTAGGGTGAGCTCTTTGGTGCTGGAGCTTAAACGCAGCCAGAGCCCGTTCACCAGACACAACTTTCCCTGGATCAGGAACCTGTGCCCAGGGTCGAGGCAAAACCGGGCTGTGCTGGCACTTCAGCACAGGTGGCACGTCCACGACCTCTGTCGGGAGCATCTGCAAGCAGCCCACAAGGGCCCTGGGGTTAGGCCTTCACCGAACTTTGCACAGAAAATTTTAGCCATTAAATAGCTGTGGAAACCTCCCTGCAAGCAGGATTAGAGATCCGCCCAGCTGCACCTTGCGAAGCAGAAGCGTTTGCTGCGCCAGGCGGTGCAGGTCCCTCTCTCCCTGCCACCAGCGGTTCATCTGTATCACTGTCAATGTCTCTCCAGGGAGGTGCTGTGCCTGAAGCATTGAAATAGTGCTTATTTTAATGACTAAAGAGGAACTAATCACTTCTGAACACATAGTGAACCGGCACGGAGAAATGTATGTATAAAATTAGGCATCATTTTCAATAAACTCTAGTGAAACTCAGGTCTTGGAGCATTAAGCAAGCACTTTTTTTCATCTGATCCTGGAAAAACTGAGCAGAAGTATTGGTCAATTTGTGAATGAACAGATTAAGCAAGCAATAAAGAGGGAGCTGAACAAAATACAGTCTTACCAAGATCATGGCTTTGCTCTTTGGTGTCAAATAGCTGTACTCCGATGGTCTCCTGCTTCTGATCCAGGTAATAGGTCCCATCAGTGACCAAGTGAACTAGGACCGCTGCAGCGACCATCGGCTGGGAAAAATAAGCCTGGGAAAACAAAAGCCCCACAAAGGCTGAGGTGGAGAACTGCGGTGGGCTTTAAAAAAAACCCCCAAGAGTCAGTCCAGGACTTTTAAAACAACAATTCCCATCCCAGGTCACACAGAAGTCTTCTCTTCCAATCTCTCCTACACAAACTAGATAAACTCGAGTCAAACAGCCCTGCAGCTGGAGGCTGTAACCTCTCAGAAATTCAATAGCCTTGTCACAGGAGGGGACTTCACCAGTGACTCTCCAGACAGTGCTCAGAGGCTTTGTTTTGATATTTTGCACTAAACATACTTCAAAGAAAGGAGCAGCTTGGCCCGGGAAAGGCTGTCCCATGATATTTTGCCTGCCGGAGATAGTTCGTACAGGCAGGCAAAGAGGAGACTTCTGAGTGACACGTGCACTTCCTACCTTCAGCCAGAAAATAGTCTGTGTCATGTGGGAGTACTGGAAGTTGGCCGTGCAGGGATACCAGGCATACTGAGAGACACCATCGTTCAAGTCAATCACCTTAGTTCGACACGTCTGTGGGAGAAAAAAGAAATACCAAAACAGACATAGATGGCAGTAAGGAAGGATTATGACTGTATAAAGTGGGGAAAAAAGTCCAGGTGCGCTGCTATAATACACAATAATGACGTTTCTAAATACCATGAGATTATTCACAAGTTGAGTTTCCGCCTCAATAAGAAAAATCGAAACATGAAAAGGAGCTAAGGACTCACAGCGGCTGGACGGCAGCCAACAGTTCCCTCCTAATTTGGCACAAGGTCTTTGACAGCATTCAGAGCAACTTTGCTTCCACCCAAACGGACCACCACTCTTCCCACTGGTATCAAAGGGACGACCACTTCTGAATGTACCAACTCAGAGCACAGACAGCCTGCAGATGCTCTCCACAGTACTCGAGCAATGTCCTATTTAAACCTGCGTGTTACTGTAACCCCAGGGAAGCCACAGATGGTCACGTAAACTTGGAAGCAAGCGTAGCCAGGAAAGGCCTGTCTCTACAACCCAATTTAAGCAAACTAGTTTCTTGTTTTGTTAACTGGTTTCTGTAAGTGGAATCACCTTCTTCCTACACCTGCAGCACGTTCCATGGCAGGCAGCAGTGGGATTATAAGCAAACTTCTCTTTTCAATAAAGAACAAGTAGATGAGTCCCAAGAGCCGGCATGGATGAGAAACTCAAAGAAGAAACCGCTCAAATTTACGTACCAGAGAGCCTTGCAGTGTCGTCAGTGTTAAAGATGTGAAAATGAAGCTGCAAGAAATGGTAGGATTTACCCTGAAACCACACTGCTCAGTGGAGCTGCTTCAAGAAAGAAGCATGCGTGACCATAGCCTTCGCTCCCCTGAGAAGCCTACGCAAGGAAATGCCCACCACGCAAAAGGCTACAACTGCGTTAGAAGGATGCTTCCAGCTGAGGCTCTTGGGGCATGTGAAGGGTACCTGTTAAGGTTCACAACGCTTTGGTGAACTCAGTGACTGTCATTCAGAGTCACAGGGATAGAGGGAATTCCTTGTGGTCACGCAGCGTAGCGGCAATGGAGCTATGAATGTGACCCAAGAGACCAAACCATCTCCAGCAGTTGTGCTAGCCACGGGACAGCCTAGGACGGACCACGCGGACCACCTGCGCTAGGTGCTAACTGGAGCCGTGTACTCTTGGGGACAGTATTAGATTTCGTTCCAAGACCAGAGCCTGAACCGAGCAATCAGGTGGTGACGTGCTGTCAGTAAAGCTGTTCCCATAAGCAATTTCCCTCATTATTAAAACAAAGAGAAAACCCTGAAGCGAAACAAGAGAATTAACAGAGACGTTTTAACCACTCAAAATCCTATGCCCACTCGGTAACTCTGCGTGGAACTGCCCTCTGGCTCTCGGCAGACAAAGTCTGGGCAATGCAAAGAGAGCCCGGGATGCCTGGGAAGGAGAAACCAGATTGGCTAAAAGTGAGGTAATCACCTCTACAATCTGCGTCCCTCAAGATCCAGCACAGAGGAATCCATGGGCAAAACATAAATCAGCTTTAATGGGCTGGAAGAAGATTTTTAGTTTATTTATTTTTTAAAACAACTGGGACCAAGCTTCATTGAGGCTAGCCAGTGGATAGTGTTACATTTTACAGCAGAGCAAGGCTTTACATAAACTATCTTTGGCATTTGAAATCCAGGCCAGCAATTCGACATGTACCATTTCGCAATTCTCCCTTCTTGCATTTTCAGCAGCCTGTCTCTTGTTGGGAGCATGGTTTTTATTTTAATACCTCTCCAGCTAGGGAATTTATTTTACCCACATCTGCAATTTATATGGTCAGAGAGCTCTTTGACATGAACAAAGGTCTCATTACTTTTATATGATTTTGTTCTTATTCTTATATGTCCTCCTGCTCTGTTGGTCCAAAAAGGTGGTTGAAAGAAACAAAAGTACTGACGTTTGGTGCATTTTAAGTGCCACTTAATGGATGACTGAAAACCTGTATTAAGAAATCACCCAGACCTTCGCCGAAAGTTTGAATCAAACCCAAAATAAACCCACGCTGAGGTGGGTTGGAAATGTCTGATAACTTTCAAATGCCTTGTTTGATTTGTGTGCGTGTGTGAACTCTAGCGCTTTCTGCTTCTGCCTGAGAATATTAGCAAAAATCTTCACATTGCATAAAGAGCCTGTGGTCGAGACATGTGCAGCTGAGGTGTGCAGACTCGGTAGACTGGTCTGGTTTGAACATGTTAGATAAGCTTCCTCCTGCTGAGGCTGATCCAACGCCACTCAGACAAGTGTTTCAAAGCCGTACTGGGGTAAAAAGTCCCTTTAGGAGAAGAGTATAATTGAGAAGTGTGGGAAATGTCTAACAGACACAACATTAGGAATGGCTGCAAGAGCCTCTTCTACACTAGCTGCTCTCTTGTCTACTCAGCTAATGGCAAAAAAGTTCCTGAAGATTTTGCAATAACAATCTGATCGGCCAAACAGTCCCTATCACCTACAGACTCCACCATCTCAATCGGCTCTAACGCACGTGGTAAATACATCCCCTTTTCAATTCTACCCAGTTATTGAGCGTCGCACCACAACTGCAAAATCTGAGAACCATTTGCTGGGAGAGTCTTTCACACCTCTGCTTTTAAGGCATCCCTAGGAAATGACAGCAGCGTGAAGGCACTTATTACTGCGGTACCACTGCTTTTAAGCTTCCGAGTTCCAACGGCCTGGAAGGCAGAGCATCATCTCTCCTCATGGCTACAAATTCATAGGAATTCATGCTTATGAGAAATAAATTATTTCCTAACAGCCTCCAGTTTGCTACAGTGATGCAAAACAGCAGCTAAAGCACCTGACAGCTGTGCAGGGAAGAAGGGAGAGATGTACTTTTCATTTCAGGGTGTTACCAGACACTAAAGTATTTGCTTTGAAGAATGACGGCATCACGCAGGACTCAAAACTGCGCTCACTGGGGCTTATCCAGGTTCCCAGACCCACACAGCAACTGGGATCCACAGGAGCTTAGTATCTGCTCCAAAGCATTCGGGGACTATTTGTGTCTACTTACTGGAAGCCCATGTCATACCCCTCCCTAGGAAGCTGCTTTCAATTAAAAGAGCTGATGTCTGTTCCTCTCGGAGGTTCTAATCCAGCTCGTCTCCCACCCACACATTTTGTACACAAACATCGAGAGACAGAATGAACGAGGCCAGAGAGCACTGGGGGATCTTCCCACAAGAGGGAATGCCTGGAGGATTCCCTTTGACTGATTTATACAACCTCTTGTCAATCACAGGGACAACATGTTCTTCAAACCGCCTCTCCTGTTTCTCTTCTCTTACTCGAGGGGACCGAGGAATGTGTCAGCAGAAAGGGAAAAGTGATATATCGGGAGCGTGTAGTTCGTTGCCACATCTAAAACGCACTTACTATTGCAGTCAACTCCATTTCCTCATAACGTTTTCCTTCAAAGTACTTTGGGACAATTTGCTGAAGAGCAAATTTTGGAAGGCCCCCTCGTGAATGACTCCCAGCCATCCCATGACTCCGGGCAATGCTAAGTTGTGTCGATGGGCTCCTGTTCCAGACAAACTACAGGCTGAGGATCACTGATCCTGTGGACAGGGCACCGGACCAGGTCTCAACCTGACTGTGCCCAGTGCATGGCCCCATTACAACCTTCTGGGCAGCACTTGGCTCCTCTGGGCCTGAGGGCCCAGTCTCTAAGACCAGGAGGGTACTCCCCCACATCACCCGGGTATCTTGAGGGCAAAAGCCGTTAGCCACAAAAAGGTGCTCAGATGTTACAAAGAGGAGGGGCGAACGAGCACACACACATGTGAAGGATATTCCTCCCCACGGGAGTGGGTTAAACACAACCAGATGCCATCCCGCTCCGTCCTTCCCATCGAGCAAGCACAGCCAGACGCCACAGGCTTTGCACTCACTGGTGGTTCTCATCTCTCACATTGTAACATCAAAATAATTCTAAGCGCAGACAGGCAAAGCTGCTATGTAAACGCGGCTGCTGCCCCGCTCGGCTCTGGCATAGGGCTGACGCCGCGGTGGGAGCGGCCGTGCCTGTCTGCATGCCCACGGGCGGCTGTAAACAGAGCAAATCTCCAGTGCGCGGATCTGTCTGCTCCCAAAATGCCATCTGTCGTCCCATGGTGGGTCTTCCTTCAGACCATGTCTTCAAGCCAAGTATGGCTGTGAAGGGCCATCGCGAGCACTTGTCCATCAGGCCATAGGGAGCGAGCTCCTTCTGGGGGAGAAGGGTGGAAGCAGTTATCACCCCTCCACCGTGAGGGGCACCGTGCTGCTGCCGCTTCTGCACCGAGACAGACAACGCTGCGGGTTTCTGGGCCGAAACGGGCTATACCCTGTCCCATTTACAAAACAGCAACCACAGAACAAGCAGGACCAGGATCTAACGGTAAAACCCACAGTACCATCTATTTGTGGAGCACACAACACCCCGAGTGAGGTCGTACAAGTGCACGGAAATACTCAAGGACTGATACGAAACCTGTGGAGGTACAAACAGGACGTGTTCTGTTGGTTGAAGATCCAGCTAAAGAACAGATTTCAACCATAATACTGAGAGCTAATTAATCTACAATTTTTAGCCGACTGCTCTGCAGAATGTTATTTCTATTTAACTCAACACATGCCAGAGAATCCCAACCGTGACATAAGCAGCACTTTAACACATCTCTTACAAATGAAAACTTTCTCTCTCCATTGCCAGACATGGGGTCTGGCAGTCACCCAGACCTTTTATTCTTAAATATGTTATTGTTCTTGCAGACCTAAGGTTAATCTTACCCAAGGATGAGAAACTATGGTGCAGTTGCTAACTATCAGAAAGGTTCCTGCTTGTTTATTGCCCAATATTATAAGGCAGCTTGACTGCCACATGGACACCACCCAGTTTGCCGACTGCAGCACAGACCTCCAATCTGTTCTGAAAGCTGTTGCACTGTTCTTCTCATTTAGGCTGGGAATTGGGTTGGAGTTACAGACAAAATGAAATTGCCCACATTAGTGAGCGCTGAACCATTAAAAAGGGCACCATTTGTGTTCCAAGAAACACCTCAAAAATCAGCCAATTTCTATGATCATTTCAAACCTCAGGAGCACACAGAGCTCAGATAGGAATTGTACACACAAGCTTACTCAAGGGACATCAGAAATTCTGCTCTGGGTTTGCTTCTGGATTCTGGTCAGAAATGCTTCAGTCTCTTTACCAGTGTTCTGGATTTGTCCTGTCAGAAGATTGGAGTCAACTGTTGTCTGCCCAACTATGAAAGTCAGCATTGGGTCATTTCAGGTTGGCTTCTAAAACTTAAGGAAAGCATTCAGAGTCACTGTTTCCAAACTGGTACATATATTACATTTTTATGGGCACTAACAATGAGTTTAAAATGCCCCGTTGTGTAAAAATAAAACCCAAACCCGAGATTCGGCAGCGTAGGTTGTAAGCATAAGATGATGACAGACAGTTGCGTCCTCCCTCTCTCAGTAGCCTTCTTACCTTCTCGTCTGCTGCTTCTTCCTCAGCAGCAACTTTCCCTTACCTCTGACGCTCATAAACTGCAGCTTCTGCTCCAAACCTCTCCCTGTCCTCTGTGTCTGCTAACACAGTTTTACTGAGTTTCATGCTCTTTGTCGGCTTTTCCCTGTTTTCATTGGGGTACTTAAAGGTCTGATGGCAAAAGATGAAAAAGGGCAGCATGTCCTGCTCCAGGACAAAGGCACGCAGGCAGGTGATCAACAGTAAAGCTTTATCAACTGGAAGCTGATAAAACTTCTGGGGTCACACACTGACGCTATATTACTCCCAGATTCAGTTGGCTCAGAAGTAAGAGGAAATCTCATCTGTCAGTTTTACCCGTGTAATGAAGAACAGGATTTGGCTGTGGGATTGGGAAGCAGATTACGTCTCCTGCGGGATGAAATAAAGCCCCGTTGCCAGCTGCTATGTCCACTCTCAGCACAGCCACCTCCCCTTTGAACCTGGAGCAGCCCATGGTGTCTGGACCTTGCCGACAGTGTTCAATTAGCGTGTTACTACAGCTTCCTTAGCGCAGAGCCCGGGTTTTCAGCTGAAGGTTTGGCTGAATTTTTTAGTAATTGGAAAGTGACCTTTACGGGTACGAAAAAACCGCAGCTGGTATGACATGGCATCAATAGTTTGCTCGCAGTGTGACGTGATGATAAATTCCTCTACTTTACGATAAAAATGATAGCGCTCATTTCCAAAAGGAAATTTCCTTGGGTAGAGTTTTGGATGTAACACTGGGCTGTGCTTCAGAAGCGAGTGGGAGATGCAAGGGTTATTCTGTTTTGCCATATAAATTGGTTTAGTTTCAGGAAAGCGAATAGGAGCTACAGGGATTTCCACTAGATGATGGCCCAGATTGCATGTGCATTCAATGTGTGTTATTAACTTTAGCTTTCTCAAAAAATGCAGTTATTTCACTTCCAAAGAGTCTGTATGAACAATATATTTCAATTTTTAAATCATGCAGACCTGCATTCTTTGAGCTTTCTTTGAATTTCTGTTATCTCCAGATTCAAAGCAAACTTCATTTAAAACTGGTGAGTTCAAATACAAATCACACAAAACCATAAACTTCACATGGTATACCTGAAAAAACTGTAAATCAGTTCTGACTGGCCCTATCCCAAACCCACATTGGCTTTGACATCCAGCCAGGTGTAATCAAAATATCTAGGATGGACCTGTGGAAAAAACAATATGAAGTTTTGATTTTACAACAAAACCCTAACCAGATGATTTTTGCATGGTTCAAAGGATCGCCCGAAAGACATCAGTAGAGCTGGGGCCAGAAACTACAGAAAAAAAGTGAGAAAAAGAAGAAATAATTACTCTAGTGGGATTTAATAATCAACTTTTGCACAAGCCCACAAGTAAACACCAGCATTCGGAGCTCATGGTTGCAATTTGTACTTGCCTCTGCTTCTTTTGCCATTCAGCAACGCGCGCCGAAAGGATGCGAAAGCGAACGGTGGCTCCAAGTGCACAGCGACGCAGAATACAGTCTCATATGAAGCACATGAAAGCGTAACTGAGCAATTTGCCACGTGCGCCTGTTTATCCACATCAGACGTTTGCTATTTCTTCAACACAGCAATAGGACATAATGTCGCTGCTCTCAAACGACAGCATCTTCCACCCCAGCACCGCCAGGAGCTTACCGAGGAGGCAAAAATTAGCCCTGAATGGCATTCTGCTATCGTATTCATATTCACAAATACATCTACCAGTAGAAATAGCAGCCAAATGCAACCCACAAGACAGACAGCATGAAGCAACAGTGCCCAAACAACACCTTATACCTTCAGCTTTGCAAACATCAGCCTCATTAAAGCTAAAAGACATTTTCAATCCGCAGCAAAAGCTCCCGTCTACAACTTCCACATTGCTGCTCACAAAAGTGTGAAAGCATTATAGACTGATAAGTGCTTTCACAGACTGTATATCCATCCACTGGAGAGCGAGGTTAAACAAATACAGTAGCCAGAACATTATTGTTGGCTGCACACTCGGGTTCCCGAACTGCCTGTCTCTGACTTGAACCAGCGAGGTCCACTACAGCGAAGCTCGCACAGAACTGCGGGCCAAGGCTGGCCGTGGGGGTGCTGCGGCTAAGGAAAACAATCCCATCCCGTAAGCTTTTACTGCTGATGAGTAGAGCAAAAGCTTCTTTTTTTTCTTTCCCCCCTCTTTGAGTGGAGCGTTTCATTTGGGAGGAGCTGGCATCAGAAAATCACACCGTCAAAGGCACAATGTGTGCCACACTTTAGGAGGACCTTAAATATATTTTTATTGTTATATTAGCGCATCCAACTCACTGGATTCATTGTAGTTTTGCTGCTTTGGCACTCCCGCAAGGCAAAGCAGGATTGGGCTTGTTATAATCCACTTGGTAACATCCCCTCCTTCCTTCCCAAAGCCGGTCCTATAAATGTGCTTGGACAAAGAAAGCACACAGCTTGTTAGAGAAAGCCCCAAAGCAACAACAACAAATCCCTAAAGAACTTCAGCTCAACGAGGAGTTCTCCATCAGAATAACACACTGGCTGAGGTGGACAGAGATGCTTAGAAACACTTGGGCAACACTTCTGATAGAAAGAGAGACAAAAAGGAAAAAAAAAAAATAAAGCCACATCTTTTTTAGCTATCAAAGAGAAAAAAAAAAAGCCACGATGCTTTCATTTCCAGCATTGTAGGAGTAGACCCTAAAAGTCCTCGTACCAAACGCCACCTCCCCTGAACCGCCCCAAGCGCACACGGGGCACAGGAGCAGCTTCCACGAGATGTGAGACAACGCAGGTGCTACCACGAGCTCTGAAGATTGCTCGCTAAGCTTCGCCCGCGGCTGAAGCAAACAGCCGTGCAGTGGTTAATGTCAGCTCTGACCACATGATCGCATTCAGGAAAGGTCAAAAGAGTGATTTTTCATTTAAAAACATCTGTGTGTTTAAAGAACAAAACTTTCTCATGTGCAGAAAACCAGGGGTTTCCAGCGCTTTTATTTCCAGAGTTAAAGTCATGCTTCTCAGCTTTGTTTAGGGTTATGGACCATGTAAACACGCTGCGTAAACCACACGCAACCCTCATCACACAGCGTTTCTGCATGCAAGGATAACTGGGGGTGCAAATCTCTCTCCCCTTGGCTCCTTTTCCCTCTCCAAGCCGCTCAGCTTCCCACTCCGCACTCCCAGCGAGCCGGCCAGACACCCCCTTCTTCTCCTTCCCTATATGAAGACGTACACATGCCTCTAATCCTAAGGGTACAAGTCTGCTCGGGGCTGTCAACAGGCCTTAATTGGATACATCCAGGGAGATGATGCATTGGGAAGAGGCCCTGAATTTACCCGCGAGAGGGAAGGCTGCGGCCGGGCTCCCGGGGAGTGCGGCGGGGGCAGCGCGGAGGAGAGCCACCATGAGCCGTCCTGGGGAGACGACTATGGTTACACCTCCGCTCTCAAAGCCTTTCCGTTTCCCATCCAACTAGTCGGCACTACGCCAGCGTGCATTAATGAAGATTAAACCCTGCGGCTTGTTTTTCTTAATACCTGAAGGCACGGCTTGTGGTATGCAAATCGGAAGGTTCCCCCTTGCTTCGCCGGGCTTTTCCCACTGAAACCACAGAGCAACGAAACCGCCGCCATGCAAACAATTCCTCTGCATGACTTGGGCCATCCAGGGAGAGTCCATAGAGCAGCAGGCAGTCGTTTCCTCCAGCCCATGTACATCTGCACCCAAGCAAAGGTTTGGCTGCAGGTGTCTGGGGAAGCCCATCGCTTCCCTCTAACCTCGGAACAGCCCTGGTTGCTCCAATAAACCTCAAACTCCAACATATTAAGCCAAAAGACCACTTGGAGCATTTCATCCTTGATGTCCCAGGCTAGTAGGGGAGTTCACAGAAACTCCCAGCTGCTCCCCAAAGAAATTACCGTGGGGACCAAATTATAAGCATCATCTGTGGGAGGAAGCTCACGGCTCCTTCAGCCTCACTGCATCCCGGGAGCAGGCTCCAGGAGGACAGACTGGGAGCACAGGGGATGGAGGAAATCACGGCTGCTCATTCTCATCCTTTCCCACCACAAACTAGCACTGGGAAACAGTTAAATTTCCATACAGCGAGGCTTTCCTCTTCCAGCAGGTAAAGGTCACAGTGTAAACGCAGTGCAGTGCACCAGAACAGATCTGCTCTGCCAGAAGGGCAGAGTTTCCAAAGATATTTGGCTGGAGAAAGTTGAAAAGAAGGTCATCTCTGCCCCGTGCTTCAGCTTCCCCTCTCTACAAAGAGACCTGTCCTCTCTGAGG
Source organism: Charadrius vociferus (assembly GCF_000708025.1). NCBI lineage: Eukaryota > Metazoa > Chordata > Aves > Charadriiformes > Charadriidae > Charadrius > Charadrius vociferus. Next base: position 3,410,632 of record NW_009649057.1, read on the forward strand.
GTGACGATGCAAGGGTTAATTACCAAAAAACTGGGAAAGTAAGATCCACTGCCCAAAGTGCCAAGTGTAAGGATTTTGGCCCAATGACCAAAATGGATAAGCAGAACTTGATGTTCTCCTGAAAGGAGGGCTTCCCCCAGTGTGTATGTACATGTGCAGGCAGATAATAGCACTGATCATGCAAATAACCATTTCCTGGCACTAATTACAGTTTGCAGCCGGACCCTTAGGCTACGGTGGAAACCCTGGCCTGGAGGAGCTCACTTACCAGATGGGTGAATCATGTCTTCTTGTCAGATTCACCAACGTAGTCACCTCAGAGGAACAGTGATCCTCCAACTTTACAGGCAGTATTTCCAAAAATGAGCACGGATTTGGGGTTCCTCAACAGTTACGGCTCCAACTAAGGCAGCATGACTCAGGAGAGATTTAGAGCAGCTCAAGAGTTTATCCAAATGATCCCCAGTTCTGTTTGTCTTCTTATTGAAGCAGATACTTATTTGCAGGTGGGGACAGAGGGATTGACTCAAGAGACCTTCAGGACTCTGCTGGGTAAGCACCATCCTCCAAAAACCATGCCTTTTAGAGACATCTCAAGATGAAGACCCTAAAATTGATTGGCATTCAAAATACGAGGTCTCTTATGACAATGTGGGCTAAAATGCCTACAGTACTCCGAACAAGTACTGCAGACAATCCTTCATTTAAAAGAAAAAATAAATTCTCCGCTCCTGGCATGAGAAAGTTTACTTTCAGGCTTAAAGAAATGATCGTGTGGTTTTGGGGATGGCATTCCGTTCTGCTGAAGAATAGCACCCTGCCTGCCTGTATATCTGTGGCTTTGTAGCTACATTACAATCCTGGAGAGCTCTGTTTACATATTTTACATGTTTTCTTGTGCAGAACATGAAACCAAATTACATAGTAAAGGCCATTACGGCTTCGCTCTCGCACCCTTTTCCAGCCTCTCCTTCCGATCACTTGTTTTAATTCCATCCAAAATAATCGACTGGGTATTTTTAAGTGTGCTTGATTGACTGGCAACACTTCAGGCAGGTTCATTTGCTGTTGCACAGGGAAATCATGCAAAAGCTGGTGAAGCTACATGCCAGGGGGGTAGGGAGAGGACGGCCGGGGCGGGGGTGGGATGAGAAATGCTGAGAACCCTTCATGCATGAACAAAGCAGACGTGTCGATGCATTTATGCAAAATCATTCTGCTCTGAATGGAGAGGGACCCAAGACAAACAACCCGGATGGGATGCAGGAGAGCTATCCCACGCTCACGGCTGGACATGCTCTGCATCTAAAGGCTTGTGAGCAGCGAGAGCAGACGGAGAGACTGGCAGGTTGAGGGGCAAGGGCCGAGGAGGGGGGTCTCCTTTCAGAAGAGTGCATGCTAACGAGCACCGCCGCTGCCGTGGGGTCCGGCTTTCCAGCTCGCTGATGCCGGGGGGTCCAAGCTGTTTCCTCTTACCGCGTGTAATCTGGGTGGGTGGCTGGGCGTACAGCAGATATGATCATAAAATGGGTGAGTTACTTCCTCAAGAAGCACATAATCCTTATTATTATCCAAGACAATATTCCTTTCTTGCCTTTCTTCTCGCCTCTAGCAACAACAAATGGCATGGAATTCTGCTCTCATTTCATTAGTGGTAAATGTGTCCTGGTCCTAGGAAGATGGGACCAATTTCCGGCACCTGAGGATTTTTGGTTTGACCTTCATCTCTGAAAAGGTCAGACTGAACCTCTCTGAGACTACTGATGGCTGCCTTGCTCTCTGCATCATCCTTTGTTTCTTTTATCTATTTTCTCTACAGTACACAAAGGGAACACAGTGTACCAGCCCCTGGTACTCACTGTTCTGTTTCCCTTAGATGACTTGCATATGTGCTCTTGAAAAATTATTCTAAAAACTAAGGGGGGAGGGGAGTGGAAAGAAAAAAAATATCCCTTGAGTGTTTGGCAAAATTGCTTGGAATCTCCTCTGACTTCTCATTGTGTTCTCCCTGTTCTCCCCTTACACAAATCAGCCAGAGGCTACGACATCAGCCGTGGGGTCTGCTGGTTTACTACTGCCAGGAGCAGAGGAGCACTGGGAGACGTGGGGATGGAGGGGTGAGAGGGAGGGAATCGCTGTCTGTCCTAGCAGTGAGCAGGCAGCCAGGTGATGGGCAGCATCCCTTTTTCTCCAGCCAGCTCTGCATTGACTTTAAGGGTAATGCTCTTTCTTAGCCATCTCTCTGCAACTGAGTCATCTTCAAGCCAGCCCTACCTAGAAATCCAATTTCTCATTTTATTTTGCTTCAGAGACCTCCCCAGAACACTGAGATCATCCCTGAGCAGGAGCCACGGCAATGATATTAGCACACATCTCTGTAGCATCCCTCACCTTGGTGTGGACCCTTCGCATGGACCACCTCCTCCAACGAGGCAAAGCAGCAATGCAAACATGCGAATAAGGACCAGTGGAGTTCCTTTGGCAGAAAGGTTGCAAAATCCAGCTTTGCCAGCAACACCGGTTGGAAACAAGGTTTCTAGCCATTAAAGCAAGGAATTGGTGGGACAGTGTTCCAGTCCTTTTGTACTGGGAATGAACAGCCAAGCTGTGCTGGGATAAAGACTGATTAATTCATAAATGGGATAATGTGAGGTGGCTGACAGAGCTAAAATACCGATTTAATGACCCCAAACCCCTTCCAGGTCTCTGCTCCCAGGCAGCGACTCTCAGCAGGCCCTGAACTGTATTCTTTTTATCCAAGATATGAACATTTCCCTTTTGAGACATCCTGAACTTTCTAGTCCTGAAGAGGTCTAGGCTCAATAATGCCCAGTGCCTGCAACATCTCTGAAGGACACTAAGGTTTAATCCTCAAACGGTAGCTTTACCTTTCTGTGCTCTGGTTTCCACCTCTATTAAATGGGACAGAGACCAAGCAGCGTGGCCGTGATAAGGCTTAATTAATCCCTGTATGTTGAAAAAAAACATGAAAAATATCATCACTTAAGCCAAGGAAGGAGTCTGAATTTGCCTGATGGTCAGGGCCAGGCTCGTGATGCAATTCTCCAGCCTTCAGGCAACAGACCAAATTGGCCAGTCTGTAGTATCCGGGGGAAGGCTGAAATAAAGACAAAGTTTTGGACCCTCTTGAACTAACTTTAGACTTGGAGACTCCGTAACCTAAGATGAAGCCTTTTTGTGGATAAGCCAGTACTGGAAATGAGCTCAGATGCATACAGCAAACCTACATTCCTCTTGCGACAGCCTGTGCACAGTGTCCAGTTCATCTTTTTCCAGAACTGGTCTCCAATCACTCATGGTTCCTCCATTAATGGTTTTTCTTAGTGGGATTCTGCCCTCGTCCTCCAGAGATTAGTGGTTCAAAGCCTGGCTCGGCCATAAATAGCAAAGACATTTGCAAAGCAAATCATCTTATTAAAAATGGGGATTTTTTTATCCCTCCAACCACAACAAAACTCTTACCGTTGAAGAGCAACGGGACTTGGCTGTGAATTGGGAAGTTCAAAAAGGGCCACTTGCAGAGCCGACAGACAGACACCCTCCCTCTTCTCAGCAAGATCACCCCAAAGGGAAGGAATGGCTTCTCCATTAAAAGTTGCAGGTTTCCGCTCTTC
>NW_009649057.1:3414371-3466501 GCF_000708025.1 Charadrius vociferus
GTTCAAGATTACTCTATTTGTTGGCTTTGCTGGATCTTTGGGGAATCATCTTCAGCGTTATATTTATTAGACAGAATAAAACTGTGTGGCAGAGAACTTCATCATCTCTCTCTTCAATTTTCTTACAGTATTTTCTTACCACTCTTGGAGCCCTTGCTCTACCATGTCATTTCTTCTAGTATTCAGAATATTTTTGTGCTCCTGTCTTCTCCTTTTGTGGGCAACTTCAGACATACTGCAATTCTAGCCATCTTTCTGCTGCTGGTGGAAGAAGAGGTTTGTTGCACTGAGTCTGGATGAGTGCAATTGTGGGAACTGTAATAGGGGCAGGAGGGGGCCTCTCTTTGTGGGAAAGATGTAATAAGAATCCTCTTCCACAACTTCTTACTCCATAGCAGCCCCTGTGGGGTACCCAGAGGAGAACAGGGTGTGTTCGTCAGTCCGGGAATGAAAACGAATCCCAGGATCTGTCTGTGCCCAGCAGCCCTGGGAAAAAGTCCCCTTTCGGTTAACTGTGCCTGAGCTATGCGTTTTTTTTTTCCGTACAGGGAAAAACCAAGCTCAAACAATGGCACAGGGAGAGGGAAAAAATAGAATAGAATCATAGAATAGTTCGGGCAGGAAGGGACCTTTAAAGATCATCTAGTCCATCCCGCCTGCAATGAGTAGGGACATCTTTAACTAGAGCAGGTTGCTCAGAGTCCTGTCCAACCTGAGCTTGAATGTTTCCAGGGATGGGGCATCTACCGCCTCTCTGGGCAACCTCTTCCAGTGTTTCACCACCCTCACTGAAAAAAACTTTTTAGTTACACCTGGTCTAAATCATCCTTCTTTAATTTAAAGCCATGATCCCTTGTCCTATCGCAACAAGTCCAACTAAAAGTTTGTCCCCATCTTTCTTCTAAGCCCCCTTTAAGTACTGAAAGGCCACGATCAGGTCTCCCTGGAGTCTTCTCTCCTCCAGGCTGAACAACGCAAACTCTCTCAGCATGTCCTCCCAGCAGAAGGGCTCCAACCCTCGGATCATCTTTGAGGCCTCCTCTGGACCCGCTCCAACAGGTCCATGTCTTTCCTGTGCTGAGGGCTCCAGAGCTGGAGGCAGTACTCCAGATGGGGTCTCCCCAGAGTGGAGCAGAGGGGCAGAATCCCCTCCCTCGCCCTGCTGGCCACACTTCTTCTGATGCAGCCCAGGATGCAGTTGGCTTTCTGGGCTGCCAGCACACATTGCCAGCTCACATCCAGCTTTTCATCCACCAGTACCCTCAAGTGCTTCTTGACAGGGCTGCTCTCAATCCCTTCATCCCCCAGCCTGTATTGATACCGGGGGTTGCCCTGACCCAGCTGCAGGACCCTGCACTCAGCCTTGCTGAATCTCATGAGGTTCACAGGGCCCCACTTCTTGAGCTTGTACAGGTCCCTCTGGATGGCATTTTGTCCCTCAGGTGTGTAAACCACACCACTCAGCTTGGTGTCGTCCACAAACTTGCTGAGGGTGCTCTCAATCCCACTGTCTACGTCACTGATGAAGATACCAAACAGTACTGGTCCCAGTACGGACCCCTGGGGTACACCACTCGTCACAGATCTCCATCTGGACATTGAGCCATTGACCACTATCCTCTGGATGCAACCCTCCAACCAATTTCTCATCCACCAAACAGTCCACCCATCAAATCTGTATCTCTCCAATTTAGAGAAAAGGATGTTGTAGGGGACTGTGTTAAAGGCCTTAGAGAAGAAAAGCTAGACGACATCCGTAGCTCTTCCCTTGTCCACTGATGTAGTCACTCCATCACAGGAGGCCACCAGGCTGGTCAGGCAGGACTTGCCCTTAGTGAAGTCATGCTGGCTGTCTCGAATCACCTCCTCATCCTCCATGTGCCTTACCAGAACTTCTAGGGGATCTGTTCCATGATCTTCCCAGGCACAGAGTTATAGATGTAACCATGTATTTGTGGTTACCTGCTCGAAACAACTTCTGCCAATAGGGAGCAAATGCAATGAAAGACATATAGCTACCGGGGACTGGCCCTCTAAATCACCAATGCACATACCAACTTCCAAGTCTTGAGTGCCCATTGCTGTGACAGGCGTAACAAGGTCAGCAATAAGCCACCTAAAGATCCATTAGTCCCTTCTTAAAATTCTCTGTTATAAAGGTCCAAAAAGGAAACTCAGATTAATCAGTTCTCCAGTGCCACCAGCAAGAGGATAGGAGCAATGGTGTCTCCAGCTCCTGTGGTTGGTGTGCACCCATCTGCCTCTGCTCCTCTCGCCCAAGCCACGGAGCAACCCTCCTGAAACAGGTCTGTCGGACGCTTCCTCCAAAGGCACATGTGTATAGAAAACACACTTTAGTGAAATATCCAAATCCTTCTTGCTCAGTACAACCTACTCTAGAAAGAGAGAGTAACATGTAAGCTAATGCACTCACCCAGTGTAAACTGTCACAAAACAAAATTGGTGTGCAATAAGAGCAAGGAGATTGAGTCGACTAAGGCCATTGCAAGACCCTGGTTTCTTGAACCCTCCAGGACAGCCAACCTTTTACAGTGACCTAATCCACACTGCATGTTCCTACTTAAAAGTCCTCACTGCTGCAGCTTCACCGGTGACGATACAATGGGGATTGTCAGGGCAGATCGCAAGTTGGCATTTTAAACTCATGTCTTGCCAAGCCCAGGTGACTTAACTTGGCATCAGGAGGCCATGTCCTGCCCTCTCCTGCTGGTAACGAGGAGGTTGACCCTAGCTGGGTACAAACCAGTCAGGGAAATAAGTCCCTGGGGACTTCCAATAGAGAAAAAATTGCAGCTATTCACAAAAGAGATGAGCCGAAGCACCCTTTGTCTGTCTGTTTATGCCTACTGGCATAAGGATCTCTCCTTCAGCTAGTATAAATCTGCCCAGTGCTACTGCCTTTTTGTAGTCTTTGCCAGCACACACCAGCTGATGACTTAATGCTAGCATCAATAATCTTTAGCACAAGAAAGGCCCCGAGAAATAAACAGCGCTGTAGAAAACCCCACACAACCAGTACATCAACACTGATAATATTTCACAGACGGCGAATGGAATGGAGAGGCTGTTTACAAACTCACAGCGAGAGCGGTAGGAAAAAGAGCAGCCCAAGAGCGAGCAAAGCCCATATTGCTGAATTCCTCCTGCGGTCGACATCAGGTACCGAGCAGGGTCTGCTTCAAAATCTGTGGAGGGCGCCAGATTAGAAATCAAACTGCAAAAATACCCTGCATCAGTGCTCGCATTGCTCTGCTGGTGCAATGTTGCTGACTGGTCCCCTTTGGCTCTAAATATGATGCTGTCAGTACGGAGAATATTTCTTAATCAGCACTGAAGAGCGGCTGCCAGGAAAGTAGAAGTGGCTGTCTATCAGTCTTGCTTCTGCAGAAAGAGCGATTGTTTAAAGGGGGGGGCTGTTTGACCTTTGCATTTTTCAAATGTGTATCTCTTCGCCAAGACTGTGTCATTCTTTGTAAGCATTTTGTTGTTCAAAACAAACCTTATACTGTGAACTTTTTTTTTTCTCCCTTAGTATGTTGCCATTCAGCAGCCTCATACTAACAAGTAAGGAACCGGCAAGTAAGATCCATCTCAAAATAATAAGCAAGTGTGGGCACCCTGCTTCTAAGGAACAACCAACTCTGCGGCAACGGGCAATGTCTAAGGTGAACTGACCAAACAGGTGTGGGATGATCAGTTCGCAGAAGCAACCCTACAATAACAAGAAAGTGTTCTCGGGCTTGCGCTCGTAAACAATCCTCTAAGAGTAAACAAGAGCACACAGGCAGATAATGCTGAGAGATACCCCAATAACAAACCAATCTGTGGTGCCTACTCCTCAGGAACAGCCTAGGCAAAGCTATGACAGTCATGTGGAGAAACAGGTGTTGAGATATCTAAGGATGAGAAACATTTTAAACCATGAAGGACATGCTTAAGATGCTTTAAAGCACCTTAAGGGCGCTGGGGCAACTGTAAGAAACAGGGCTGGCTAACAAACAGGCAGCCTATGTATTCTGTATATCGCCGTGCACTGCACTCAAACGTATCTTTCATGGCATTCTTGATGAGAAGCCAACACAAATGCCACTCTGATTAATCAGGAAACTACCCAGCAACGACACGAAAAGTTTGCACAACACCAGCAAGCACACAACCTACTCTGAAAGATATCTGGGTGAGGAAAGGTGCTCCTTTCATCAATACAAAAAACCCCTAAGGCTCAATGCTTGGGCAGATAATGAAGCCAAACATGTTTACACACCAGTGATCATTACACGCAGTGATTAGAGGAGATCTTAGGTTAATTTTCATCTCCGCTAGCTAACAGACTGATGACCTGCTGCCCCACCTAACCTCTCCGGAGTGACAAGTCAGGTGCTTTCACGAGCCGACGAGGCTCTCTTGTTCCTGGGGAAAACAAAGACTTTCTCAACATATATGATTAAAAAGGTCAATGAACCCCATGCACTCAAACTGGTGTAATGGGACCAGCTGAGCTAAAGCGAAAATTCCTTTTGCTGGAAGTAAATAGCACACTGTTATCTCCCCAGGGGCCAGGCAATAACAGGAGGCATGTTCCCATTCACTCTGCCAGTGTGTGATATGCTGGTGCTCTGCCTATAAATACAACAGCTTTCCCCCCCCACTCCCCTCTTTTTTTTTTTTTTAACAAGGCTGTGACAACTTCATCTCATCTGGGTACAACAAACACGCCTGCGTTGTGGCTACACAGCAGGGCGTTCTGCTGCGCGCGCGCGTGGTGGTGGTGTTTCTTCCACCGCAGGCCCATACGTTACCTACGGCACGGCGCGGCTGCCTTGCCACCAGCGTGTTAGGAGAAAATCAGGGCAGCTCTGCGTGGCGGCTGCACGGGGACGGAGAGCTTGGGGACGTACGCGTGAAGCAGCACCTGAACTGCAGGCGGTGGGCTTCGGACCGCGCTACAGCCCAGGGAGCTCCAATGAGAAAGAAGTTACGGAGGCACTGGTAGGGGTCCAGAGGAAAGTTCCTTTTACAGTGTGAAATAATAAATGAGACCATGACAAAAAGGCAATACTGGGCTCGGGATTCTGTCTTGGTACTATGCCAGCTAAGCACGCTTTGTGCATTTAAAACTGACCTGGTCATTAATTTGTTACAGACTTGTGCAATGTGAACAAGGCCAAGTCTCTTGGATAAAGACGTTTTCTCTCGCAAGCCAACTGGAAATGCTTCGCGCTTACTATTCATCGAGAAATCTGCTGGTCATATCTGTGACACGGCGTGCCTCTCGGCACTGCCCATTCAAGACACCTCCCAGATAATTACACTGTACGAACAACTTCGCTGTACCAAATCAAAAGTCCACCTAATCCACTGCTCTGTCTCTAGCAAGGGACAATGGTGGATGCTGAAGGAGGAATATATGAAGCAGCTCTTCTATACGATGATCCTTTCCCTGCTGTATCCACTGAAAACCCAACAATAAGCAATACGGGCTTTCCCGAGTCAGTGGGTTGCATCTGGACTGTTGCATCTGCATCATGTACAGCTCTGTTTTCCAGGAATTCTGTCTTTCTGAATTCATTTGGATCTAATTATCTCAGGGAGACAAAATGTAAAGTTATGGTAACTGGAGCTATTTATGCTACGACGGAGACATGTAAGAAGGGGGTTAAAGCTAATGAATGGCTTTGGGAATGGACGGGACCTTTCTCAGAATAGAACAATAGGGTGCTTTTATGAAACTGGGAGACAGAAAACACAAAACTATTAAAAAAGAAAGAACACCCTTCTGTATTATTCGGCATTAGCCTTCAGAACTCATTGCCACAAGACAGCACCCTGTGCTAGCAGCGGAGAGCCTGTCAGGTGTTTTGGGTGATGAAAGTTAGTCGAGGTGATTCCTACAAAATAGGTAACTCCTACACTTCATTCAGTTTACTGAATAAAGCAGGCAATGACTTCAGCCAGTTTTCAGTTGAGTGATTGGAAATGAATTTCAATTCATCACTACTAACCAGGATCAGAAAGAGGGAAACTGCTGTCAGGAGTTTCCCTGGTGAAGCGGTGAGTTACCAGGCAGGGGTAACATCACAGATGAACACTAACCATCTACGTGAACACCGAACATTGCTCCTTGCTGGACTTGGCTTTGCAGGCGAGGAAAGGGAGTATGCTTTCCTTACCTGGGTTGCTGCCGGCTGTCCGATGACCACCCATCCGGGACACTGCTGGTCACTGTGATGTGAGACGGAGACGTTGGAAGCCCACTGATCCAGGAAGCCTTTGGGAGTGTAAATGCCACAGTCTTTGATGCTGGTCATTTGCTCAAATTCCTCACATACTCCATCACCGTCGTGGAAATAGCACCTGCTGGGTTCATCTGCCAGGAGAGAGCAGAGAAGAGAAATCACAAAGGACTGGCTACACGTCTGCAATCTAGTTGCTAGGACCTCACAATGTCTGTGGTTGTGTATCTGCTGGACCAGGTCCCTGGGAAGTGAAAGCATTGGTCATTTTTAGGCAACAGCAAGGTGATTTTAAGAAAGCCAAGCAACAACAGTCAACTTTTGTACTGGGCATCTCCCCCAAGATATTACCTAATGTAAGGGATTTTGTGCTTATTTTCATCTCTCTCCATTTAAAAGGATGGAAACAGAGGAAAGCGGGGATAGAAAATACATAGAGAGACAATGTGGGTGTTGGCATAATTCCACCAACTTGGATGGAAAAACGCCAGCAGAGGGTCTGGTCTACAATGTTTCCCATTTTGTTTTTAAAAGATATCTGCAAAACAACAGCAACAACAACAGCAACTGTGAATTTAGGGATGGCGAAAACTGCCAAGTTCACAGTTGTAGTGACCAAAGGGCCAAGCAGATCTGTTTATCCAAAGAGCAGATACAGTATACGCAGTGTGAGGGGAAGCTTCCCACATACACGCAGAGCTTCAACCACCACGACTCAGATTTGACCTGAAAGGATCAAAAGCAGCAGGAGACTTTATTATCCTTGTCCATTTATTCTGTGGCTTCTCTAATGAGACTGCCAACAAAGATGCCAAATTTTTGAGGTTGTTTCTGTAACACTGGCCCATTAAAAACTGAACTGAGACCCATCTACTCTTTTCAAACAGACTGCATAGCAATAATGACTTTCAGTCATTAGAGTACTCTGTGAAATGGAAACCTTTGACCTGTTGGTATCCTATTTTGTATTGTATTATCATTGCCAGTCCCCAGAGGTATCCAGTTCTGACAGCCTGTTGTATTTTTGTCTGGCAAATAAGCCTGCTGAAAAAACGGTAGGAAATTAGCCAGAGCTGCTAGCTGGACTGATGGAAACGATCCCTAAGGAGAGTCCTGTCGGTAGCATTGGACTATCTCAAGCTAGGTGTCAGAAAATCCAACGGCTGCTCAATTTTGAGCTACTTCCAAACTACTAAATCCCCTGTTTATTTTTCCTCCTAGTTTACACAGTGAAATACCATCATGAGCCAGAAAAAAATCAGTTTATTGCAATTCAATTATTTAATGACTTTCACTCCTTTTCCCCTCCCTTCCTCCCAATCCCCCGTGCAAAATTCCAGGTCCTTAAGAGAGTGTGAGTTTGAAAGAATGGAGAAGTCTACCAGGGAAGAACATCATTATGGTTTCATTTCATCACGACCTCTGCGGCCAACTTGCATACGTGGATGAGTGTGGGGAACTGTGTATTTGCTGGGCCAGTACTCTGAGCTGGCGAAAAGGAGCCAGCACGAATCTGGAAGCCATTCAGCGGTATGAGTGCAGCGAATATTCCCGGGGTGGCCAAACTTCTTGACCCTACATGTCACATCTTAAAATCTTCATATGGCCGGGAGCCACCAAACATATACCACACACCTCGAGGAGCTCAGAGGAGGAGCGCTTGGGAGAGTGCTTCACAGACAAAAGATGACAATGGCTCCCCGGGGTGTCCCATTACCCGGGTGGATGTGCAGATGGGCCCTAAGGCAACCCAGCAGTGCTGGCCCCAGCGGCCCCGCTGCCTTGCCTCCTCCCGTGGCCTGATTGCCCAACAGCCCCGATGCCAGCAGAGCCCTGCTGCTCCTCATCTGATAGACACCCAGCTGGGAACTGGCCATGAACCCTACGTGCCCCGAGAGCCCCAGTCTGGACATCCCTGTAAGGTACCTTGTCTCTCTGCAGGGATTATTAACGCCGGCACAGTGCTACACCGGCGCAGCTCACTCGCCCCCGGGAGAGACACGCTCCAGGAAGGGGCAGAGCCAGCATGTAGCTGTGATGGCCATGGAGACAAGCTCTTGGTTCCCTCACCTTATCCTTCTGCATCTCTCGTTCTGCTCCTCTCTCTGCAGAGACGTATCAAAGCGTGGGCAAGCTCTCTGCTGAGCCCAGGAACAGCGGGATAAAGCGACGCGGCTCACCCGCCTCACAGCACTATGTCCCAGTTTGAGCGAGAGTCTCAGCAGAAATCTCTGAGAAATATTCAGCTCTGGGAAGACTGTGGTCAGCAATCGAAAATCCTCAAAAACAAATCCCAAACATATGAAAATATGTATTTTTGGAAAAAGAGTTTCCTTGTTGTTTTATGAAAAGGAGCTTATTTCTGTAAAAAGGGGAAAAAAAAAAGGAAAAGACCTACCATATTAAAAAGACCGAACCTTCAGCCTATAAACACATGCACAGTCAGATAAGCACTTATAGTGAAGCACCGGCCCCCAAATGCATCCCGCTCCACACCCACACCGACGGAAACACTGACACACAAACACATGTACGCTCTCTTTACGCATCCCCAGTGCAGCCGCCCCACTGGTGCAGACTCATACCCAGAAACTCACAGCCTAATTTTAGGCGCGTGTGTTTAGGCAGTGTTTCCCGGGCCTTCCTGAAGCACTGACTTATTTTCACGGCAGGCACTGAAGTAAGCACAACATTTATATAGCAGCATACTCCTGCACTGGCTCCAAATGTTCCCTCCTAATGCGATGATAAACGTAATGGGCTTCTGATAAGATCATGTGTTTGGGATAAAAGAATACTCAAGACCTACTCCAATCCGATGACTTAATTCATACTCACATGGATGGGAAGGCAGCCTTTGACTAGCTGTGATCCAGGCCAGTGTGGGATCCTAACAGAGGCTAATTTGTTCCTGATTATGCTTAAGACCCCAATAAATCTGTCTGCTCGGAGTCTGCAAAACCCGAGGGAGGAACCGAATGGAGAGACTGAGATGTCTGAATTAAATGGAGACTGCCTACATGATTAACAAAGTCTTACTGAACTGCACCGTCATGCGCCCTTCCGCCGTGCCCGCTCCTGGAGCGTGGCAGCTCCCTGCCCTCCATTGCAGCCCCGCAGCTCCCTGCCCTCCATCGCAGCCCCGCATCTCCCTGCCCTCCATCGCAGTCCCGCAGCTCCCTGCCCTCCATCGCAGCCCCGCATCTCCCTGCCCTCCATCGCAGTCCCGCAGCTCCCTGCCCTCCATCGCAGCCCCGCATCTCCCTGCCCTCCATCGCAGTCCCGCAGCTCCCTGCCCTCCATCGCAGCCCCGCATCTCCCTGCCCTCCATCGCAGTCCCGCAGCTCCCTGCCCTCCATCGCAGCCCCGCATCTCCCTGCCCTCCATCGCAGTCCCGCAGCTCCCTGCCCTCCATCGCAGCCCCGCATCTCCCTGCCCTCCATCGCAGTCCCGCAGCTCCCTGCCCTCCATCGCAGCCCCGCATCTCCCTGCCCTCCATCGCAGTCCCGCAGCTCCCTGCCCTCCATCGCAGCCCCGCATCTCCCTGCCCTCCATCGCAGTCCCGCAGCTCCCTGCCCTCCCCCCCGCCGCTCCCTGCCCTCCATCGCAGCCCCGCATCTCCCTGCCCTCCATCGCAGCACGGCAGCTCCCTGCCCTCCATCGCAGTCCCGCAGCTCCCTGCCCTCCATCGCAGTCCTGCAGCTCCCTGCCCTCCATCGCAGTGCGGGTTCGCTGGTGGGATGGCACCTTGCACAAAGGCTGAGAGATTTGGTACCCGCTCGCTTTTGTGTGCTTTGAAAAACGACGGGGGAAAGTGGCTTTACAACCCCAGTTTTCTTTTAGGGAAGACCTGCAAGTCCTACTACTGACACGCCGCCCTGAAGCGTGCAACGCCGTGCTCCGGGGGAGCGCTGGTGAGAGGAGGGGAAGACTTTCCTTGCCCATGAGCTTCCTACTGATGGGTGTTTGCAAAAAGAGGGACTTTTTTGAATCCTTCCCAGACACTAGTGAGGGGACTGACGAGGGCATCAACCTACGACAGCCAAGTGTGGCGCGTCACTGGGTGGGCTGCCAAAAAGAAGCAGAAGCTCTCCCTTCCCGCAGCAGCTCTGACTCCTGATCCTTCCTGCGGTCTTGGATGCTCAGCAGGTTACACATTAGGCTTTCCATTTTCATGAGCAAAGTGAAGAACGACCAGATTGTTTCTTCCTACGATTGCCCTCACAAAATAAAAACTAACAGGCTTCTTCCCTTTCCCCACTGGTGTGAACACAGCTCAGTTAAATCAGTAGAGTCCTACAGGCTCAAAGCCGGGGAGGGCAGTGTCAGGAGTGGTATATTTCTAGGAAGCAGTAGCTAACATCTTTATTTCCATAATGGTGCAAAATGCCTTTTCCGCTCTCTTCTCAATTACTGTGACATGAAATGCATCCAGGGCCTCGGTAATGTGAGCTAATTTTTGTCTCCGCAGAGGTCTATAGGCTCCCAAGACCCGGTGAAGGTCATAGTGATGTATTGGTCACGTATGGTGTGCAGCACGGACTATGGTCCTCACCACCGTGGACTTCTCACTTCAAAGTTGAATCTGATTTAAAGGAGATATGGGAGAAGGGAACATGAAGGAAATCTGATTTGTCCTCAAGGAAAAATGCATTCAAAAAATTAAAAAGCCGTTGCCTGGAAATCCAGCTTCTATCTAGAACAGTAAAATGTCTGCAGGCGTAGCACCTGGCGGCAGGAGACAGCGTCTCTGGGGGATTGACAACAGATGCTGACGGATCCTGAGCTGAACTCGTGGACCATGTATTCATTAAGGCAGCCCAAGCTCCTTTTCCGTGACAAAGTTCTTACTGAGGGCACAAAAATGTTGGGGTCAAACCAAAGTCCCTCTCTTGCCCTTGCTTTGGGAAAAGGCAGTCTCTGGTTCAGCAAAGATTTCTGTGACATCTGGGAATCCCTGAGCGCTTTGTGGCAGCCGTCAACCCGGAGAAGGGGAATTTGTTGGGGAAACAGACTGGCGAGCCGTGGTCTGCTTACTAGTGCAGCTGAGCTTCAAGATCCAGAACGATCTCGGGGCTCTTGCGCGTTGCACCAGAAAATGACACAAACTCCATTTCCCTTTGCTTCTTAAGCTGTCCAAGCACAGCAGCAAAAGGCAGCCTTTTGTAGTGAAATACAAACCCCTCCTCTGGGGTTCAGAAATGAAAGGATGCACGAGGTAAGGCAGAGGATTTAGGGAGCACCTGGGAAGCACCTGCCAGACCAGGTCTGGATGAGCAGGTAACTCCCCATCACAGTCACCTGCTCAGAGCCAGGTTAGAAAATCACCGGTGAAATGAATGAAATCTGGCAGAGAAGAGGAAGCAGACATGCAGGATATCCACTTATCTGTGATAGGCAGCCTTCCACCTCATTTGAAAAAAAAGAAAAAAAAGAGAGAGAGATAAAGAGATCCAATTCATAGCAGAGGGCACATCCTCCAACGAGGCTTTTCATGTCCGAGCCGCATGGTCAAAGTGCTGGGGACAGACACTCGGGGCGGCTTCCTGTTTTCAGCTAGAACCCGGTGATTGGCATCAGCATAGTCTTCTTTTGTGCAATAACTACTATTTTTTTAAAAGGCCAGACAAAAAAAAAAAAAAAAAAAAAAAAGTATTTTTAAGCTCAGCTGTTTACTTAGGGATGTTTCCAACTATAACAACCTCATGCCACATAACTATTTGTCCGAGTTAAAAAAAAAAAAGAAGAAAAAAAGGGGGGGACAAAAATGCAGAAGCATTGTCTCAGAGTAACAAATTCTTGGAACAGAGTGAGCTTTGCATTTTAACCCCTGGAAGGTCTGTCCAGAGGCGTGAAAGCCTTTTCGGCCACGGTGAGGACCACATCACAGCCTCACCAAAGTCAGTAACTTCTGCAGGAGCATGATTCTACCACCGCGTCACTGAATCGGCATCTCCAGCACCGCTGTTTGCATTCACAGATGAGAAGAAACGTACCCAGAGGTTTCTATCACAAAAGGAGAAATAATTCCACTGCAGATCACATGAACCCGGCGGCTGAGCGATCGCAGAACCTGCTCCATTTATTTCTATGGGAGTTTCACCTTTGGCTTCAGTGGGAAGAGAGTGAATAACATGGCCTGCTTCCAGGATATCTGCTAATCTCTTCTTTAATATTGAAGGAGACAGAGACAGAGATATTTCCTGCTACAGTAAAATATTCGAGAGTTATTTTCCTTCCTGGATATGCTGATTTGAAAAAAGGAAAACCATTACACAGAGCTTGGGCAGACCTTTCCGAATAAAGTCGCATATCAATAAATTGTGACGTTTTCCTTCAATGAAATAAAACAGACACCTTGGAAATGAAGGCAACGCCGGTGTTGCAATCTACTGCGGAACATCCAGGGGCCTCGCAGGAGGCTTTTTTCCGTAGAATATGACAATCGTGTCTGAGCATCTCCTGAACCGAGCAGGCGGGCATAATGCATTTGCGGAGCGCGGCTCTCTGGTAATTCAGCTGCTCGGTGGAAATACATTCCTGGGCTTGTTCTTTGTCTGGCGTGACGCGGCTCATCGGTATGATATAGCGGTCGGAGCGCAATAATTATGCAATTGATCTGCGTGCTGCAGACAGATACAATTACAACTCCCTCGCAGAGCCCGGCACTGAAATTTGATATTTCACCTCCAAGAACACGAGCCTTTGTCACTTAAGCGAAAGGATATTTTCCATCGCTGGCAGTGGTAGTAAGACCTTATCTGCTCTGCGGCTCGCCAACAGGAGCCAAGGCGGCCTTCCCCCAATCCCGGCAATCAGGCGTGTTATAAACGCACGACAACACGCGCCCTCTTCCCAACTAATCTCCTTTCCCTCCCTGGGTGGGAAAATAAATCCGAAAAGCGGCACGGAGAAAATTTCAATATTCCCTCAGACTTACAGGGGTTTATTAGCTAAAATCGGAGATCGCTCGACTGAAAGTCTCGAGGCTTCTGCCACACGAGGCAGACACCGCTACGGCCCCGTTACAGCCCTTCTGGAGCCCCGGCCCCCGCGCTCGGGAGGCTGGGAAGGAGCCCGAGAGAAAAAACCCAGTGGTGCCATTCCCCACGGAAAACAAACTGCTTGTTTGTGCATGTGGTTGGCTGGTATTGCAAAGGAAGGTCTTGTGCTCAGCATCACCCTCTAAGCACCGCGAGCTGCTGTTGAGTCACAGGGGATGCTCTAAGGAGGGAAGCACGCCCGGCCGTGGAAGCCTCTCTGATCCACGGAGACTAAACGCGTGAGGGATGCAACAAGCAAAGGAGTCATTCTTCTGTCAGGCTCTCATTGTAGCTGTGTCCTAAAAACCAAAGCTGGATTGAGCTGGGCTGGAGTCACTGGCCTAGGGAAAAATGCAGGCAAATACCACTCCAGCCCACATTCTCCCCCACAAAAAAGCATCTGTCCTTTGTGTTTCGCTGCCTGAGATGCCTGCGCTCTCCGCTCTGCGGCTCAGCTGGCCCTGCTAAGATTGCGCTATTAATGATGACAGTCTGAAAATCACTTTAAGAGACTTTATGACGATGCTGTGATTACTAACTTGCCAAATGAGTGCTCAGACGTTTTAGAACATGTAGCCACACTCCCATGAGCTGCAGGAAACAGGCAGCTTCAAAGTATTTGCCTTAAGCTGAAGGACTCACACAAATATCATCTGAATAGCCCCGGTCAGTAAATTCATTGCTATTTGCGATGAAATTCTCCTAGAGAACCTCAGCTTCTTTATCAACAGCGATTCTCTTTCCCAAGCTCCTTGCTCAATGCTTTAGTCTCACTGCTGCCCTGGGAGGTGCCGAGTTTCTCTTGCAAGGTGGCTCTGTTTCTCCCCTGCTGTTGTTCTCCTGAAAGCCCTCGGCGGGGTCAGCCCAGGCCTATTTAACGTGGGTGAAAGAAGGCGAAACCACCCTTAGCTGCTGCGTGGGGCCGCGGCTTCGGCAGTCAAAGCCGTGTTCCTGTGCAGGGGTATGAGGAAGGGAGGGGGAGAGGATGGGAGCGCGGCGCGCTCTCAAAGCATGCCCACAATGAATATGGATGGTCATCCATCAATTTATTTTAAGCACATTACTCCTCTGTCAGAAAGGGGAAAAAAAAGGAAAAAGAAAGAAAGGAAAGAAAAGACATATAAAATTAGGTTTGTGTCACTCATTTAACACTGCAATTTCCCTAGAGGATTATGCACCAAACAGAGATAGCAAGCTCATGAATATTAATCATTTCCCTGAATGCAATGCAGCCCGCCAAACAATAAGATTAGGGGAAAGTGCTATGCTTAATTTATGGATAATGGGAGAGGTAAAGGATAGAGCTCCCACAAAGGTAAGGCTCACAGCTGGAGGGAGAGGCCTCGGAGGAGGACAGATCCAGATTTGTAAGGTAGCACAAAAACACTTGAGGCCAAGCAGGAGCGCAAGACAAGGTGTTTAAGGACCACTGTCAAATTAAAATCATACTTCTCCCTGAACAACCACTGGCGACTAATGCTTCAAGCATGCCACAAACTGGTGGTAAATTCAAGAGCTAGATATCCTTATTTTCTCTTTTCCTCTACTCTGTGCCTTTTCTTCGTATTTTACATCCCCGAGGCCCCGATCCAACAAACCACAGAGCCGTGTGTCTAACCTGAAACATTCACGTTCTTCAGCGGGACCGCTCACACGTGGACGTCAGTGGGAGCGCTGCCCTGCTTTGCTGTAAAAGGGCTTTAGCAGAGAGTCCCTTATAAGCAACGCAGATAAAGTGTAGCAATAATAACACCAATAAGATGCGGCTGAAAACCCCATAAATTACCCGGCAAACTTAAGGGTAGATAGAAGTTCTCAAGCTACTTCCCAGCTGTGTTTCAATGTGTCTATCAGCCTTTACTCATCTCTTTTCATATTACCTTCTCTCCCCCTCCCTTCTTTTTTATTGATCTCTGCATCTTTTTTATTATATCCTTCTCTTTCTTCAGCACCGGCGAGCTAAATCAATGCATAATGCACATCACACTCAACAAAAGGAATGCAAATGAAAGCAGCGCTCTTTTTCAATGTCCGCACATATATCTCGACGCATGTGTACACCGTCGGTGTGCGGGAGAGCGTGTCCCAAGGACGAGGTGCTCAGCTGCTTGTTAGACACCCATTTCTCAACACTCCGGTGGGAATGGCTCAAGTCCTAAAAAGCTCTGGGTTCCCACAACTGCAAATCATAACTCTTACGACTGGGGCCCGTTTTACACACGACACATCAGCTTGGACTTGGCCGAGATCCGCGGTAATCGCAATAATCAGTTATCCCGGGAGTAACCAAGAGCAAGGTGAAAGAAAAGGAGCTAAGAGGTAGGAGAGGGGTGCATCAGTCACAGCGGACACGACTTTGACTCGCCCGTCTCCCACAAATCAAAAGGCAAAGTGAAACTTCCCCCGTGGGACCAAATTCTGTGCGGAGGAGATAAAATATGCAAAAGCTGCTACGCAAAGCCGGGGGCGAGGGGGGGTGCGTGTTAAAAAAAAAAGGTAGAGATGATAAATTTCAGGATGGGGAAGGGAGAGTGTACCGCAGAACTTAAAAAAGGCGGACTGCCAGATGCTTTAATTAATTAATTAATTAATCTCACTGTCGCTCTTCAGCATGTTGCAGGAAGAAGACGCTATTAATCTTATCTGTTTTCTGTTACTCGGCTTTGTGTTCGGCGAAGGCCAGGACAGCCTGACAGTAAGACCACACAGTCTTCTCCCCTGCCTCCCTCCTGCCTTCCCCCGCGCCCCTCCTCCCGTGGCAGAGCAGATTGATCCACTCTTATCTGATTAGAGAGGAAAGGAGGAGGGAAAACAAAACCGAGAAATGAAAAGAAAAAAAGGGTCTAATTTTATTACAGGCACTAGCGCAAAGTGTCTTGAGAGCCTTGTGCCATTTATTCAAAGGGAAGTTGGACCAATTAACAAAAACTCATAATCCTCATGATCCTAAAAGGCAAAGGGAGCAAGAGAGGCCGAGGGACACCTGCAAAGAGGCTGCCTCCATCCTTGGAGACAGCCAGAACACAGCTGGACACGGCCCTGAGCAACGCGCTCCAAATTTGAAGCTAGACCTAACTTAGAAGTTGGCCCTCCTTGGACCAGAGACCCCTTCCAACCTAAATTATTCTGTGATTCATGGCTCTCAATCTAGAGCTTGATGGTGTTTTTGGGCTCGGTTGTGTTTCTCTTCTACCAAGTGAGGTGAGTGGCGTGGTCTCTGCTTTGGAAGGGGCACAAATTGGAACAAATGGGCACAAGTTGGAACAGAGGAAGTTCTGTTCCAACACATGGAAAAACTTCTTTACGGTTGGGGTGACAGAGCAGTGGCACAGGCTGCCCAGGGGGGTGGGGGAGTCCCCTTCTCTGGAGGTTTTCAAGACCCGATGGATGCAGTCCTGAGTGATGTGCTCTGGGCAGTCCTGCTTTAGCAGGGGAGTGGGGGTAGATGATCTCTAGAGGGCCCTTCCAACTTCTGTGATTCTGTGAAGAAGGCCACTTGGGCTTCGCTATCAAACCTCCTGCTATGGAAACCCCCGACGACGCCCCTGCAGCCCTGACTCTGCAAACAAAAGGTTTAGTGATTATTTTCAGCCGTGTGGGACCCCATCCTGCAGACAATTTGTGACAAGCATCGCATTCACTGTTGCGGTTACATTTGCTGAAGTCTAAAGAATGCCTTGTGGTAGTTCCGAAACATGCCTGGGAGGAAGCGTTCGCAAGATCAAACCCTGAGGCCCCCAATTCAGCAAAGCCTCTGAACATGTGTTTGAGGCTCTCTGAATTCTTTGGTGAAGGGGAGTGATTCCCGGGGCTCTAAAGAGCTACATAATACAACGAGAACATCACTGTAAAAATAACACTGTCTGAAATAATTACTTGTTGTCCTACAGGATTATAACATGTGTTAGCCTTGTAAACATGGAAATAAATTACACTTATTTTTCTGTGCTCCTCAAACAGGGACCCAAGCATTCTGTATTTTCCAAGAAAATTCCCCACCAGTCTCAAAGAGGACTTTTGTTTGGCTAAAAGCAGAAAATCTGGTCTGATAATATAAGACTATGGAGAGCGCTGAATTTCTGCTCTTTTTAATTGTTATTTATTATATAATATGTACAGCCACTTGCTTCCTCAACTGCTTTATGTTTTCTGGTGAGATTTTAGTGCTTGGTATGTTAAACCAGAATACAAGTCAGCACCGTTCATCTGTCTGAAAGGTAAGCCAGCGAGTTCCCTTTTGCCCTTAATATCCTAATTCTTGGTGGTGCAGCTCCCGTAAAAGCCAACAGGGTTTGTTTCACAGGCGTTACCTTCTCAGAACCTTTCCGAGGGACTCGATGAAGGCAGCGCTTTCCCCAGAGCACCCGCCGCCCATCCACCCTCGCAGACCCTGCGTGCACACGGAGGCCGTCACCGCCACAATTGTAAAGGCACACAAGAAAACCTTTTCTGAGGTCTGGGTCCACGCACCTTTCCACCGATTCAGTTAATTTGACTCACCTAAGTGAATCCCCACATTCAGTATTTCATGAACAACTGAATTTGATTTCATTCACTTCTGTAATCCAGGACCTGTGCAAAACCACGAACTTCCAAAGCCCGTGACAAACAAACAACCTCTCACCTCTGGAATTCCCCTTCCCTTTCCAACACAGGCAAATCTGAAAAATCACTTCCTATGTAAGGGCGTAGAAAAATCTGTGTGTATGTTTTAGTTGCTTCATTTTCTAACCATATCTGTCAGACAGGCTTTTTCCATGCTCTTAACCAGCCCTGTTGCTGATACCAGAGAGGAAGATACACATGGGCTCCTGCACTCACCTGGCCGGACACCGCTGTGCGGCCCAAGGCTTGGGACTCCCTACTCTTAGTCCTGTCCACGGACTTACTTGGAGCACGATGCAGTTCCTGCCCAGCCCACACAATCCCCTTTCCTTGAGAACCAGTGTAGACACGACCCGGGCCATGTCCTAACGTAACACTGGGAAGTGGTCTACTTTGGTCCAGACCTGGACCAAGGAGCTCTGACCTGCTGCCGAGCAGGGTGATAGAGATGCAGTCATACAGCTCCAACCCAAACCCTTGCTGGAACCAGCCTCGCATTATGCCTGAGTTTTGGAGAACCCAAAACATTTGCATAAGTGTTTATCTCACTTTCAAAATATTATGACTAATATCTTTCAGCGCTGGAGGCTCTAAGGCAGCATAGAACTTCAAACCCAACTGTAACTTCAAGACCACCAATAGTCACAATTAGCCTCGACCATAAACACACTCAGATTTCAATAGAGCAATTTACATATGTAAATAAGTACATCACCAAATCAGGCCTCAAGTCCCACAGCGTGGGACGCTGAAGTAAAAACGTAGCCATTACGACAAGACAAGCAGTCCTCAGCTCGCCACCCATGGAAACGTGGTCCCTGTGAGGTCCTTTGTATGTTGCTCCAGGCACAAGAGATAATGGTCCGTTTGCCAAAAAGAGCAAATTTCAGTCATGCCAACGTTAAATTATCTGCTTAGGACTGATGCCCTGAGCTGAAGGCATGGGATCACTAGATGGGACAGCGTATTTGCTTGGTCAGTCCAGATAAGGAATCTCATAAAACCTCTTGAGGAAAAGCCGGCCCTTTGTAACCATTAACTTGGGTTTCAGAAGCTCTGCATGTTTCATCCTTCCCCAGACCTCGCTGAGCCCTGTTTGGGAAATGCAATCCCACAACGTAGGGCTACCCCACAGAAGGCACAGCGTAAATTGGTCTCCCTTTCCCTTCTCTGCCCCCAGCATTCCTAGAGAGTTTAATAAATATGTAAAGCTCACAACTGCAGCCCTGCTATCCCCGATAGCTCGAGCATCTTCCGGCCATTGTGCTTACAGGTTTTGCTAATCAGAGCAAACCAGGCTTGCAAATGAAATCTGATTAAGTAGTTTTCACCTCTGAAAAAGGGGATTAGCTGGACCTTTGATCCTCAGATATTGATTTGCAACTCAAAGGAGGTGTGACCTCAGCTGGACTTGCTTCTGGTCTCAGTCCCTTCCCCTTTCACTCCTCCTCCTGTTTACCAGAAAAAATCAGTTCATGTCTTCTCACGTAGCCAGATCTAAAGCCTATTGAAGCCACTGGAAAACCACCCACTGACTTCAATGGGCTTCGGATCAGTCCCACAATGGCTGACTTAGCCCTAAGTCCCAGGCTGTTTCAAAGCCAGCAGAACCAATTTCCCATCCAAATGACCAGAAGCTGGGAAGATATGTTCGCCTTTCAAACCTACAAATTCCACCTTTTTTTCTCTCTTCCATGACAACTCTTCAGCTGGAAATGCTGAAAATACCGTTGATTTTTTCCTTACGCTCTGCGTAGAGCTATTGCCCACCGTGAGTGGAAGGGCCAGACTTACCGATGCAATTAAAGGACAACTCCTGCAGGCAGAAGAGGGAGCAGCCATCACCGTTGATCTTATTCATATCATCGCATTCTTCCCCCAAGTCTCTGTAGGCAGGGCACACAGATGCAAAAAGGAGTCAAATGGCAAATGGCATCATCCCAACAATTGCCACAACCGCTCTGCAGAACCCCACAGCCCCGAGATCCAGTATCCGAGATCCCAGATCCGAGATCCGGGGCTTTGTGTGCTGACCCTTAAAATCCCTCTCCCCTTCTCCTCCAGCCCTGACTTTCATCAGTGCTGGTTCACAAGCCTGCCGGGCCATTTCTCTTCTGCACATGTGGATACCACTCGCTGTTCTCTGATGAGGATATGAGCAACTTCCTTCATAGCCGGTGTGGCTGCAACTCAGCAGGTGGGGAAAAAGAGAACAGGAATCTCTGAAACTCTTTGTATTAAATCTGGAAGGGCCAGACCGTGACCCCAGTGTGGGAATAACAAGGCATAAAGCCTGGTGCTGGGCTAGTCCAGGTGACAGCACTCGGAGGAGAGCGGTCCGCAGGGAGCAGGTGGTGTTGGGGACAGGGTCTGGCCTTGCGCCAACCCGCACGGCCGCAGCAGCGTGCGGGGAGAAGAGCACGAACCAGATGAGAAAGGGGCTGCCACAGCTGCAAGTGGGGCCACAACCAACCAAGCTGTGACACAGTCTGGTTCCTGCTCGCTCCTGAGGCAGCTCAGCTATTGTTCGACGCTTGCTGCAAAGCCACAAGTGATGTCTGAGGAATGTGCAAACATAACAGTAGGAGAAAAGTTATGGAAAGCAAAATTAATCTGTCTTTCTCCACCTCTCTTTCCAAGACTGCCCTGGATTCATATGTCGTTTGATTGTCCTCTTTGATTTCCCTCCCTGTTGGGCCTCATCCTGCAAATACTTGCTGCCAGGTGTATCATCTGACAGAGCTGTACTATGTGATTGCTGATCAGCATTATTTCAAGAAAATAATACTGGCTGGATTAAGCGCTTGCTTGTTGTTACTTCCATCGTTTAAATAATTAAATTATCTAATGCCAGGAAGCTTTGAAGCAGGTGGCCTTAAGGGCCAACATAGTAAAAGAAGAAACCCTAACATAGTTGTGAATGATTGTTTTACATCCTCAGTGGTCTGGGGCTTGGCAGCCGGTGAGAGGGAGGAGCTGATTGAGAACATGCAATTCCCAGCACTCTCCCCTTTGGGTTCAAATCTGTCACCTCCAAACACATCCCAGCTCCGGTGCTCGGGCAAACAAGAGGTTGCACCGGGAACCCGGCCCACCACGCGGCAGGGGTTTTACCCTGTCCGCCGGCTGCCAGGCACAGGGGACTTCACTTGCAAGGACAGCATCGAAGGCTGCCTGAATTCTTCCAGCACTTACTTCAGCTCTATATAGGAAATGTCATATACATGTATAAAGATACGGATACACGAACAAACAGCATAAACAGCATACAGCGTGCTTTCATATCGATCCCGCTGTCTGGACTCCATTATCTGTATCTCTGTCTGTATCTACTGGTGCCAGGATAGCAGGGCCTAAGTTCCAATTAAATGTCATCATCCTGGTAATCATCAAGCACATGAGTCATTATCTACAGATGAGAGCCGGCCTAAACTAAGGAGACATCAGAGGTCATCAACTCCTTACTAGTCTCAGATTCTGGCTGAGGAGATGTGCTCAGATTTATCTGTTTGCTCGCTCCAGACTTACATTTGGATAATCCCGTCTCCACAGTATCCACTTCCAGAGATATACACAAGCGCGGGGGAAGGCTCGCTCTCCTCCGTCCCGGAAGCAATGATGACCTGGTATGTGTACGTGGTCCCATCGCTCAGTTCCCTGCAAGACAAAGGGAAATATTAAGTGATCGGTACAACAAAGGCAGTAGAAAAGGACAGAGAAGAAGGTACTGAAATGGGGGTTGGCTGCCAAAAAAAAGCAAGGTTTAGTTCAATCAGGTCCTCAGAATATTCCTACCTCATCTTGATGGGCTTAATTTTTGGTTGGGTGTCTTTTTCTTGTGAGCACAATCTACGTCCACACTTGATTTATGCACAACCCTGAAGGAGGTACAACTCCTGACTGTGTGACAGCTAAACTATTTGCTGCTGAAAATCACGCAGTTTGGTGCGCTGCTGCTTACATCTATAGCCGCTGGAGAGACGGCATTGCATTGCTGACACCATGGCAGAGTATCATTCCTCACCACGTGCAGTGGGAAATGGTAAGAGCATCACCGACAGTGACAGTGCCGCAGCACTTGAGAAACCAGCCCTGCGCTCCATTGGGCTCACCCACGGACACTCCTGCTCCATCCCTCCACGGCAGGGACGGCGTTACCTGCAAGTTTGTGGCATAGTTCATTTAAGGAACTTAAAATACCCTGTAAAAGCTGATTACTTCCCGAACAGCCCTGAGCTCAACCCAACTGCAGCTGGAGCCAGTGGGAATTTGCCTATTGATTTAAGACAGAGTTGGACTGGGGATGTTTCAGTGATAGATAAATAAATTATCCGCTTTGCATACAGGTATTAAAACAGCAGAGTTAAAAAGAAGGTTTCTTCCTCTCCAGGAGAGCACAAAAAATAGGATCCATACCACAGCACCAGATAGCGGTATTAGCATCGAAATATTCACAGAAAGAATTAGCAAACTATTACATATTTATGCAAAGCCGTAATTACCTAAATCCTGTGCATCTGTAAATGAGCAATAGAATATTTTTTTATTTGCAATACAGAAATAAGCCTAATATAAATGTTTAGCTCTTTTATAATGTCTTTTACATCATCAGAACGCAAAACATTCCACAAAGAAACTCATTACCATTACCCTCATTGTGCCGATTTGTAAGGACACGGAGTGGCGAAGGCAAAATGATTTGCTCGAAGTCATCAATCAGGCTAATTGCAGAGCCCATAACGCAACCCAGCTCCTTCCTAACCCGCACCAGTCCTCTACTTACTATGCTCATATTGCCCCAATTACTGGCAGTAATATACATGTCTTTTTGTCACAGGAACTTGGTCAAAAAGCACGTATTAATGAAGTGTGTTCCGCGAAGAGATCTGTCTGCTACACAGAGCAACAAACCCATTGAAGTAGATATCAATGGACCGTAGTTACCCAAATCTTCAAGTTCGTGAAATAAGTATCTCCTTACAACATTCATTAAATTAACAAGCATGACTTAAACTCCAATATCACACATTATATTTTACAACAAAGCTGTTTCTCATGGATACCGTGCCTGCAAAATAACTGTCACTGAAAGAACTGCATGCGAACACCACTGGGATTCACTCTTTGGTACCACACTGGAAGTGGGGAGTGAAACCCCATGGGACGAAAACACAACACAACCGGCTTCCTCACTGCCTCTTCACCTGAGTCCTGCGGACAACAGCCCGTGGCTCCCGTTAGCTACATTTCAGAGTTCATGTGGCACAAACAGTATCTTAATTCACCCACAGACTGGGGAGACATCTACCCAGGTATCGGTAAGAGTGTTTATTCAATCAAAGTGAAAAATTGCAAACTTCTGCCTTGGGATCTGTTTAAAACAACTGTTTTGGAGAAAAAAAAAAAAAAAGGAAAAAAAAAAAGAAGAAAAAAGTAATAGGAAGTAACTTAAGTGGCCAAACACACACTGATGGTTTCCTCTAGATTTCATTCCCGGATAAATCCACTCATTAAGACGGGAAGTTTCTGATATATACTGATGAAATCAAGGCAGAGGCAAGCTTTGATTATTAAAGAACAGTTATTTCTCAAGTTCTTTCTCAAAACCGTTCGTAAAATATTTAAGATTAACAAGTATACTTGCAGAAATGTGGATTTTGTCACTGGGGATCTTTTAACCACAAAAAAAAAGGTTAAATTCTTAGAAAAGACTGTTAACAAATGAACGGTTTGGGCAGCTACAACAGCTACAAAATAAATAAATCCATGCTGCTTTCTGATGTGCCGAGATCACGAGCGCGAGTGAAAAACAGGAGTTTTCAGATTCTGATTTTTGCAGTGATTTCCACCAATAGCCACAGGTGATGGGCAGGGATTGGGCTAAGAGCAGAAAGTGTGCCTCCGTGAGCATGTGTTAGCGTGTGGGAGGGTTTGTGTCTGCTGGTGTGCACATGTAAGCAAACGGAAAACAGGAAAAGTTCACACTTGTTTACGTACAGGGCGGGAAGTTGGCAGAATATAATGGAAGAAGGCGTAGTACTAAATTAAGCACGGGAGAGAATATGGTGTTTATGAATTATTAGGTGATTGGAGATGAATGTGTATGTGGGTGAATAAGACAGAAAATTGGACACAAAAGTTATGAGGTGGGGAGAACTCTGGCGTATTTAACAGTATGGATTGTGAGTGCAAAACTGCGTACGGGGAGAGACACCGTGGACGTCGGAGAAGAGTGACCGCTGGCTTTGTGGCCATGGGCTTTGCTGTAATCCTGTCACCTGTCACGAGAGGAGATTCCCAACTGCAGCCTGCTGCTCACGAATGGAGAGCTCCCGGAGAAGTGGTATGTCCTAAGGGGGACATGATCCTTTAGTTTAGTGACAGGTGGGAAAAAGGTCGTTTCTTCTCTAAAATAGAAGGTGAGCAAAATACCTGACTTCTTACACATCCATTTAGGTATTTGCACAGTCATCCCTTACTTCGGCACAGCTTGGGTACAAAATAGCTATTAAGTTATTCATGCTCACCGTACCCCATGAGCTATGAACATAATATCCCTGTCTTAGGTTAAAATGCAGAGAAAGGGCAGACAAATGCCTGGAGACATACGGTCCCTGTAACGCAACGCCAGGACCAGTGGCGAGCTCGCCAGTCCCACACCGCAGCCGCGAGGCCAATCCCCCCCATCCTCCCCCCGCCCAGCCCAGCCAGCAGCGACCTGGAGCCTCACAACCTTCCCCACGCCGGGGATGGCAGAGAAGCCCCGGGCTGTCACAGAGCCCCAGGCTGTCACCCCCAGGGCAGCACCAACAAACCAGCCATGCCCAGAGGAGACCAGAATGGGAGCCCGTGTGCTCCAGAGGTGTCCTCCAGCGTCACGCAATCAGGGCTGGAGATGTGCTTCGACTGAAGCACCAGAAAGCCACCTTAGAAACTCAAAACTCAAGCCATCGCGCTTTCAGCTCACCCTGGCTTGATGCAACTCAAGCTTGATGGCAAAAACCGATTGCAGCCGACTGCCTGGACGTGGCGTTTCACAAGTCTCAACAACTGGAACTTGAGATACTTCTGTCCTCCTGAACTGTTAAATATATCATATCGGCAGCAACTGAGAGCTTTAGCATTCCTTCACAGTACCCACATTTCGGAAAAATATAGCTGCTAAAAGGATGATATGTGCAATACTTCAAGCAGTAATCCAGTACCACAGTGAGGGAGGGAGGCAGGAACGCAGGAACAAGGGGGAAAAAAAAACAAACCAAAAAAAAGAATTTATTCTCTCCTATATAGTTACGGGGCACCAAGGTCAATATTACAGACTGTATCTGGAGATGTTAGTAAGCTCAGCTCCGAGTGGTGATAAAAGTGAGATTTTTGACCATTTATTTTCTCTCCTGCCTTCCCTCGGAGCTGATGGCACACTAACAGCAATAATGTGCTCTTTCCACTCTGCTGTCAGGCAGGTCCGACACGCGCCGGCTTCATACGATGCTACTTAAGGAAGTGAGACAGAAGAACATCTTTAACATTAAGGATGTGAACAAACACTCCTTTAAATTTATATCTATGGTCTTTTAATGACCTTTTCGAGAACTGAGTAAGCTGCATTGATCGCTGCAGCTTCCGCCCGTGGGGAGGCAGTCTTATTAAAAAGCAATGACTCAAGCCCTCTGCTTAGAGGGGGAATTAGGACGTGCCGTGTGAAATACCACGAGGGCAACTTTCCTGTCTGCTGTGGCGAGCGACAGATCCAGGGTCAGAAATATAAAACCCTCTAATTCTTTTCCTGTTTTTACTGGGGAGGCTGGGCAGTTGAGTTAATCTTGCTGTGGCCCCCAGGCAAGGGACCTCTGCTTTCAGTTTGGGTGTTCCTGGTAAAACTTACGGGAAAAATTACACCTCTGGGAAGTTGTTTTCTACTCGGACCAAGGTGGGTTTAAAGGATCATTGAATTTACAGGAGCAACACGCATGCCCTTGAGTGCCAGCAGACCTGCAAGGGCTGACACTGCCCAAACCTTATCTCCTCTGTGCCCACGGTAGGGCTTCAGCGTCTGAGGACACAGAACATGCTCGAGATGCAGTGAGAGCACAGAGGGAAAGCAAACATCTCTCCCTAGTACGATAGCATATATGGTTTTCCTGCTACAAATAACATCAGGGAGGGTTTTTATGCAGCAAAGACTTGTTTCCAACAAAATGGAAAATATCCTTAAGGCTGATCCCAGCTTCTGCCCTACGAAAACATAAATGGCCAGAAAGCAATGAAAGCAGACAGCGTTCCTGTTATTTAAGGACAAGACAACAGGGTCTTAGGCATCCCCAGTTAAATTATGGCTGTCACAGACAGTGTCACGTGAAACAGGCAAATTCTACACCTCAAGCCTCCTCATGAAGGACCCATCTTCCTTTGACCTTAAACAGCCACCAAACTCTTGAGCCAGAAGACAACATTTCCCGGTCAGCTCTCCACAGCCCAGAACGAGCCCTGGTTCGCCTGCAACATCCCCGTTTCCCTCTAACACTGTCACCTTTGCTCTTCCTCCCTAGCAAGGAAGCCTTGCCGAGCAAAACAGGAAATCTGCTGGCAGCAAACAGCAGCGACCCCACATCTTCATGTGTTGCAATGCTCCAGATCAGCTGCGCAAGGTGGACTGAATACAACCACACGTGGAAGAGCTGGAGGTCTACACCGTCTCCTGTCCCGTCCTCAACAGCCTAGAGCTGTCCAGTCCATCCCCACGTGCCGCTCACAGCCACCGACACACCCAACATCACTTACAGAGGTCCTGAAATACCCCAAATATCCACCAACTCAGTGAAGAAGCGCTGCACTGCTCAGACGTGTTTAGAGCCTCCCAGTGCTGGGCACTGAACCGGGGCTCAACGTTTCTACATGGGAGGAGCACACACTGCTCTCTTCAGCGCTGCCTCGAGAGCGGGTCATTAAACTGCGCTGGCATTTACCTCTCGGCAATGCCACCGGGATGTTTCCCCCATCCTCAGGTGCTCCAAAAGCAATCGATAAAGAGCAACCCAGGGGATGAGGTCGCTTTAGGACAAGCTGAATAGGTCTGCTCCCCAACTCCCATCCTTTTTCCTGCATCGCCATTGACTGTACAAATATGAGCGTTTTCTTCTTTTATCTCCTCTCTCGCACACGCTCCCCCTCGCTTTGCCTCTCCTTCTTTTAATAAAAATGGCATGAGAAGCACGGCAGAAGATAATGAAGAGAATTCCTGCCCGGCTCTGCAGTCGGGAGAGAGGAGGGGCGGGATGCTGTAAACAAAAGAAGGACGTCAAAAATCCCGGGCTCTTGCGACGGGCTGTTTTTTCAGCTGTGGTCCGATCTCTCGCTGTTTGGATAAGCGCAGCGACATGGCAGGTGCAAAGGCCTCAAAACAAGTCTCCTGCCTCTCTCCCAGACGCCGAGCTGACTCAGAAGACATCGATGCCGAGGAAGCAGCCTTGGAGAGGTGTTTCTCTCCGTCCATGATGAGATAGGTCCCAACAGGGGCGGTGGGTTTGCTCTGTGCCCCCCGGCTTTTTTATGATTTATTTGTTTACAAGCAAATCAGAAGAGGGTGGTTGAAGTTGGATGGGAGAGCGGGAACTGTACGGTGGATTTCTGGTCCCAAACCTCGCTTAAACCTGAACTGGGTATTTCCGAGGAAGAACGACAGAGCAGCCAACGACTGGAACAGATCATCCCAGCTGAATACCTGGTGGGGTGTGGGTTGTAGCATGAGGTGGCTCTACTCTCTGAAGCCCAGTGTCACCATTCAAAGCGGTGGCACCAAGACAATGCCCACACTCAACTTTTGCTTCTGACTGTATCAGGAAGGTATTTCTACCAGCACCTAAACCAGCCACATTACCCACTTACACAACACCATGGAGGTCCCACGTATTTGAGATTGAAGTCAAAGGTTGAGGGATCCAATCTATTAGCAAAAGGAAAAAAAACCTTTCACAGCATCCCAGACTGGTGAGGGCTGGAAGAGCCCTCTGGAGCTCCCCCAGTGCCCCCCCCTGCCAGAGCAGGGGCACCTCCAGCAGTGGCACAGGACGGCATCCAGGCGGGTTTGGGATGGCTCCAGAGGGGGAGCCTCCCCCACCTCTCTGGGCAGCCTGGGCCACTGCTCTGCCGCCCTCACAGCAGAGAAGGCCCTCCTCAGGCTGAGATGGAACTGCCGATGGTCACGTTTGTGCCCGTTCCCTCTTGTCCTGTCACTGGGCACCACTGGCAAAAGACTGTTCCCATCCCCCCGGCACCCTCCCTTGAAGGATTTATCAGCATTGATAAGATCCCCCTCAGCCTTCTCTTCTCCAGACTGAACAGCCCCACGTCCCTCAGCCTTTCCTCAGCAGAGAGATGCTCCGGTCCCCTACTCAACTTTGTAGCCCTTTGCTGGACCCTCTCCAGCAGTTCCCTGTCCTTCTTGACCCAGGGAGCCCCATCAGTGCTCCAGATGTGGAGTCCACAGGGCAGAACAGAGGGGGAGGATGACCTCCCTCAACCTACTGGCCACACTCTGCTTGATGCCCCCCAGGATGCCATTGGCCTTCTTGGCCACCAGGGCACATTGGTGGCTCATGGGCATCCTGTTGGACACCAGGACTCCCAGGAGCTGCTCTCCAGCAGGTCAGCCCCCAACCTTTTCTCCACGAAATACTTCTACAACCCTAACTCACCACCAACTCTCATAACCACCACAAAATCAAAACAGGCAATTGGTCTACAGCTCTGCTCTCGCTTACACTGGTGTAAATCTCAAGCAACTTTAGAGGCTTCAGCAAAATACTCCAGGTTTAAACCACTGCAACTCGGCTGCTTGTGTGTTCCTCTGAGTTGCAAACGTGTGTGCCGGCTGCTCAGACCAGGTCCCTGCCTGCACAAGACGCGCTGGCGCAGGACTACACGCCTGGCTCCAGCACCTCTGCTCTGGAACACAGGTCCTGCTGAGGACCTTAAACACACTTGGTTCTGAACATTTGGTTTTTTCCCACAGACCGCTCTCTTTTGTCCTTCGTGCAAGAAGGTTTTTAAGTAGCAAATATATAGATATATATGCAACTGAGTAACTCCAGCAGACTTCGATATAATCACCCAAGTATTTGCCCTGGTACCAATTTACAACACGGTAGCACATCTCATAAAAAACAAAGTTTGCAGCCAAGGCCTTAAAGATATTTCTTGTTTTTTCTCAAAAGAAAAGAAAAATTAAACATCAAGAGACAATTTTCTACTTTCATGTTTAAAGAAAAACAACAACAAAAATAATGAATTTTTAAGGCGGATGATATAAGTGGAGTATCTAAATGAGATTGGGTTACAAATCCTGGGATAAAGTAAATCCTAGAGGCCCAGGGCCTCACAGGGGTGTTTGCACTAGACAGGCAATTTCACGGCCACGCACAGGTTAAGTGTCAGAGCACCTGGTTGCTATTAGAAGCAGGGAAGGAGGGGGAAAATCCGTTGTGTTTGCCTCTCCATCACCGCGATTGGACCCGAAGCTGAGACGGGAGCGCTTCTCAACACGAAGCTCAGATGCGGCCACCACGGGAGGGGAGGCTGTTACGCTCTGACCGAGGAAGGAATGATCTGGGCCATGACATGCAGAAAGCCCTATTCCCAAGCGCTGGAAGCCAGCACTTCTCCACTGATTTCAAGGGAACGGTGTCAGTATCCACCACCTGAGGACAGTGCTCCGGTGTACCGGCACGGCAGGGAGACAACAATAAGACAACCGGCAGGCAGGTTAGGACAGGTCAATTGCTTTAAAGGCCATCATCGTCACTGCCGAACCTTTGCCTGTTGCGTCGTGCCTCTCAATTAGCACTGCCTGATTACTCACACTGTTAACAACATCCCAGTTGTGCCATGGCTTCTGCATGCAGGACCACCGGCGGCAGCATCCACATGGGCTCCAGCGCTGGTTCGGACCACACTGCAGGAGGAACTCCTGCAAAGGGTCTGGGACCGCAACAACCATCCCTCACCCTTTCATGGCCATTATTCATTGCTGGGGCTGGGAGCGCTTCGGCTGCTCCCTCTTTGCCAGGCTCGGCTCTCCCCGCGGGCAGAAGGCTCTTCCCAATTTAGGGTCATCAACTTGGCAGAATAACGTTCTTCAGCTGCTCCGAATGCAGACCCGACCTCTAGGATTTCCTTTCAACAGGCCTGAGCCAAGACTCGATTTTCAGAACTTAATACCCTCCCGTTTCCATGTAATCCCACCAAAATGGTAAACAGAGCCATGGGAGCAGACGCTCGCAGCGCCTGATCCAAAGGCTCCCGAAGCCAGTGGAAGTTATTATGTGCATTTTCAGTAGGGCTTAGATTGGGCCCCAAGTGAACACAGATGTTTGCAGATTTCTCTGGTTTCACCTCTACCATCCCTCCTCACCGAAGCTCCGCTTTGGAGGGTCCGGGCACGGGGGCCGCGGCCGTCCCGGGGCGCTGCTCCTGGGGAGGAGGGAGGGAGCCTGTACGTACATGTTGCATACACGGGAGAGAGACGTATGTGCTCTCACGCACGCCGCGTAGCAGAGCGCAGCGAGATGGGCGAGGGGATGAGGTGACTATTCCAAAGGAACATTTTGTCATTTCCCTCCTTAGGGGCTCTGTGTTTTGCCTTAAGCCACTTCAGATTATGAGAAATCCTACTAGCTGGTCTCTAGTGGGATCTTTAATGGTTTAATAACTGAACATTACTGAACATATTTCCACTAGCCTCTTTCTAAAATCCCATCATGAGCTAATTTCCTCTATTGTCATTACATCTGCAACTGGTCTTACATTTAAAAAAAAAAATCTGTACCACTGTGAATAAATTATCTGGTTTACTGCACTGAGCTCTCAAGGCCACTATTTTTAGTAGTGGCTGATAATTTGGGGTGTCCAATTCCAGGAACCCTCTCTGGGGTACAATTTGCAGAGAAGAACGAGCCTTATTTCCACCTTGCCCCTCCTCTCACAAAATGCTCCAGGAAAATGCTGGAAGCGGGGCATCAGCGCGGAGATGCCCAATGTCTCCGTACATTTCAGAAGATCCCAGCCAGAAAGACTACGACCAAGTTTGGATGAAGCAATCCCACAATGGGTGCCACGCAACGCTGCACCTAAAAGGCTTCTGTCTTGTCTGTCACTGTATCCAACAAGGTCTTAAAAGACAGCACAGGCATTTGAGCGTTACTGCACCGTTGTTTTCAAAGACTTGCCTGTTCAAGTGTAGCTCCAAATTTAACAGAGATTTGGAATTTATTTCCTAGGAAAGTATATTAAAATAAAATGCCCAGGAAATGATCAGGCCAATAGTTCAGCAAAAGTAGCTGAAAAAAGCTGTACTGGCTGACACTGCTGATAAAAAGGTAGGTAACACATTTCTCCTTCTTCTGTGGTATTTGAGGCTCACTCCAAGTTTTACAAGAGAGTTATTTTTAAATTGTTGCATAACACATGTCTGTCCAATATTTCTTTCCTCAATCAAGCAAAGAAAATGCATTTGTTATTCCTGGGAGATTTCTGGTGCTTCTTATCTTATTTAGAGCCCAAAATAAAGATGCACACAAGAAGGCAAACATCAGAGGGAAATTATTATCCGTGAGATAATGCACAGCCTAATTTACCACATATCTGAGACTGTTTCACCTGCAATAAATTATTTTGCACAGCAGGAAAAGTCCCATTTGACCTTCATTTATTTTTTTTTATCCTGCAGCTGAAAACTCTGCTACAACTTCTAGGTCGTGAGTTCAAATTCCACCCTGGCTGGGAGTGATTAAATATATCAATTTCTAATAGTATCTATTTGGTTAATAATAGGACAGCAGTTAATGTTCAGTTTTTCAGGGACACTCGCATATGGTTAAGTTGTAGTCTATGGGTCTGATCTCTCTACAGCCTCCGTGTATCGCCCAAGAGGTGCACTGGAGACGAGAATCCCAGTAGCACCAGTCCTTGGGGCGTCCCTGCCTGGGGCAGAGCCGATCCCGAAGCAAATTGTCATTCCCCAAAAGGTGCAGTCCCCCTTTCCTGGCTCTTCCCATGGCTCTTCTGAGTCATGTCTTTGAGAGAGGCAGCCGGGGGTCACCCAGAGCAATCCCACCCTTCAAAGACGGATGAAAAATTCCTCTGGGCTGCCCTGCCTCAGGATCACAAACCCATAAAGAGAGAAACCCGCCCTTACTACCTTATTCTTGCATCATGTGCGGCCGAGCCAGAACAGGAGCTACGGTTTTGTCAAGTGCCAGCTATAGTTACAGCATTACATAAGAAACCGCAACAGCGAAGAATCACAAATCTATCACTACAGCTGGCACCAAATGGCATCTTTGCACAGGCTTAGCAGAAAAGCTGCCTACTGAATGGGCACGGACCGTCAAATTGTTCTTTCTTTTCTCCAGGGCAGGGTTAAGGCAATTTGGCAGAGGGTGGCAAGGGAAAAAATTGCTCTGTGTGTGGGGTCAGGAAGCAGGTTTTATTCTTTCGCAAAGATAACCTGGCACCTTTAGCGAAGAAAGCACGAAAGAAGGAAAGCCATCAGAATGGGGCTTCCAGCTGTCAAGTCACATTAGCCAAGTGGAGATGCATAACCCCTGAGCGCGGCGGCACCACTAGCCTCTAACATCTAATTGTGAGCTCTTTGAAAGAAGGCACCTGGTGTATTCCTTCTGGAAAGCGCCCGGCACGCTACTGGTGGCTATAAATAATAACAACCGCTACCTTGGTATTTAGCAGCATAACATATGTGAAGGAATGATGCAGGAACAGTAGATGGAAAAGAAGCAGTTTTTCTCTTCCTGCCTTCCCGAGCTCTCGGTGTAGAGTGGGGGTACACGCTCCTACCTGGCACAGGGAGCAGAATCCGTCCTCCCCGCTGCCATGCAAGCCAGCGGTGAGGCCACACTGTCTGGGGAAGGGAAGAACTTCCCCAGGGTGACGTTGGCGATGAAGATGCTGCTGGGTGGAGAACTCTCCAACCCACCGGCACTTCGTCTCAGTTAGGGTCAGATCATAGAATCATAGAATTGCTGAGGTTGGAAGGGACCTTTAAGATCATCAAGTCCAACCATCAACCCAACCTGACAAAACCACCTCTAACCATGTCCCTCAGCACCACATCTACCCTTTTTTTAAACACCTCCAGGGATGGCAAATCCACCCCCTCCCTGGGCAGCCTCCTCCAATGTTTGATAACTCTTTCCGTGAAAAAAAAATTCCTAATATCCAATCTAAACCTCCCCTGGCATAACTTGAACCCATTTCCTCTCGTCCCATCACTTGTCACTGGGGAGAAGAGGTCAGCCCCCACCTCTCTGCACCCTCCTTGCAGGGAGCTGTAGAGAGCGATAAGGTCTCCCCTCAGCCTCCTCTTCTCCAGGCTGGACACCCCCAGTGCCCTCAGTCGTTCCGATGAGCCTATGACTAGTTTTCCCCTCCTGGAATGAAAGGTGTGGGATGGGCAATTGTCCCGTATTTTTCTGTTCTTTCATCACGGGAAGTTTCCAGGTTCATTAAGCAGAAACAGGTCAATTAATACTGGCGGCGTGAGGAAGGAGCTGACACAGACAAGGCCAGAGAGGGCCTCGGAGAGGTGTGTAGATGGATGGTGCTTGCATGGTCACCAGCACCTCCGCTGAGCTGCAGGACTGCTACGCTGTCCTATACCAGATGAACATTAAACTTTGCCAAAACTGACCACAGGCAGCTCCGATACACTCAAAGCTCTTCACTGACGCGCGGAGGCTTTCAGACAGTGCCAGCACCAGCACGGCCGCTAATCCAGTTGGGAAACGAGGGTCAGGGAGGAACAACTGAAACATTTACTCCTTAATGCAAGGACTCTGGATGAAGAACTAGGCAAGAACTAGTACTGTATCTGAAACTGGAAATTCTAGGGGTAAGAGAAACCCGGTGGGACAGAAGGGTGTTTGCTTCTTGGGAAAGCTCAAAATAGCTTTGTCCACGCAGAACTCCAAACTAATGAGAGGGAAGCTCTTAGGAATGAGCAAGAAAGCATGAATAAGAGTAAATCTCTTCATGCTGAAGCTTGGTAAAAGTGGTTTTACTGGAGATGAGCTGTAAACTTTCATATGGATACAGATAGGGATCTCTAATATACTACTAGAGAGAAATAATATGGAGAACCGTGTAATTATGGGAAAGAAACCTCCTGGCTGCAGCCTGGAGAACAAATGCTTTTACTAACGGCAGGTCTCTGGTACGGCTAGGCGTGAGAGCGGGCATTAAATACTTAGGGGCTCAACAAGACATGACACTACTTCACACTTATCTCTAGTAGCTGTAATAGGTAGGATTGAAAGAGAAATTTGAATGGAAATGGAATTTTGTCTTTCACTTTGAGGTTAACTAACGAACATTTCCTGTAAAGAAAGATCTAAACCCCAAAAGTCCAAGTATCCACAGGCAACAAAGAACTGGTGAACAGGCTCAGTCAATGCAGAGAAAGATGGAATTATAACGTAAAAATGACTAATTTACAGGACTGGATGTCTCGAAATGGTGCACATGTTGGTGTAAGACAGTATTATGCATGTAGGATCCAGAAATTCAGAATAAGCTGGGAGCTTTTCATTGTAAGTGAGAGGGGAAGCAGCAGTTGGTTGTATTTATTCAACTGCAAGGTAACTAGGAACCATCAGTGGGATGTATCCACAAAAAAAGCATACGAGGTCCTTGCCGCATCAAGGCAAGGCATTTCCAGGTAGCTGGATAAGTATTCATGCACAAGGACATCTGGAATACCATGTACAGTTCTAAAGCCTGTTGGGAAGCCCGATGCGCAGCATGCCGATATCACACGGACAACCTAGCAGCTCTTGCAGATAAATCTGGGCATGTAAAGTGCTTTCTTAACATTTTGGTCCTATCTTAGATACTCCCCAGTATTTCCTGGCATATCAAGAGAGGTTTGGCATGGTAACTGTGGAGGAGGGGTGAGCAGAAGATGGTGATAATATGGGCTTCAGCTTTTGGTGTCAGGAGAACATCCACCCAGAGATCTGTATCTTGTTTGGGTGGAAATATGGTGTTAATTATCTTCATGACAGAT
Source organism: Charadrius vociferus (assembly GCF_000708025.1). Taxonomy (NCBI): domain Eukaryota; kingdom Metazoa; phylum Chordata; class Aves; order Charadriiformes; family Charadriidae; genus Charadrius; species Charadrius vociferus. The sequence continues at coordinate 3,449,351 of NW_009649057.1, forward strand.
GGATCTGGCAATTCATTTCAGCTGCTTTAGATCATACATTCCTCTGGCTGGTAGACCTTCAGAAAACAGAGAAATAGATCTTCAAGATGAAGGAAGGAATGCCATAATAAGGACAGATGTTGCCATGAAATTTTAGTGTTGAATTCAGCAGGGACTTCAGTTTACATATCATTGTGATATTCATATTTTTCCCGTCCTGTGTTCAGCTGGGCGTGTCATGTAAACGCAGTCTTCCTGTTGAATTCAGGGGCTAAAAGGCACACCAATAATTGGCTGTAATGAATTATTGCTCATTTTGAAAAGCCACTGCTGATTCTCCAGCCTCTCTGATTGTTTGTATTTGTAGGAATTTACCAAATATTTCATATACAGACTAAGAACTGTTTTCCATCTCCTTCAACTACTCATCATCTGGGGTTTCTGACAAGTCACTCATCATATGGCCTTCTGATTGGATACCAGTAACAAAAGACAAATGCATCAATAACGCCAATTTTGAAACAAACAATTGTTTTGGATAAAGTACATGAAACGCTAAGGCCCCACGAACAGTGCCAGAGAGGCCCTCCAACCACCTGCGGGCTTGATGATGGCAATTTCTCAGTCATTCTGCAGTCACCCCGAGAAGCCCATGTGAGATCTGCACTCCGCCGGCTCAGGTGTGCAGCTCAAACACACAAAGGACACGGAGTTTACACGCTTAGCACTGAATGGAACTCCCGATTCTAACAAAATATTTTAAAATGTGGTACTTACTTAAATAACAACTTAAACAACAACTGTACGCATATGACGACCAGTCCCTTCCAACTATTACCAAGCAACTTCAAAAGTTGAGCCATAGAATGTAGGTGTAAAATAGCCAAAACTGAGAAGAAAAACACATTCCCTGCGGGAGAAAATGCAGATTTCTCTCTCAGTCTCTCTTTTTTTTCTCTTTCTTTTTCAAGCACGAATGCAGTATCTCTAGGTGTCGTTCAGGTACTAAAGGTCTAGTTGGTGTAGGAACAGCTCAGATGAATATATCACAGGAGAGCACACTTGCTTCTCACTGATGTTCCGCTCTGCAAAACCAAAACGCGTACCAGGGCCCCGTGCTGGGGTTCTTTCTAAGGCTATTTCAGTCAATGCCTTTGTCTTGAAAAAGCCTACAGGTTAACACCACAAAGATGACCCGATCCATCGCCGTCCACGACGTTTTTGAGGTTTCCTACGAAGTTTGTGGCAGAAAACTTGGGAAGATTTCCAACTCTACGAAACTTTTCCAGTTATTCTGACAACTTTCCAAAACTAACCTCGGCGTCTCTCGGCTCAGCCTGCCAGAGGGGTGAGCGCAGATCTCGCCAGCACAGCCGCCTGCTCACCGCTCGCAATTTGGCTGCCGAGAGTGCAACGGGCAACACGGGCTGCTCACCCCAGACTGTCCCCGTGGGACTGACACCTTCTGTGTCCCTGTGACACCCTTGGGAGAACACCTCGTTGCGGGCGCTCTCTTCTCATCGAGCTCGTAAAGAATCAGTAGTTGCTACAAAGGAATGCAAAGGCAACGACTACTTTCCAACTGCAATGACGTGAGCGTAAAAGCAGGATAGTAAGGGCAAAGTAAGGGCAAAACAATTACCACATTCACCGTCGTGACTATCTCATACGTTATTTCTAGAGAGCAGCCAGAGTGAAACCCTCTACATAAGAGCAGAATCCAAACTTTGGATTAATTGTGAGCTGAGACTTTGAGATTTCCAGATGAGGCTCTTTCCTTATCGCTCGCTGCGGTGTGAAGACTCAGCAGTTCTGTGCTGCACCTGGCCTGACCTCTTTTTTTTTTTTCCCCACTGATTTATTTAGCTTTCTGTGCTCTTCCTAGGCTCTGACTCTATTTCGTATCACAGCTACCAGCAGTTCTGGCTGATCATACTCAGTGGAACTGAGTGTATCCTGCCTGGTTTCTGTAAGGTCCAAGGATAAGGTCCTGTCCCTTCCGGATGTTTGTTAGCCTCAGCTTGAGCTGAGAGCCGAGATTAAAATTCAGCTTGAGAACAGAAGGTCTGGCGTTATTTTGCATTTCTTACTAAAAGGTTTCCACTGTTCTAGTTATTTACTCTCCTCTGTGGAGCACCCAGTGCTGACTAGGCAAGGGCTATCCATTAAAGGCTGTCTCTCCTCTCAGCTTAAAGAGAAGTTCCCTCTCTTTGATGGGAAGAAGGTAGGAGAAATTAATTTTTCTTTCGGCATCACCACACCTGGGGAAAGGATCTTGCTCACAGATAACAGTGCAAGCAAATATTTTCTTTGGGAGAAAAAGAGAAAGGGAAGATCAAGGTCAGAGGAGGCAAGAGGAAAGATATGCGACTGCCTTCAAAATAACCTTCCATAGAACATGTGGGGGTGTCATTTTATTTAATATGGAAAACACGCAAAAGCGTAAAGGAGGGGTAACAGGCTTGGGGCTTACAGAGAGATAAAGGGGCTGCAAAGTCTGGTTGCACAGATACGCCGCATTCCAGCTGTACAGAATGAGAGAGGCAGATGCGAACAGGTCGAGAGAGAGACTGCATTTACCTCTACACACACACATCCGCAGGATCACAGCCCAACACCTCTGTCCCCGACTCCCCCAAAGCATCTGCCCTTCCTTCCCGCTTACGGAGTATAAGGACTGTAGCTGCTCTTTGCACAAGGTGCTAATGGAAAATTCATCTTGGATTTGCTTCTACCACAGAACCACAACCCCACGCAGAGTTTCAGGGAGTTTGCTGTGTCTCAAGGTACGGCCCAGCCACAGCCTGGACGTACAGCACCAGCCTACCTTTCTGCACAGCCCCGTCACCAGAGCGGGGATCGGTCTTGTGCACGTAGGCATATTAGGATCAAAAAAATCACCCCACTTCTCAAGATTTCAAACACATGCCAAAGCCCTGAATCAAACCCAACTACAAGCGCTGAAGAATCTGCATCTTTGACTCCTCATCCAGTGTCTAAAATCTTCATTTTAGTTTTTCAAGCATCTCATTGAAGCTTATTGGCAGGATTTTCCCCGTAGTCTCTGGGAAGACACAGGTGACCTGTGGCCAGCGAGATGAGAAGGTTGGGTTAGGTTGGCCGTGCCGGCCTCCAGGAGCATCCCTGTCTGTCTACTGATCACAGGTAGAGCCCAGAAATACTAACGTAAGTTTTATGTCTGATTTTTAGCTGGCTGTGTAACTAGGTGAGACATACCGAGAGGTACAGTAACGTTACCCCATGTGATTTATTCAATGATGCACAGGAAAATTCTCATTAATCCCTGGGTACTGGTTTAATTATTAGAGCACCCTTTTGCTACAGCTGGCTATAGGCTACAAGTCACCCACAAAATCATAATAAAAGACAAAGGAATAGAACTCAGAATACAAGTTAGGGGTTTGGGTTTGGGGTTTGGTTTTTTTTTTTCACTTTTTGTTATGCACTCAAAACTGGACCTGTGTCTGTGGGAACTTGTGCTAAGGTATGCAAATATTTCAAACCAAACCAGTCCCATTTTCCAACGAGAGTGGGCCAGGTTTCAGGCAAAGATGCTTTCACAGCAAAACCATGGGAAAATTCACCATTTTCCATGTTTCCAATATGCCAATATTCATCCTGTGTTAATTGCCGGCGATTGTTGGAACGAGGCTACAACCCCAGAAAACACTTAAGCACATGCTTAACTTTCAGCACACGAGTAACCTCAGTGATGTCCTGGGGTTTTGTATTTATATTCACTATTGTTAGTTACCTTGAATTTTTAAATCCGTAGGGACATTTTGCATCTTCTGAGCTGTATAATTGGGCCATGAAAGGGATGGTAGCTCATGATTACTGAATTGTTAATTAATCATTTTTATTATATTTAAATATGCTTTAGAAGACCATAATGATGTATGCTTCCTTGATATTAGCTGTACTAATTAGATCATCTTTTCTAAATTAGAGTGCAGTTTTCTTAGCAGGTTTCCTTTTATCTGGTGTTCATTTTTCAAAAGAGCTTCATGTTGTTCCCACAGATGAGTGAATCATTTCCAGGGAATCATGTTATGCAAAAGATGTTTTTCTTACTGCTGTGGAATGCCTACGGGTAGATCATGGATCTCCTGAAATCGGTAAATATTTTGAAGTTGGACTTTCCTCAGCAATCACACGTTCCTTGACTAGATGAGCATAACTGCAGCTGGGACGAAACTCAGTCCCTACATCCAACTAGCGCATCCGGCACGTTCGCTGTGTTAGAACAATGCCACTCCAACCCAATTTGTTTTAGTGACACACGAAAGCAGAAAATGAAAGTGGTTGAAATACATTTATATACCTGAACATGCAAGCGTATTTTTGACATCCTTTCTTTAATAGTCTTTAATAATTGGTGCTCCAGCACTGAAAGCCATTCTGTCTCCCTTTCCACCAAAACATGACTTTCAAAAGACTTCTAAGGAAATGATGACTATGTTACTCCAGAGGTTATCTTAAACATTTAACTTATCATAGCTCAGGTAGTTTGCAATATCCTTTCTGGTTAAGGAAAGCCGGAATTTCATGTCTCTACACAACTAGCCCAGAAATTTCTCAGAAGTTACCCCCATGAACTCCCAGGCGATACTCCTGGTTCCAGAGAGCAGCTATGAGAATATCCTCTCTTGGTACATCTCTTTAGTTCAAAATCCTAACAATCAATTGTGATGGTGGACATTAACAGGACGAGATGAACAGGTTATTGTTTTTCTCTGAACAAGTCTATTCAGCTCTCTGGAGAGCAGTACTTACATGTCGACGAATCTCCTGCTGAGGTTTGAGATGACAACTGGAGATCCAGACTGGAAAGGAGGGTCCCGAACCACTTTGTACTGGATGGGTTTGCAGTCTGTGCAGAGCGCGCTGTGGGGGACGGAGCTCAGCATGGCGGCATCAATTTCCAGGTGCTCATCCAGAGTGTAGATCTGGATCCCGTACACCTCCTCGCCCACTTGTCCCGCATCCAGCTTTATGGTCAACGGGATGTCGCAGAAGACGTTCTGCGGACCGAGTGAAATGTTCTTCCCGCTGATGGTGAGCAACTTGATGTCATTCACCGCTCCGCTGGAGTCCCAGTCTGGGGAAACAAATGTCACCCAGACTGTGAGGGACTCTGGAGTCAGGGGATAACGAAACTCCAGCTGCAGGTAGCAGCCCTGAGGCTCGGGACAGGCCGGGGGCACCGTGTGTTGGTTGACAGCTGAGTTGGGACTCCATGTTCTGACGCTGGATTTACAAGGCTGCTCAACGTCAGGGTGCCCTGGAAAGAGAGAAAGAAGAGAAGACAGGGCACAAAAAAGTTAGAGAACACGGGCTATCCATGGCATGAGTCTTGAAAGACAAATTAGTGGCGGAAAGTATATCTGTCTGGGAAACTAATTATTTACTTGAGCAGAACGGGCACGGGCAGCACGGAGAGGAGGGATGTAACTCCAGTGTCCCCTGGCTGGGTGAGAGAGACGCAAACCCAGTTTAAGTGCTGGATGGGACAACACACACTGTGCCAGTGCGTCTGGTCCTGTATGTCCTATTTCCAGTGCCTTTCCCTGTGCCAAGCAATGATATTTTCTACCCCTTCCACTCGCTACTTTACCTGATAAACAGAGTCACTTTGCCTTCAATTCACCTCCTATTGATTCCCTCGCCTCTCACACTAAAATACAACATCTTTCTCTTTAACAAAGACAAGAGAAAAGCTTTTGTTGATTCCAAGAAGCACTGTGCTCTTGAGGGGCAACTCCTATACCATTTACAGGCTCACCTAGCGTGTTGTGTAAGACCGCTTTTTTGGAGGCACATGGAGCACAGGTCTGAGCTGTCTCTTCGCGCTCCTTATGATGAAGCAACAGGCACTTGTACTTTTACATTTCTCACCGTTGGCTATGTTCAACTACATGGGAGGTATTACTAAAAACTAATGAAAGCCACAATGCTTGCTGGGTTCCCAAATACTATGGTAACATTACAATTTGGCACGGAGTCACGGACTGCAAGATCCGGAGAGGTCAGATGGGTGGAACAGTTGGTAACAGAATCCAGTGAGAGCTATAAATTCCCTCTTCCTTCCCAAATAATGACACGAAAAGGGAGCAAGCAGGACAGAGAGAAGGCAAAGTACAAGAAAGAAGAAAGGGAAAAGTAAAGATAAAGAAAGGTAATGAGGGGAGAGGAATGGAGAAGGCAGAGGGAAAAAAAAAGAGAGAGCGCAGCTGTTTGCAACCAAGGGAGAAAGCAAGATAAAGCACTGGGCAAACATGAACAAACAGGACATCACTACTAATTTAAAGAGAAAAGGGCAATGTGTGAAGGTTATTCTTATTGTCTGTGATCCAATGAAGTGTTAGAAATGTGCCTCTTTTGTCAAGGATAAACAGCACAGGGAATTCTCCCGTTCACACCAAACGCAGCCAGATGCAGAAGAGATTTCCTGCTATCTCGGGCAGTCCTCCCCACAATCCGACACGATAGTCCTGCAGATGCACATCTTGTAATGCCTCTCCCTCACCCGCGCATACCCCATAGCCCTCCTCTCCTCCTCGCATGCCACGGAGCAGCGGGAATGCCACTAACCTCAGCATCTGGAGAGACCACGGCAGCGATATGCTGTGAAAAAATCCAGAGTTCCATCTGACGCGCTCAAGTTTTTCCCCCCTGGCAAGATTGCAAGTGCTGTGTGTAATCAGTTTGAGTAGCGAATACCCCGTTTGATTCACGTTATCTCACAACATTCGCTGCCGTCCACGTGCGCTTGGCCGGGCCCTGCCACGACCTTCTCACAGACTCACAGCGAGCTCCTGCCTGCAGCCCGAAGAAGGTGGTTTTAACCCTGGTATCTCAGAGGGCTTTGGAAAGATGTGTGAATCTTATCACTGCCATCTTGCAGATAGGAAAGTGGAGACGATTAATGGCTCGCTGCCTAGTACGTTTTCAAAAGTGGTCTCCACTTGGGTTCCCGCAAATTCACCTCTGCCACTTCAAGGCCTCTGTAAGACTTAAATAGTGAACGGACCCACATGTTTTGGTAGACCAGCATGTGCTCCCCGGAGTCACATGAATTGAACTCAGCCTCCAGGGAGTTTAATGCACATCATCGCCCCAAAATGGGAGCTTGATTGTAGTCATCCATAGACCAAAAACCTCAATGAAGTTGAGATAGAGAGTCCCTTTCTTAAATATCTTCAGACACTTAGACCTGGGCAAGACATTCATTTAATTGTGGAAGAGGATGGAAACCTTATTCCATGTAACTCTAGATTTCCAGAGATGGGTAAACACTATGAAATACTATGAAAATGACAAATATTTGTATATAAAAAGTAATGGTGTCGTAGTCCTTCTGCCCCTGCGCACTCAGGTTCTGAAACCCTTAAGCTTATGAGATCAGCAAGATCGGTCACAGAACAGCACCTCATACAACATCATGCTTTGCCTAACGCAAAATGTGAATGTGAGGTCTGGGAGGAGCAGTCAAATCCCAACTCCTGGTTAGAGAGCGAGGATGGTCGGCTGGGAGGGAGACTACCCCAAACGTCAGCCACAGCCACAGCCTGGTGTGTCACACAGTTAAGCCAAGTGGCTGGGACGAATGTCCCCATATATGGACAGGGACTTGACCTGCTTGTGGCCAGCTGGGATCAGCACCCTCTCGGGATGCGGTCACTGTCACAACTACAACTCACCTGCCACATTTCCTACGTGGTCAAGAGAAAGGAACCATCCAGTGGGACTCTAATGTCCAACTGAGACAATTCCACTTGCAAATACAGAATGTATCGCTCTGGAGTGAAATGTTGGCCACTGGGAAAGGCAGGGCACTAGAGCAGCTTAAGGCAGCGATATTTTTTATTATATTCTCACACTTCGTTTAGTCACTAGTGTGTCAGGCAGTAGGAACTGACTGATATATGCATATATTGCACAGTAAGTAAAGGTACTTACTTGGGTTTGAGCCAAAAATCACCTTTAATATATAAACCCCCCCTTTGGCCGAGTTGCGGAGGTGCTGTAAGGTTTGTTTATCTAGCTGGTGTTGCTGGTGAGAATCCAGGTAGGTTAGAGCTGCCTTGCTCTACGGTGAAGGCAAAGAGTACATCAGAACCGCCTGATCTCCAGTGCCTTCCCACAACTGCTGCCGAGGAGCCGACAGCCACTCACGCAAGGGGCACAACTGGCTGGGAAAGGGTCACAAAAATCTCAGCCCGGAGGGTCAGAGCCCACCACGCTGGGCACAAGCAGGGCACGAGGAAGGACACCGTCCCCACGGCAGAGTTTCGCAATGGGCACAGCTCACACGTAGTTCGGACCACAGCTGGCGTCGGCTACCTGGGGGAACTGTGCGGCGTTACGATGCTCTGAGACCTCAGGGGAATGAAATCAGACCGACCAGGTTCAGCGCAGCTTGAGAGACACGTGAGAAATGTGGTTTTCTGGTAAGAAGCTGGACGAATACTACGAAACATTTTCCATGAGTGTCGTCTCAAATTTTAAAATGAGTTCATTTTGGCCATGCTTATGCCTCTTTTGTATTCACTTTCCATGAACATTCAAGCAGTGGAGATTTACACACATGAACGCCTGCAGAAAGTGAATTTAAAGCTTGCATGCTTGAGTACTCACAGATAGACAATTAAAGAAGCCAGACAATGATCTAACTGTGCTATTTGTAACTCAGACCAAGCGCAAGTAGGCAGAGATCCTGAATGTCAGGGAGCGTGGTAGCGATGACAGAAAATTACAGAGCAACAAATACCATACACTTGGTATATTTTCTGCCCTAAAGTGGAGACAACTTATTAACGTAGTAAGAGGATAGGATTCCCAAATTTTCTTTCCAGAGAAATGGCACAACAGCAACCGAATGAGGCAGATAAGGATCAGACTGCACCCTTCACAGTTAAGAACATGCAGGCACACACTGTAAGAAGAGGAAATTAAATGCAAAATGCAGCCGAGTAATAAATCTTAGAGTAGCTTAGTTTCTCTAGGAATGATGCCGCTGGCAAGACGTGTGAGATCTAGAAGTTTTCAAATCAGAGCTCGTTGGAGAAATTTTGATGGAACTGCGTATCTCAATGGAATATGCAGTTCTTTCAAAATCAAAACACTTTGCAAAATTGGGTTTATTTGTCCAAAATTTTATTCTGGAAGAGAAAATGGGAATAAAGTTCTAACAATATCGGAACATTGCGTTTTGACATTTTTGGAAGAAATCATTTCACTTTTGCACTTTGAAACACTTTTCAGTTTGATATTAAAAGTCGCTTTTGCCCTAGATTATATACTAAAAGGGGATATTTTCAAATGTCATAATTTAACCGAAGTTCATGAAAGAGGAATTATATGAGCTAAACAAAACATTTTGGCCAGCCTCAAACACTTTTTGTTTTTAATTTTCCTTCATGGAGAATTTCAAAAGTTTCGGGGTTTGTTCCAAACGAAACCAAGTTTCAAAGTCTTGTAATCCTTGGCTAAGTGGAAATTCCACCTTCCACCCTGCACTACTACTGCAAGCGATCCAAACTTCACCAATCCAGTCTGTTGATAATCCAGTCACACTTGTAGCTGGAGTGCTGCTTCCCAGGATGGAGCTCCTCAACACCATCCACCCAAGGGGTGGGCGCCCGCTGCCCGGCAGCCTTGGCCCTTGGATGTCCCAACTGGGGGGTGAGTTGGAGTGAACCGCAGGCTCTCTTGGGCCCCCACCCTGGGAGATGGGTGCACGGGGCAGAGGACACTTCACCACACATCTCGTCCCATCACGCCGCGGGGACGCAGCTTGATGCACACGCTGACCTCGGGACTAGGGAGGGCTCTGGGGTGCCAGCATTGCATAAATCACCATATTAGCTCACAGTCTTCCTTGTAGAATAACTCCCCCATACTCCAGCCACAGGACAGAGAAGCCCTTAATGTAAGGAGGTATTTGTTTATCGGTTTGCAAAATCCAGGGATTGGCCTTTGAGTTCACTGAGCCCACCTGCACGTTCGCAGTGAAGTCTGTGCCCAGAGTGTGCTGCTGCCAAAGGAACAGCTCGCGGGACAGATTGAAATAATATTCTGCTCTTTCCTAACCGTAATTTGTGATTACTGAGCTCTGCCTGGCATAATCTTAAATATGCTCTACCACATCCACCTGCTTACGTAATGGAAGGTGCATATGGAGGAGAGTTAATGATGGAGATCTAATGGCACCGTATGAGCAGCTCTGCAGCCCGTGCTCCCTCCAACGTGCTCTGGAGAGGAGCAGTAAGTACGACTTTGCAAAACACCCTGAACTGACTGGGCTTGACGTAGTCACCTGCGTTCATGCTGCCGAGTACTTGCCCAAAGGGCAATCTCCTTTCAGCCTGTCCGCCGGTGCCGCCCGTTACTATTCAATGAAAGCGAAGGCAGCAGAAATCAGGCCCAAATAAATAACATGCAATTCTTCACTTTCGGAGTTGGAGTAGAAGGAGTAAACAGCTCCCCTGAGGAGTTCATCTGGCAGATGTGAATGGTCGGCATTTCTTGGCACTCTGCTGCTTTCTGAAATTCAGGTTCAGCTCCCGGAATTCATTTAATTCATGGGCAGGGTCAGGACACGGGGGCCAAAACACAGGTATTTCAGCCAGTGGCATGACTTCAGGGCACGCTGTATTCATCCGTCCTCTAGTTTTGTTCATGTCACATACAGGTATAATCAGTCACTCTCTCCCAGATTTTCCCGCTCTTTGTGGCTCTCCGTTCGCTCTGCCCCATCTTCCCTCCCCCCAGCCCCGGGTTTGTCCCCAACCCTGTGACTCACCTTCTGCTTCCCGCGGGCTCCAGTGCCCGGAGGGATCGCAGGGCATCGGGGAAGAGGCGCTGAAGGCGTATTGCACCAGGACTCTTCCTTCCGCACACAGATCACATGCTGATCCCACTTCTCTAGGAGGCCAGGAAAACAGGAAAACACACCAACTTAGTAACAGCTGAATGAGCTGCTTATTCAACTATATTAAAAGCAATAAGACTTAGAATTCAGTTCCACTTAACCCTCTTCTCACAGCACTGACAAGAGTGTTTTCTGATGCTGACCGTCTGTAGGTCTGGGCTAACGGCCTGCATGGACAGCATCTGTGAGCCCACCACCCACCACAGAACGACAGCAACCTGTGAAACCACGCTCAGCTGTATCTCCCCGCCCCGCACTACAGCTGGGTCTAACCCTGACAAAAGAAAACCCATGTTGCCTAGTGGTTAGAGCAGAGAAACCAGCCTCGGGAGATTTCGGATCTATTTCTTCTCCCACCATGGATTTATTGCTTGAACTTGTAGTATCTTAAGGATTGTGAAGGCCTTGGGGTCGCTGGTGATTAGAGGAGAGGGTAAAGTCCCGGGCTCTGAGAACATCAGACAGAGCTGCTCTGCGAAGCACGGCGCTGCTGAGGTGTGTCACACACAAGGACCGGCTTTTGGAGGTGTATCACAGCCCAGATCATTACAAGCCCGGAAAAGGGGTGGGTTATGAACATACAGAAAAGAACGCGCCCCAGATCCCGTTCGCAGGGGAAACTGGACTCGATACCGAGCAGCTTTGGCAGCAGTGGATGGCTCTTTCTGGACTGGAACGTCTTATGGCTCCACGCCATCAGACAGCATGACGTGGCATTGAGAAAGGCACTTCACTGCCCAACGCCAACACCACTTCACCTCCACAGTGCATCCAATACCAGGCACTGTCAATAACGCACTATCAGTAGAAGTGGTCGAACAGGAAAACCCAGTTAAACACTGATTCACAAATATTTTCGCTAATACATTCACAAGATCAGGGTTTAGGCTGATGTAGACTGGAGTAACTCTAATAACCTCCGTAACATTGAGCTGATTTATATCAGCTGAGAATGCAACTCACACAGTTCAGCCCTCCGCTCCTTGGGGTCGCAAAATTTGGAACCGTGTATGACCCAGAACGTGTGGTTTTTCATCCCAGTAAGTTGCTTATTATTCAGAATTCATTGTTCTCCTTTAAAGAACTCTGCCCACTCAAAACGAAAGGAAAACATTAATTATCTTAATGACTAAATGCACCTAGGAAAGGACAGAAGTTTTAAGCAAACAATTTGTGTGTAACACGCAGTGCGCTCCCTAAGCTACCCAAGTAAGTACGGATTGAGTCATCAATTATTATAATCAGCTATGCAAATTTTAACCATCTCCCCTTGCACGATTTATTTCAGCACTGCTTTGCGAAGGGCACTGTGATCCTCAGGCGGGAGTTATTTTGGCTGCTCAGCGAGGACGCCGGGACTGTGAATTTACCCTCCCAGGCTGCCCCATCTCCTCTCCCTTTGGTGTCAGGGCCGACACGCGCTCAGCTGCTCCACAGCTTAGCATCTCCTATTTGTTGACAGGGATCTATGCGAAAGTCAACTTGCTGTTGGCTTAATTAGGCAGAAGCAGGGATTGTCAACCGGGGGGGACTTGGAATGAAATCAGTGGTAAAACTCGTATCCGTTTCAGTACGGCCCACAGCCGCCCCTCCACAAGGAGACGGCGAACGACTGAACCGGCAGGCAGTGCAGGAAGAGAAGCACCTGCCGAAAACATCTGAGGAATAAAATGTGGCAATGGGGTAGAACAGAGAAGAGGAAGGCAAAGTGCCCTCCTCTTCCTTGCATGATCTGTAGCACTGGTAATGGACGAATTTGGGCATGTTGGGAGTAACTTCTCTCCCTGTCTCATTTCACCCACCTGCGCTATCGGCATGACGCTGCCTCCCTATTGCATTCCTCAGCTGTCTTTTCAGCAGCAGTCTAAGCGTCTAACTCAGCTTGCCTAAATAATATATGCAAACAAATTCAAGAATCCAGAATAAAAGGCCCTGAGAAATCAAAATGTAGAATTATTACTGTGCAGTTGTTTTTCAGACACATGCATCAACCGGCAGGATAGAAGTCCCTGCAATAATAATCTTTCAGTTTCTCTACAAAGAGACTCCTGCATTAGCGCTTGGTCCTGGATGAGGACAGGGCTTCGAAAGCCAAGTTTCCACAATTAGGACCGCTTTTTACTCAAATTAGCAGCTATACAATTTCATCACAGGCTGCCATGGTGGAAAAAACTGTAGGCTTATGGACAAACATTTCCTTTTACCAGCAAGGACTTGGAGGTAAGAGAAATCACAAGGAGCATCATGTGGGAAAGGCTATGAGCAAACTTTCTCTTTTTACTTTTCCAATTTGGGAGCCAAACTCAACCCTGATGTAACTCCACTGGCTGAAAGGAGTTACACAGGGGATGACTCCCGGGTAAAAGTTTTTGGTCTGCAGACTCTCGCACACAAATCCTACAAACAGCCACGAACGTCAAAACTAATTATGGAATCGCATTTACAGGCTTATGAAAATCTGAGCCAGATCCTTACACCTTATGCAGCCACTGACATCAAGACAAAATGAGCGTAAATTGGTTCAAAACACTATTAATTAGGAATGATAGCGTATCTGACACATTATACACTGGTGCACATGACTCCCCAAAGTGCAGGGTAATGGAAAATCTAGACTTCTCTGTTTTCTAGTAAGCCAAGTACTGGGGAAATTCCAGCTTATGAAGTTCAGAGCGCAGGAGGAATTCATTCCTACAGCATGATATTTCAGCAGCGGATTCAAAATCGAAAGATTACTAGTGAAAAACAGACAATTCTCTTCGGGGCCAGCACCAGTTCAGCGGGCAACTCAAAACCACGAATAATCTGTCATTCCTTTCAGTAGAGAGTGCCTGTTTTCAGGCTGAACTGTATCTCCTTACTTGAAATTCAGAATTGGTGCTCTCCCCTCCGAGGCATGGAAACTTTCCGGCAGGGTTTAAGCAAGCGATTATCAAGCCCAGCCATCTAGACCTGGGACACCATACTGACCAAAATATTTGCTTGCTAAGAAGGAGATAGCATCAGATTCATGGAAATTAATGCAGTCACCTCAATGAAAACTTGGAAGAGCAGATGCATTCAAAGTTTTCTGTCCAAGCAGAATTTGCCGCGGAGCCCTATTACAATAACTGTTTACATCCTGCCTCCGCATATCAAACAGGCGGCGCATGAATGGATGCTTAGCGACAGCAGATGAACGCATCTAATAGATGCAGCCAGGAAATGAATAGAGTTTTCTTTCTCTCACTTGTTTTCACTTGTTTTGTTGGCTCTATTATTATTTTATTATTACATGTTATTATATGCGCATGCAACATTTTTTATGCTTTTTTTTTAACGGGAGGATGGAGAATGGGAAGTATTCCAATGCCGTGTGCAGTCGTTACAAAAAGAAACGGTGTTTCTCGCTACATTTGATTATTAGAGATGTTTAGAAGCTCAAACAGCTGCTGGAGTTTAGGGTCAAACACATATTGGCAAATTTATGTGCAGGTAAATGACTCTCTAGAGCAATATAGCAGTCATCAATTAAACACACTAAATAGATAAGGAGGGTCTGACAGGAAGAAGAGTTTACTTCTGTGCAGCTCACGCAGCTACTCTTGCCGAGGTGTGCGGACACTGGAGAGCCAACCCCAAATTTACAAGAACTATGAGTTAGCTTTACTCTCTGTCCCCACATCCACATAAAATCATCACGTAATTCCTAGAACTGAGGGCCTAAAGGAAAACCAGCTAATACTGTGGCACCTGTGACCAAGTTGCATCTAAGCAGGGAGAAGACACGTGGTCTTTACTGCCATGCTTCACCTCCCTCCGACCACAGACCTGTCCAGACCTCACCCTCAGGTGCAGCCAGTCCAGAGTTACAGTTTTAAACACAAGGCTAAATTTTTCCCTTCCCAATTTTCATGAAGCAAAGGTCACTGCCTATGCACAGCTCTAGAGAATAAAAGGGACAGAAAAGGAACTTGCGTTACACCGAGTGTGCCCACAGCAGCACTGGAATCTGGAGCAGGAGTGAGCTTTTGAGGTGAAACTCTTCATCTTTCCCACTTGGAGCACTCGGAGCAGTGCTGGAGTGTGGAAACTGGACCCTGTTTTGCCCGAAACCAGAGCGGAGACGTGTCCCAGGACCACACCTGATGTGTTCCGACAGCCGATGCCACGAGGCCAGGCTAGAGCTAGGCTGGAACAACCCCCCAAAACCCCTACAGTGTTGACGTCAGGTCTTCATTAACAACTGTTTTGCGCTAGAGATCTACTTATATTGGGCCACAATACTTGCTAATGTAGCCAGAGCCATTCATCCTTTGAAGGCCCTTTTTCACTGTCAAAACAGCATGGAAGGGGCCTCTGTGCATTAGAAACCAGGCCCAAGGCACTCAGCAGTTGAGTATCAGTCTTCTGTTCTTTACATGAATAGTCTCATTGAAGTGAATGAGTTTATTCATTCAAGTGAGGCAAGTAAAATTTGGGCCATGGTGTGCACTTTGTGTAAAAATATCTGCAAAGATTTACAGTATTCCCACACACAGATAAGATTATCCTTGGCCAATTTTACCTCCTACTTGTCTTGCACAGTGACCCAATTTTACAAATTGATACAGGCGTGTATCTCTAAGCGAGCAGTGCTGGACACACGGGTACTGGAAGTTCAGCACGCCAGCTTTTCCAGTATCAGTCACTGTAATACTACCGTCACGCTTGTTTTGATTAATATATCAGAAATGTGGGCATGTTTTAGACAGGATCATTTATATATTTCAGTGATGTTCTTAAATGGTCACAGCAGCATTTCTGTGTCCGTTAGCACTGGGAATCTCATTTTAACAAGGAATTGGACTCAAAGTATTTGAGGCTGTCTCTTTAAATCTCTTCAGTAATACTGAGCGCACAGATTTGAAAACCCACAGGACTTTTTTTTTTCTAGAAAATCACTATTTATTTAACATATGATAACTCTGTTATGAAATTTTAGATTTAGCAGGCTATCCCCTGTACGTTATTTAAGAAGCAACTAACTAGGGCTTATTACGAACATATTGATTGAGTTATAAGAAATATGTAATAAAGACATATTTGGTTACATAACAATTAACTCTGCATCAATATGTTTTAAGAGGCAGATGGTATTTATTTAACACATAATAAGTATCTTCTGAAATCTAAATTAAATTGGAGAAACTTAATTTACCTAAAAATTATTATGGGCTAAAAAAATCTTAATTCCTTTTCAGAACTTCACATAAGTCCTTTTCACACGTAGGGAACAAAAGGGTTCAGCTGCAAAACTGCAATTAAGGCAAACACTGCTCAGAGCACAAGACCTCTCTTTATCAACTCCTAATATGATTTGATTACCCTCCTCGTATTAATCTGCAGTAAAGGTGGAGAATCTCGTCTGAGGAGAAAACAACAGCTATCTGCCTACTCAGATAAAGCTCAAGCTGGCCACTGCAATGGCCACGGTGTCCGAGCAGTGCTGGAAGGAGCTTCAGCCCTGATGGAGGCAATGGTTCTCAAGGTGCTCCCACTGAACAAAGCAGCGGTTGCTGAGACAGCTCTTTGGGTGCTAATATGCTTGTAAATTCAGCCTCCTGTGATATGCACCGCTACGGTCCTGAAGGGCACTCAAAGTTTGTTCTCTATAAAATAACAAAGCAAAAAGGGGAGAAGAAATGCAAACGGAGAAGGTGAGTTAACGGCAATGCGAGAAGGTCAATCATTTAGGAAGTTCTCTGCTAGGACTCCCATAGCTCCGGCGGCTCATCCAAATGCTGCATAACAGTATTTAGATGAACTACCCAGTTGCTCACGTCATCCTGGGGGAGAGCTGCTCCAGCTGTGAACTGCAAAGCGGTGCAACTCGTGTCCAGAGCCCTGTGTTCATTTAATTGTTATTGATACCACGCAGCTGTATGCCTGTCAGACACGAGCACACACACATACTCTGACCTACACGCTCTACTCGGGGTGCAGTAAGATGCCCCTGCACGATACGCAGAGTTTTGGGTCTTTGCCTTGCTCAGCTCCCATCTCAGACCTGCAGCTCAGGGCAGGAGGCAGCACTGGTCCCTCTCCCCGCGCATGCCACCTCCTCGCCCTGGGAGACTCCGCTGCCCCTGAGCTCTGTGTCGCTACGGGAGTAGAAACAAGATTCACCTTGTCCTTGCAAAAGAAACGTGCAAGACAAGGAGGGGGAACGTGCGGGCAGAGCTGCAGCCCACAGG
>NW_009649057.1:3466521-3469066 GCF_000708025.1 Charadrius vociferus
GAATCACAGGACCAGGATCGTTGATTGAAAATTCCTTCCATAACATATGGAAAAAGATTTGCCCTTTACATGGCAAATCAATGGCCCTCAACCGAATGCTACAGTCTGAGAAAGGAAGAGCAGAAAACAGATCAATAACCTCCTCGGCATGAACCAACGCAGGGAGGAGCCTTAACCCAGGCTGAGCACAGCACATGGTAAATCTGCGCTCCTGGAGTGGGGCCCCGGGTTGTTCCCCTATTTCTCCCCTCTCGTTCAATTCGGTGCCAGAGTACAGAGCAGCGCGCGATCACCTTTCAAAGAAGTGGCCATCAATGGGCGGAAACCACTCCAGGGTGACAGAGGTGGAGGTCCGAGCCACAATCTGAGGGGCAATTGCAATAGGAGCCGGTTTCTTCACAGGCTGCCAGCTCTGATAGACGAGGTCCAAGTAGCAGTGCATCCTGGCCACTTGGTTGGGCGTGAAGGAGTCGGTGCAGTCATCGTCTGGAATTAAAACAGAGGCCACATCAACCACGCGGGATATCAGGTGGGAGTAAGAGAGAGAATTACGACCCCGTGAACGGCAGCTTCTCGCAAGGGCTGGGACGGGTTCTCGCGGCACTCAGAAGTTAATGGCCTGTGAACAAATCAGTGCAGTCATCACTGGCGGAGGCAGGTGGAAGGAAACAAAAGTTAAAAAGGAAAAAATAAATCAATAAACATTCTCTGCCTCTGGTGCGGGGTACACATGAAGCACCTAGAGATCATCCCGAGATGAGACAGAGACATGTGGAGGTGAAGAAACAGAAAGCCTCAGTGCAGCACCTTCTGGTCAGAATTGGGGCTACCAGTGGACCTCTGGGCTTAAAGGAATTTCATGTCTAAAAGAGTATCTCTGAGAGAGGACAAAAGGGCAAAGGACAGCTACTGTCAGGATAGAGCATTGACTGAGATTCGTGCAAACTGTGTGCAATAGACTTTGACAGATTTCTTAATTAAAAGTGTTGAGGGATATTAGTTGTTTAGCATAAATAAGTAAGTTTTAATTAGAATAAATTACTTAGGATTGTAATATGGTGTGATTTGTGCTCTTTGCTTAGCTAGGAATATGGAATTTTAAAAATGCATATTTTTTTTGAAGTTCTTAGATTTTTCTAATGAAGAAACAAAAATGTTCTGAAAGACCAATTTAAAAAAAAATCATTACAAACACTGACTAAAAATGTAAATTCTAGTGCAGGAAAATAGCTTTATTTCTATTAAAAATCTCCCCCATTACCATTACGAATCTAACCCCTCTCTGAACTTTTCATAAACATTTTTGATGTTTCAAATTTCCTTTTCATTCAAGATGGAGAAAGAATTTTGCTGGATAATTTCCCACAAATATCCATTTCTCATTTCATCTGTTTTCCACAAACATGATTTGGCAACAAGAACACATCTAGTGCCCTCTGAACACCACACAACTTTACAACTCCAATGCCCCGGAGAAGTAGAAAATGACTATTTCTCTATTGTGCAGATCACAGAAGGAATAAATATGTTGTGCAAAGTCACCCAGAAAAGCTGTGCTGAAGAACTTATTGCTAGCACTTTAACCATTTTCCTGGTACTCTTCCCATCAGATGAAAAGCTCTTGAAAACACGGAGTGTTTCTTCACATGTGCCTGCAGAGTTCCTAGCCCAGTAAAGCTCAGTCCCAGAGGGGACCTCTGCACGCTGCTGCCATACAAACAACAACGACAGTTTTGCACAGGTCAAGTAATACACTTTTCTGGGACGACGCAGGTCACCGAAGGCCGTTCAGAGAGACGCCTGCGTGCAAATTGGCGGTTCAATATTGTAGCAGCGTTACTAGATGCTCCGATGTCCTCCAGTCCATGCCCTGTGGAACTCAAGAGGAACGAGAAAATATGAATTCGTTCTACAGAGAAGTGTGAATTTGCTAGCTAATTTAAAACCTTCCCACATCTTCCCTGAGATGCAAGCAAAAGGAGACAGCTTCGGTGGGGACCCTGCTCACGTTACAGCCCCAAATGCGGTCCTACCACAGTGAGCACACGTCAGTTCTCATGTTCTCCTGTGTCTCTCCTAATTCCAGTGAGCAGTGAACCTCTCCTCATCAAACATGCGCAGCAGATAGACAGACACCACCAGCTTGGAAATATCTGCAAATCCCCGTGGGTATGAAAAAAAGCTGCTTTAATATGACATCTCTGGATTTCCTCAATAATTATCGAGGGTCTATCCCTGAGCACGCTGTAAAAGCCATAAATATTCTTCACGGAAGCCCAGAAGGAGACAAAGACCCTTAATAGCCATCATAAAGGAACAATAAAATATATTTAGGACAAAGCAGTGAGACAATGGCACAGGAGAAAGATGACCTGCATTCCCAATCTGTTTGAACATCAGCACAGGCTGTGTGCTGGGGGAGGGGAAGGGGGAGAGGCGAGGGTGTCTCACTCCATCGCTCCGTTTCAAGACAGACTCAAGATCCTCAGATGAAGTAATAATGGGAGAAATCCAAGAGACTTTGCTGGGAGGATTATTCCAAGAG
>NW_009649057.1:3469080-3477282 GCF_000708025.1 Charadrius vociferus
TCCTGCTGATTTCATGAAGGGTAGCCTAAACGACTAACATCGTTTTATTCGGGAACACCATGACTATTTGGACTTGTAAAAATAATTTACAAGTCCAATTTTTCACACTTACTGACCTTCTGGACGTCGTAACTTGGTATTTCAGGGAAAGAAAAGTTACCCTTTAAGTCAGTGCTTTGCTACAGATCTGGGGATAACTGGACAGATGGATGTTAGACAGAGACAGACAAACACAGTATCATCAAGCTGTATACAAGCAGCAAAACAGAAAGGAAAGAAAGGCAATGTTTAGAGCTGCATGACCTCAACCTAGATGTTTCAAAGGTATTTCTACAGCAATTTGATATCCTGATATATTTTTATTCCACTGGCAGCAACAGAAAAGCAAACAGATTCATGCATGAGCTCTAGAGATGCCTATCATGTCGCTTCGCTTAATTTTTCAAGAAAATAAAAAAAAAAGGTTTCTGCTCAGAACAGCAGCACATATGTAGCTCCCAAGAGGAGATGGGTATCTTGGTGGTCTGCGTCCCTGCCTCAGCTCTTGAGAGAATTGGCAAGGCAAGTTCTCTTTGGAAGAAGAGACCTCAGCGTTTCGAAACAAGCACGCTCCACCCCTCGTCACACACACGCAAGCAGATTTGGTGGAGGGATGTTGTCATCTGAAGTGGCACTGACTTACTGGTGTGATGTTACCAGGAGACCGTATCGGGCAGTAAGGCTCTCTGCCCTACCGCACACACAGAAGTGCACAACACGTTGCGGAGCTGACTCAGTGCGTGTATGCTTGTCCCTGAAAACACCCTCTAAACAAATCAAAAAATAAAAAGAAAACTAAGCATCATTTTTAGCTAGTGCCACGAAGGGCACACAAGCAGTTCTGTTATGAATCACTTCAATCTGTGCCCCAGATGACATTAAACACTTTGCTTCTCTACAGTTTTATTACAGAATAAGCACTCCTATGACCTTTTGAGTGGGCAATCGGTGTTTTTGCTGGAGTATAAAGGTGGCCTTCAGTGGCTGTAAGTATATTGGTCACCTTTAAAATGTTGTTGATGCTGTCAGCTCAATGTCACAGACCTT
Organism: Charadrius vociferus; assembly: GCF_000708025.1. Lineage (NCBI taxonomy): Eukaryota > Metazoa > Chordata > Aves > Charadriiformes > Charadriidae > Charadrius > Charadrius vociferus. The sequence goes on from NW_009649057.1 coordinate 3,470,167, forward strand.
CATCGTGGCTAGACCCTGCCACCCAAAATAAGGGGAAAGACGAGCCAAGGTGTTCCCTGTTCTTTCTGGGAAACAACAGAGGATCCTTCAACTCCCCTTGAACTCCCAGGGGTGCGGCAAGGACCCCACGTCACCCTGCTCTGATGGGCAAGGGTCACAGGAGCTCATGCCCTCTTTGCGTTATGCTCTGTTGGTAGGAGGGCCACGAACCAGCACCCCAGAGCAACACAGCGCTGCCCGCAGGAGCCTGCAGAGTTACAGCCGCAAAACCAGGCTGTTGCTGAAGCAGCTCATTGCCCTTGGAGGGGTGGTTTCCCCGCACTGATACGGAGCCTTTGCAGTTGGGCGCCCAGCACAAACCTGCACAGCACACTGGTAGTCTTTGACCAGAAAAGCAATCCTGATCCAGGTACTATCCCAGTATTCACGCTCTAAGGGTGAAACTCAGATGTGAGTGATTCTAGCTGAACCACGCTGACTCGGAATCAAACAATAAACAAAGCACTTGAACAGACACCTGGAGGCATGAGCAGCGTCTCATTAGATGTCTCCCTGTCACAGGTTTATCCTACAGCCTTGGTGGTATCAATATTCACCTGATGTTCAATATCTCCTTGGGAGAGGGTAAGCAATCTCTGAATTTGGGTTTTTCAAAGAAGATCTCATAGATCGCACATCCAGATCCCCAGGAAATAGGGTGTCAATTTTGCTGTAGAGCCTTTAGGAGCTGCTTTCTTAATGCTTTCTTCCCTTCTGCCTGGTCATCACTTGAAACTATGTAAAGTTGGGTAAAACTGGGAAAAAAAGAACAGGAGAACTGGAAGGGATTCCTGAGGCCATCAAGTTTGATCCCTCATCAAGCCTGGTCCTAGACCACGTGGCAGCATAAAGCCCCACGTGAAAGGGACTGTAGAAATTAGGGGTGATGCTGCCACACTTTGCTCTCGCCCAACCACAGACACCACCGGCAAACCGAGGAAACCCAATTACCTGCGTAGCTCATGAAGTTACTGAATGGTGTGTTTAGGAAACTGTGAAAACCGCACGTGTCATTGCCAGGTCCAGGATCCCCACAGAGCTTGTGCTTAGGAGCAGGGTTGGTGTCACTGCAGAGGTCCCCGGTCTCGAAGGAGGGCTCCGTTTCCATGCACGGGTCGCTGCAGGAGAGGATCTCCGAGATTCCCCGGAAGACGTGATAGAGCCCCAGGCTGTGTCCAATTTCATGGATCATTGTGTGCGTGTGGCCAGGGATTCCATAGAAGGAGGGATTCAGCACAATGCCACCTGCGAGAGGGAAAGAGAATAGCTTCTATGTTTGCCTGGTCTTCCTCAGAACAGCAGGAGAAAGGGAAAGGAAGACAATCCTAAGGGCAAATCCAGTATATTGGACCCTCTCTAGCACAGACTGCTTTTTGCACAATCAGGCACGTTGCCTGCTCAGAGAAACTGCACAGCAAGGTTTAATTTCACCCTAAATCTGGGGCTCTAAGGATGAGGAATCGTGCGACAAAGCCCAACGTCCTCAACCAACAACACAATCAGTCTTTCAACTGAATACACTCCATTTGCTTTGTTCGTTAACTTAGAGAAAAATCCTACATGCAATTACTTCATACTACAAAATTTCAAATAATTTAATGTGCTTAAAGAGAATGATTCTGCCCCGGTAAGTGTAAGCTATGTATTTGATACCAAGAGTCAAACAAAACATACCTGCAGCACTCTCTGTGTACTATTCCACAGGGTAAAGATATTATAGAAGCCTATCAACTTCTGAAACACCCCAAAAATTGCAGTAGGTTGCACCAATATTTGCAAACTAATAGCTGGACAAAGAAAACAGAATACACCCGAGGCTGGAACCATTTTTGCGGGGTGCGCTCTGATCACAGACAGCTTTGAAGTTAACTGTCAGAAAGACACTGTGTTTATACACTCAGACGAGCCTGGTTTCATCTGAACTGCACAGTCCACTAATGAATATGCATGCCTAATGTGTCAAAAAATATGAAATCCTGGAATGTGATAATTCTAAAAGAACTGCATGGTTGTTAAATGTGCACAAAGAAAACCAACGGTGATTTTTTTTTTGTTGTATGAATTATGGGATGTGTAGATAAGCAAGTAGTAAATTAGTGAGGCTTTACAGTATATTGAATTAATCATAAGAATTATATTTTTAGCTCAGCTAGATAGATGTACCTTTGGATTTATGATATGCTTCGTATTTTCTTTATTTAGCTTGTTGACCTCAGCTTTTCCAAGCCTTTTATTTAAAACTGTTTGTGTACACTGCCTACCATGAGAACGGGAGACTGCTTTGTAAAAGTCATAGTGGGAAAATAAATCTTGGATATGGTAAACTAATAATTTGGTGACAATGAGGAGAGAAAAGGTTTTGGCAGGAGGAACTTTATCAGTGACTGTAGCACAGGGAAGATGAGATCACCAGGTTCTGATGCACCAGAGAATCTTCCTTCTCCTCTGCCTGGAGACTTGGTTGAAATAACCATGGAATTAGAGGAAAATAAGACTGAGAAGATCTTAAGAAGTCATCTAAATTCCACTCTCAAACAAGGCAGGACCAATTAGGTCTATACCGGCCCTCACACATATTGGCCGAACGTCTCTTCACAAGCCCTGATGACATGCCTGCCCCAGCAATCGATTTCAGCACTCAGTATCCTTACGGCTCCAAGGATTTAACTCACATCTAATCTGAATTGATTTTTTTTGGCAATTTAAGTTCATGACTTCAAGTCCTGCCTCACACGGATATGAAGAACAGAAGATTCTCCTCCTCTTTCATCAGCTTTTATGAGATTGTCATCATCCCCACTTTAGGCTCTTTTTCTTCAGTCTGAATAACCGTTACCCATTCAACCTTTCCTTGCAGCTCAATCCTTTTTCTCAGCCTCCCCGACTGTTGTTCTCCTTTGGTTTTCACCAGTTGCCTCACGTTTTCCTCTAAGCACTGTGTCCAAACACAATACAGTATTCCAGCTGAAATTTTATCAATGCTCTCCACAGGCTCAATTAATTGTCTACAGACCTACCAGTATGCAGCCGCTGCAACCCCCATGTTCCTCGCATCCCTCTCTCCCCTTTCATACAATACATGCTCTGAGTCCTCCAGTGCTTGGGCTCTACCCACGTGGAGCCATTTACACCCAGAGAGCACCCTGGTATGTTGTTTCGTGGGGGTCTCTTTCCCAAAGACACTTCCAGGGTTTGTTTTCCAATGGCAGGAGTATTGGTGAAATTCCTCAGCAGGACGTGCCTTCAAAATAAAGGCTGAGTAAATGGTTCTGGCATTGGACAGCCCTGAGGCAGCTGGAGAGGGAGATTTTATTTTGGCCTTTGTTGAAAATTTATATTTTTCACAGCTGTCAAGAATCTAAATCAATTGCAGTTTTACAGAAAAGATAAACTCCCTCACCCAGACAATCTCTATCCCAGCCTTTAGATCTGCACCACAGGACATATTTCATATTTTTTATTAAGTACATATTGGATTTATAGAAGAGAGTAAAAAAGATTAAAGATGAATTCTTACAGACCAAGCACAGGTCTGGGAGGGCTATTATGACAGGAAATTATGACGATTATTTATTTATTTTTACTTTTTTCCACTGCAAGTCAACTTTAAACTGTTGGCTAATGTCTTTTTTTCTCGTGAGATCTTTTTTTGGTCAATGAATTCTGTCAATACACTGCAGGAGCTGAATTTAAATTGTTTTGCTCAGGCATGATGTTGACAATTAGCTTAACGAAGTGACAGAAGAACTCATCAGGGCTTTGGGCGAGCCCCAGCCCTCTTGCAGAAGGTTCTTCTTGGCGCTCTGGAGCTCTCCCCTTGTTCTCTGCTCCCTCCCATGGCAACACCAAGGGAAGCTGTGAAAATACTCATTTAGGGAAGGATCAGCTATATTGCAGCCTTATTTCACTCCAGCAGTGGCGTTAGGGCTTGTGTTTCCCACCAGCAACCCGTTGTGTTGCACAATCGGAAGCAAACAGAGTTACTGGGGGGCTAGTGCAGGAGGAGGAGGTTGTGGTACTACAAAGTGATAGAAATCACATTGGCGTGGGTGCTGGTCGAGGCTGGGGTTAGTACCTCTCATTGCTTTTGCCCGAAGGTGTTGCCATGGGGGATGCTCACTGGCAGGCATTTACAGCATCTTCTGGTTTGGGTGCTCCCAGCAGGAGCCCACGGAGACGGGGCTGGCGGCAAGGCAGCGTGGAAGTGGCTCCACTTCCAGCCTAGCTCGGCAGGAGAGTGGATGTGTGTCAGTGCCGGTCCTTGGGAAGGGAAGTTTGCTCACACTTGGTCCAGAGCAGCTGCGGAGCTGGATGTCCTAACAAAACATTTACTAACTGAAGTAGGGCAGCCAGCTCCAAGTGCTTGGTCTGACCACAGAGCCTCTCTCAGCTGTGGGGCAGGTGACTATAAAGAGATGTTAACAGCTAGGTTTTGGGGTAATGCATTTTTGAACATGGAAAAGCCTCCCTGACTGACGGCTCGAGTTGTAGCCCAGCTCTTACCGTATGCTTTAGAATAATAAACACCATACTTTCTTCTCCTCGTCTGCGTTTACATTTGCCATATCTTTTCTGTTTTGCTCAATGTGAGGTTGGGTAATATAAAAACTGGCTGAAACAGCCTTTCACAAAGACTGAACTTGGCTGAGACTGGACTTCACTTCCAGCCTAGGAAGGTCTGGACAAGTTGGAGAAATATCTGGAAAACTTGTGAGAATCCCTGCTCTTATAAGAAGACCAGATCAGGTCTTCAACCCGAGGGAGGTTTGTGCAGTTAAGAGAAGTACATACAGATTCAGTCGGTGCCTTCTGAACCTTTTGAGGTTCATCTGACATTTCGCAAGGAACACTGGTCCAGTGGCACCGCAGGTGTCAGGGCAATGAGTCACTGGGGAGGTTGCAGAGCTCTGTCTGGATCCCTGGGTTCCAGCAGCCACACTCAGCAATCTAGTTATGAAACATGCAGGGCGATCGGCGGGGTAGTGAACTCTTTCCAGTTCCACTCAAATGAACATTAGAAACACAATCTCTCAGCAGTCTGCTCTTTTGCACATCGGTAGAGAAAAATAGCAGCAAATGTTAGCTATAGTCTGCGAGGACAATTAATTGAACGCTTACTAAATAACGAACTAAGGATCAGAACGTAACAGGATAAGGTTAAAAATTCACTTCTGCCTAGCATCCCCCACCTATCCCCCCAATCTTCTTCGCAAAGTGCTCCCATGGAGCGAATGCCCTGTAAAGTAGCTTCACTTAAAAGGTGAAATACTTTCAGCTTGACATCATCTACAAATACCATAATATGCTTTGGGTTTATAACCTAATATTTTCCTGGTTGTGAGCCAGTATCTGGGAATCGTGAAATACTTTTTTTCCCCTGACTATATATTAGAGGAATGATAAGAAATCAGAACAGAGCTTAACGCATATTTGTCTTTCCTTCTTAGCGCCTCAAAAGAATGCCTTACAAAGAAGAAACATCTTTATCACTCACCTAGATGCATCAAGGCTTCCTTGTCCCAGGGCCAAGTTGCCACTCCAGCTAGCTCTTCCTCGGAGGAATTGGCAAAGAAGATGTTGAGGTGTGTGGATCCGTCCAGTTTGAGTATGTTCTTTAGTTCATTGACATCTAAGTATGCTCTGTAGAAAAAGAAAAGCTTTTTTTTTTCTAAAGGTGACATGAAAAGCAACCAAGTATTGAAGAAGTGCTGCAATCCAGGCAAAGATCTTACAATATCCTGCGTATCAGTCACCTGAAATATTTTAATAACCCACTCCCAAACTTCAATTACTTCACATTCATACAGTGAATCTCATCTCAGGACTTCAGGCCATTGATTAACTAAGGCCACAAAATCCAGGGTAAATACATAAAGCTGTCCACATTCCTAAGATAAGTATAGGAATCTATTTATTATGAATGTAATTAACCATGTATTATGGTCAGTAAATCTTTTTGTACCAGTAGTTACCTTGCACATTTCCTCTAAGCTGTTTATTATTGGTACCTCTAATTTTCCTTCACAATAACAAGTTTCACATCTTCAGGCTGGCGCAACAACTAACACCAGCTCACCACGTTACTCCTCGAGCACCAGTGGCAGCCACTTCTGCTGAGATGCACACGGTCTGACCCTGACACAGGACAGTTGTTTGGGAATGTGAACTTCCAGCAAGCAAAGTTGTGCCAAGAGATGTCCTTGCGAGTGGTACCACACCAGGACATACATTCCTAAGGCTCCTTAGGTTGCCACCCCCTACCCCAGGTGAACAGCACTTCTTCTTAGCTTTTGGGATGCCTGGAGGTCACAGAGCAATCTGCTCGCAGGCAAGCAAAGCCAATCCCTTAAGCTTGATGACTGCTGGAAATACTTTTTGCACTCCTTGAAAGGAGTAGAATCTGTCAGTACAGGACTACAGGAGCTACTTGCCAAAGTGCGTACCATGGTGCCGGAGCACTTTCAGCAGCACCTCAATGCTCTAACTCAGAGTAAAGCCGGAGAAAGTGAAGCAGAAGAGCAAACCCATTGGTTCTTTGTTTTGATATGAAGTGTTGGGCTAACACAAGATCTAAAGCAGGGACAGGTTTCACCTGATCTTCACCTCACAGGTGGAAACAACAGACGGAGAGATCACCCTGAGTCAAGCACAGTTGACTACCTTGTAAGGGAAGGACACCATCATGGTCTTGAGCAGGTTGATTCCTGCTTCCTAAAGTCCATCTGTGCCTGGGTGTGTATAGGGCTCATGTAGCTCTCACAAACCAAACACACTCACACTTAGCAAGTAGGGTTCCCTGCGTTCTTTGCAAGGCTTTTGTTCCCAGAAGGGTGAAGAAAAAATAGGGGAGTTGGCTCAGCACCAAGATCTTTCTGTTCTTCCCTGGAGGACTCCCCAATGGAAAACACATTCATATTTCCACAATAGCTTCCCCTGCCACTTGCTGAAGTCATTGCCTCCAAAATAGTTCATGGCTGGGTGTCCCCAGGCCCTCGCTGACTCATGGAGGAAGACGTGCTCTTTGGGGACAGCAGTGGAAGGGTATGTTTCCATTTTATACAGTGTTTATCTTCCGAT